>NW_020954563.1:8653730-8687692 GCF_900497805.2 Vombatus ursinus
AAGTTAGAGCTACTTCTGACTTTCAGGCCCTGCTCCCACCTCTGAGTCTCTGCTTCACAGCTAGATGGCTTCCCCAGGCTTTCTCTTGCCCAGAAAGAGCATAGCCTTTTGCCTGGCTGAAATCAGGGCTGCCTGCAACAGGAAGTCCCAGGTAAGTGTCCAAGGTGGAATTTGAACCCAGGTCCTCTTGTGGAGTTTGAAGTACTAGGGAGTTATCCAGGACAACTACAGTTTTCCCTTCTTTACTGAGGGCACAAATTCTTCTTACCATCTAGCCATAGGAGACAAATCTGTTACTCTTTCCTCATTAACCTCATCCCATGGAGGAAGGGGCCTGGTCCTGTGCTTCCATTGGTATTAAGAACTCTCAGTTGAAACATTCCTTACCAATGCAGGTCAGCACTGGCTCTACAACTTGCAGTCTTAGAGAGCTTTGGAGGACACTGAGAGGTCAAGGGTCAGGGTCATCCACCTACTATGTGTCAGGTCTTCCTGGCTGTGGCATGCACGGCTTCTCTAACTCTGTCCTATGGCTTTGCTAACAGGTTGTTGATACTACAGTTCTCCTGAGGTCCTGCTTAGATGGGAAGTCCCTTTAGGATAGGGGTTGAGTCAAATCTTTGTTCCCCAAAGACCTAGGATAGCTCCAGAACCAGAGGGAAGTAGTTATATAATCATGGAGCTAGAAGGGTCCTTAGCAATCATTGACTCAAACTCCCTTTTATCAATGTGGAAACTGAGGGACAGAGGAAGAGACTTGAGTCAAAACAGGAGTTAGTATAAGGGGCAGGAGTCAGCCCCCAATCTAGTGCAACAGCCGGTGTCTGCAGCCAGGGGCAAGGGCAGAAGCCTGGACCTGGGGAGCAAAGAAATCTGACTTCTCTGGCCAGTAACCTAACTTTCTCTATGACCTTGGATAAGTCAGTTCCCTTGCCTGCTGCTGCATCTGTCAAATGGAATATTAATATCAATAATATACTTAATAACAATAATACTTAAAGCAATAATATTATTTAACAATTAATTAATATTATTAATAATGATATATGAACCCTTAGCTCGTCTCCTTCCTAGAGCTGTTGTAAAGGAGAGAATGGATGGGAAAATTTTGTAGTAAAGAGTTATAGACATAGAAGGAATAACTGTAGCAACTGAGACTCTGAGGATTATAGGATTTAAAGCTGGAAAGGACCTTAAAGACCATCTAGCCCAATCCCATCATTTCTACAGGATGAAACTAAGGCCCAGTGAAGGTAAATGACTTGTCCAAGGTCATACAGAAATAAGTAGCAAAGCCTATCTTAGAGCCCAGGTCTGCTGACTCCCAACCAGAGTTTTTTTCCCAGTCTAATATCTATTACTGACTTGCTTTGTGATCTTAGGTAAGTCTCTTCCCTTCTGTGGGCCTCAGTCTCCTCCTCTCTGCTGGTGTCTTCAGGTGCCCTCCAACTGTAAATAGAAAAGAAAATAAAAATCTGTAATCCAAAGTTATTTGGATCTCCATGGCTTTGTTTGTTTATCCATGAAAAAAGGGTCTGTGTGTTCCTACCTTTACGGTTTGAGGGCTGTAAAAATGGAAAGGCTGGAAGTGTTTAGTGAGAGTAAGTGTAGCATCATCATCATCTTCATCCTTATATGTGACAGTTTTCTCTAAAGACCTCTTCTGCTGCTTCACTGTGGGGTGGAAGAGCCTGGGCCCACAGTGGAATATGGGCTAGGATGGCCTTTACCAGGAGGGCTTTAGGTAGCAGCTGAGGAACTTGTGTGTGTGTGTGTGTTTGTGTGTGTGTGTCTCCTGTGTGTCCAGGGGCCCATCAGAAGGCTGGCCAATACAAGCCTTTTTTTTTTTTTAAACCATAGAAACCATCTACTAAGACATGCAGTACAAGTTAGCGAAAGGAACACCCATGCTCATGAAATCATGGATCCTGGAAGTATTAGAGGAAAAAGTAGATACTGTGTGCTGTTGCCTGAACTAGGAAAGAAGAATGGGGTTGAAGAGGGGCAAGGGAGAGAGAAAAAGGAGCAAGTTAACAAAAAAGGTAGATGGGGGTAATACAGTGACGGAGTTTGGCCCCAGAGAAGAGAGGAGAAAATGGATTTTCCTCTCTTCTTTGCAGAGGTAAGGGGCCTATGACTGTGGAATAGTGCATAAGCATAGACTCGGTGGACGTGGTGGTTAATTCTGTTGAAGTCCTGCTTTTTTTCATTCATTTTCTCCTGAATTCTTTGTTATTAGGGATGGTTTGCTGGGTAGGGAGGGAGAAGGATATAATTGGAAATCAATAAAATTTAAAAAAAATTTCAAAAGAGAATGTGTGAGAATGGGGTTGGAGGGTATGAGAAGGAATGGGACAGAAAGAACAAAAGAATGGGTTATCTAGAGAAAGAACAGAGCTAACGGGAGAGCAAAGAGGGGCTGTGCGAACAATGAAGAGAGCACAAGGGATGCTGGGGAGTGATAGAGAAAGAGAAAGGACAAGTGAGAAAAAGCAAGCAAGACTGCAACAGTGAGATCAGAGGAGAACAAGTGAACGTGGATAAGAGAATGAGGAAGGTAAAGATTGACGGAGAGAAGGAAGTAAAAGAGGGGTAAAAAAGGAGTAAGCATGAGGAGAGGAGGGGGGAGAGAGAAGGGAGGGGAGACAGAGAGGGAGATAAAGAAAAAACTCAAGCAGGAGGTAAGAGGGAATGAGAAAAGGAACAAGTTAGAGAAAGAAATTTAGAGGGAAAGAAATGTGAGAGAATGACTGAGAGAAAAAATGAGACAGACTCATTGAAAGAAAAATTGAGTGACAGAAAGGTGATAGTGGATGAGAGATTGATGAGAGGACCCCTAATCAGTTAATCCCCTTTTGATGAAATTACAAAAGGACTTAAATGACTACACTCTGTTAACCCTTTCCAAGGTATGAAGTTCTTCAACCAAACTTGATGGAATTAGGGGGCTAGACTTGGTCTTTAAGGAATAAGCTGAGTCAGGAGATGGTTCTGAGGATTGTGAGCTGTGTGATTTGGGAGCTGAGCTTCAGAGAGGAGCATCCCAGGTGCCCCAGGGAGGGCAGCATGAGGACACAATGAGAAGAGAGAAAAGATGTCCTGGGCGTGCAATGTTGGTGTGTAAGCTGCCTGAATGGCTACCTTGTGTACCTTTCTACTACTATTACTAGTACTAGCTAGCTAGCATTTATATAGCACTTTCAGGTTTTCAAAGCACTTGACAAGTATCTTATTTTATCCTCATAACAACCCTAGGAGGTCAGTGCTAATGTTACCCCCCCCCCCATTTTACAAATTTGACAAACTGACAAACTGGTCTAGACAGATGGTTAAGTAACTTGTCCAAGTTCACAGCTGGTATCTGGGACTGGATTTGAACTCAGGTCTTCCTGACCAGGTCTAGTGCTGGGTACTATGCCCCTTAGCGTCCAGATACCATCCATATAGTACTGGTGTACTATATGTGTATGCTCATTCTTTCCACTGATATTATGTGTAGCTGTGGGAGAGTGCACCCCAGATTTATAGGAATAACATTTTGTAGCTACTGTTCTTCTGATACCCTTTCAGTAAAAACCTTTGCTTTGAACTAGTTGTGTCAACAGGCTGACTACCAAAGGTAAACACACTCATAGGGGCTCATAACCTATAGTTTCAGGAGTTCAGATCTGGTGTATCTTGAACCTATCTATGAGTACAAGTTGGGGAGGTGGTAATACAGCTTGAGCTAAAGGAGCAAGTGAGAGCAAAAGTAAGAAAAGGAGTGATGGAGGGGAAGGGGAAACTGTATGTGAGGAAAAGAAAGGACTAGTTATCAAAAGGAGAGAGAGAGTGTGTGTTAATGCCTAAGTTAGAAAGAGCAAGCTAGAGAAAGCCCAAAAAGAAAGCAAAGAAAAAGAATGCGGAAAGAAAAAGAAGCAGAAGAAAAGAAAAGAGGAGGGGAGGAAGAAAGGGAGTTGGGAAATTGGATTAGGTTTTTGGGGTCGGAAGCTTCCAGCTGAGATCTGTGATTGTCATTAAGGAATCTCCTCTATGGGGCCCCAACCAGTGACCTCTGAGGGGAAGGGTGGGGGTGGGGTGGGGAGCTGTGTAGGATTGGTCCTTTAGGTAGGCCAGGGGGCAGGATCAGGTCTAGTTAATAAATGTTTTCTGAGCTGAGTAGCTGGAAAAGAGAACCTGTCAAAGGCTGATGCTTGGCATGGAAAAGGGAAAACTCATTGGAGCCGTTTATCAGCTCTTTCACAAAGAAGGATGGGAATGAGAACTGGACTGGTGAGCTCCCTGGTCAAGAAACTCCTACCAATGCAGCTTGGCACCTTGTGTTTGTGGTTGCAATTTAAGAGTTGTCTAGAGCACTGAAAGGTTAAGCAACTTGTCCAGGGTCATACGGTCATTATATATCATTGGCAGAACTTGAATCTGGTCTGCCGTGCTCCAGAAGGCCTCTTATCACACACGAGGTGGTCAATAAATGTTTGCTGAGTTGAATTGGGATATGATGATACTTGAGCTATGAGAAAAACAATTAGATTCACATTGCTTGGCCCCAGAAAACAATCAGGAGCAAGAATAGGTGGCATTTGTAACAAATCAGATTAAATCAGTTGGAAGGAACTGATATCGATCTATAGATATATAGATTTAACCTTATATAGATCTGTCCATCTATCTAGATTTATTTGTTTTTTTGGTGAGGCAGTTGCGGTTAAGTGACTTGCCCAGAGTCACACAGCTAGTGAGTGTTATGTGTCTGAGGCTGGATTTGAAGTCAGGTCCTACTGACTCCAGGGCTGGTGCTTGATCTATCTAGATTTAACCATTATACCTTATCTATAGATGTATAGATTTAACCATATGTGTGTGTGTGTGTGTGTGTTTACACACACATATGTATATGTATTTAACCTTAGTCCCTTATCTATTGGTATAGATCTATAGATATATGGATTTAACCCTATATAGAGCTATATGTAGAGATAAATGAATTTAACCTTAGTCCCTTATCAATTGATATAGACATATGGATTTAATCTCATATCTATCTAGATTTAACCTTGGCCCCTTATCTATTAATATATATGTATGTGTATGTATATATTATATGTATATATAAATGGATTTAACTTTATATAGAGCTATATAGAGATAAATGAATTTAACTTTAGTCCCTTATCTATAGATATATGGATTTAACCATATATATTTAACCTTAGTCCCTTATCAATATATATGTATGTGTATATATATATATCATATGTATATATAAACAGATTTAACCGTAGTCCCTTCTATAACTCTATATATGGATATCTCTATGTCTGTCTGTCTGTCGCTACAAGGAAGGACTGCCAACCCTTAGAGCTGTCCCCAGCGACATCTTCTAGTGGAGGCTGTACCCTTTCTGGGATTCTGTACAGGCGATTCCTGCCCAAATATGCACTGGAATACATGCCTTCTGAATTCCCTGCCAGCTTTGAGATACGCCAACTGCTTACCACCAACCAGAGTCTTCTAACCTGTACCCTTTCTCCTTCCAAGCCTGGACCCCAGTCCCTAAAGGGGGCCTCGCCTCTCCTCTAAGTTTCCCTACGGTTCTTGGGCCAGTCTGGACTGTTGCTCTGTGGGTGAGTATGGGTTCCCTAATGTGACTGTAATACCTCCACCCTTCAGGATTACCTCAGGAGCTGGGTTGAATCTCAGTTTACCAGAGTGGAGAGAGCCCCAGACTGGGAGCCAGGAGGCCTGGTGCTAGGCCTGAGCTTTCCAGGAACTCATTGTATGAACTTTCCCTCTGTGGGCCTCAGTTTCCTCACCTGCCACTTAAGAGGTATAACTCAAATGATCTCTAAACACCTTCCCTGCTATGATGTTCTGTGAAGGCCTGGCCAGCCTCAGATACTCCTAGACAATCTTTTCCTCCAGACCCAGGACCATCTCATCCCCCCTTGGTCCCCCATCCTTTGGTCCAGTGGCCAGAAGCAGGGGCCTGGCTAGTTCCTACCTGGGTTCCAGGGGTCCGGGTAGAGGGAGTGGAGGAGGCAGCAGTTTTGGCAGAAGCAGGGAGGGAGTGAGTGCAGGACTCAGCCCCAGCCGAGCCCAGTAGCCCCAAGGCCCAGCCTTACCCCGCCCCAGTCAGGCCCTGGCCATACAAGGCAGAAGAATGTGTGAGAAAGGAAGGGGGGGAGAGATAGGCAGATAGAGGGGTGGGGAAAGGGGCGGAACAGAGAGCAGGAAAGTACCAGGGGGAGTGAGGGAGAAAGTGAATCAGCCTTATATAGCCATAGGGATGGAGCTGGTCCTGAGCCTGGGAACATTAAAGGAGACAGAAAAGGCTAGGAACGCTTTAATATAAACAGGAAAGAGACCCTCAGAGACAGAGCTGGAGAGACAACTATGGAGACAGAAATTTAGAGAGAGAGAGAGAGAGAGAGAGAGAGAGAGAGAGAGAGAGAGAGAGATGGAGACAGACGGGGAGAGACGGGAACAAGGTCAGGGAAAGATCAATAAAACAAGTGAGAGAGATGGAGACAGAAATGCAGAGATCTAGTCAGTCACAAGTATTAAGTGCTTACTGTATACCAGGCTCTGTGCTAAGTACTGGAGATACAAAGAAAAGCAAATGTCTAGTAGAATGTAAGTTCCTTGTGGACTGGGACTGTTTCACTTTGGTCTTTCTAGACCCAGTCTTTAACATGTTCCCACATATCTAATCAAGTGATAAATAAATATTCCCACAAATCTAATCATTTGTTAAATAAACATCTCAGCCCTTTTCTCTACTCCCATAACCATCCCTTCAGCTCAGTCCCTCATTCACATGCAAGTCAAGACATTACCCTCATGAAGTCATTGGTCCTCTTAGGGAATAAAGGACAAACATCAACATCACCTCTAACATAGATTATCAGAATAACCTCCTCTTTGACCTCCCTGCCTCCAGCCTCTCCCCAATCCAGTCCAGGCCATGCCTGAAGTATACTCCCTCCTCCCCTCCACCTCATAGATCTGTTCTCTTCCTTTGGCCGGGGTGGGGAGCCTGCGGCCTCGAGGCCACATGTGGCCCTCTACGTCCTCAAGTGCAGTGATAAAAGGATTTGTTCCGTAGATCTTGGACTAGGTCAAAAGGCTGCAGCCTAGATCCAGACACTGGACTCCCTTGAGCTATGTGGAGTCTTTTCTGATTTTCTCTCCCCCTCCTTCCAGTTGCTAGTACCCTCTATCCCTGACTACTCTGCATTTATTCTCTTTATATTTATCATATATATTGTTGTGAGGATCCAATGAGATCATAATTGTAGAGCATTTAGTAATGTCTGGCACATAGTAAGTGTAAAGTATAAAGTAAATGTTAGTCGCTATTATTATTGTTATATGTACTTATGTCTATTAGAATGTAAATTCCATATGAAGAAGGATTTTGTGGCATTCCTTGCAGTTGTAATCCATCTCCCCCACCCCCAGCACATAGTAGGCACTTAATAACTACTTATTGGTTGATTTAAATAGTACCTTTTACACAGTAGGTGCTTAATTGCTATTTGTTGAATTGATGGCTTGTAGGGGATGTATTGTGGAGGAGGGGAATTCCTGCTCTGAGGCCCTTTCCGGATCTGAGATTCTGTGATTTTGAACCCAAAAAGAGATGCACATTGACAAAGTCCTAGGAGGGAGAAAGAGATGGGAACTGGGCCTTGAGACAGAGGTTCGAAGAGAGGGGACAGAGACAGAGAGGCAGGGGGATTAAGAGAATGGGGGCAGGGGTAATGGTGTGAGCTCTGAGGGAGACAATTTAAGAGGTGGGAACTGAGAGGGTCTTCAGCCAAACCTATTACTCTCTAGGACCTCTGGGGTCTTCCCAAGATCAATTCTGCCTTCAATCTTCATCCCCTCCCTTAACCCTCTAGTCTAGTCATTCAAATGAATTCAACTAAATTCTATTAAACAAACATTTATTAAGTACCTTCTGTGTGCCCGGCTGTGCAAGGGTAGTTAGGGAAACAGAGACAAAAAGAGTCTGCCCTCAGGAGGCTTTCCTTCTATTGGGGATGGGAGATATCAAATCCAGTGTCCAGGAGGGAGCCATTTGCAAGTTTTTGAGCTGGGAGGGGTGTGAGGGGTGATGTAGTTCTTATCTACTACAATATTTCTGGTAAGTGATTGTCAATTCTTTGTTTAAATATAGAATCCCATTCCACTTCTGGACAGATTAGAAAATTTTTCTCTACGTACAGCCATTGTCTGCCTCTGTGAAACCTTCTGCAAGTTGCTTCTCATTCTGTCCTGTGCATTGGAAAGATTATGTTGAAGTTATGTAGAAACTGGAGACAGGAACACCAGTTAGAGGATTGCAATAGTGATAGTGGAGAGATTTGCAGAATCAGAGTGATGTATAATGTATACGATGTTACACTCAGGACCTGAAAGACCTGGGTTTTCATCCCTTATTTGAGGAACTGTTTGTATTACTTATCTCTGGGGCCTCATTTTCTTTATCTGTAAAATGGGATAATAATATATGTAATACCTATCAACACAAGTATTGTTATGAGGCTCAGATGAGATAATGTGCCAACTTTAAAGTTTTATATTATTGTTTATTATTATTGCTAATACAGGAGAGTAAGATTTAGAACTGGACAGAATCTTGGAGATCATCTAATCAGAGCCCCCTTTTTGGGGGAGGGGTGAGGCACTTGGGATTAAGTGATTTACCCAGAGTCACACAGCTAGTGGGTGTTATGTGTCTGAGGTCACATTTGAACTCAGGTCCTCCTCATTCCAGAGCCGGTGCTCTATTCACTGCGCCACCTAGCTGCCCCAGATGCTTTCTTCTGTTCATCTTTTCAATGTTATGAGGGAAACAGCCTAGAACCTTTTTTTAAGTTAAAAATTTTTTTTTTTTTGCGAGGCAATTGGGGTTAAATGGCTTGCCCAGGGTCACACAGTGTCAAGTGTCTAGTCTGAGACCTAGAGCTCTTCTTTTTACAGATATAGAAACTGAGGCCCATAGAGGGAGTGTAACTTGCCTAAAGTCCCAGTAAGGAGGGATGGATGTGAGGGATATTGTGGAGGCACAATCTTGACCAGTGGTTTTCAAACTTTTTTGATCTCAGGATCCTTTTAAACTCTTAAAAACTGAGGACCCCTCCCAAAAGCTTTTGTTAAGTAATAGCCATTGATATTTACCATATTAGAAATTAAGATGTCTTAGTATTATTATGAGAATACTTTTGACCTCATGGATGCCCTGAAAGGGTCTGCGGTACTTCAGAACCACTGCTTTACGTCATAGGTCTGGAGCCGGAAACTCCTCGTTTCACAGATAAGGAAACTGAGGCCCAGGGAGCTTGTGACTTGCTCAGCATCATACAGGTAGCAAGTACTGTAGGCAGCAGAGCCAGGATCTTTCTTTCTACTATACCCCACTTCCTCTTTATACAGCTTGTCCACTGATTAATGAATGAATGAAAAAGCACTTATTAAGCGCTTACTATGTGCCAGGTACCTTATTAAATGGGATAAAAATACAAAAAGCAAGATAGTCCCTGCCTTTGAAGAGCTTATGTTCTAATAAGAGACTACTCACAAATAGGAGATTAATAGCGAGGAAGGGAGGGCAGCTAGGTGGCCTAGTGGATAGAATTCGGGCCCTCAGGCCCTCAAATCAAGAGGACCTGAGTTCAAATCCAACCTCAGACACTTACTAGCTATGTGACCCTGGGCAAATCATTTCACCCTATTTGCTTCAGTTTCCTCATCTGTAAAATGAACTGGAGAGGGAAATGGCAAACCACTCCAGTATTTTTGCCAAGAAAATCCCAAATGGGCTCATGGAAAGCCAGAAAGGATTGACCAATAACAAGCTGGGGAAGGAATATTTTGGTCTAGGTCAGAGGAGGGGACCTGCGGAATGGAGGCCACATATGGCCCTCTAGGTCCTCAAGTGCGGCCCTTGGACTGACTCAAACTTCACAGAACAAATCTCCTTAATAAAAGCACTTGTTCTGTAAAACTTGGACTTGGTCAAAAGGTCGTACCCAAGGATCTAGAGGGTTCCCCCTAGGTTCCCCACCCCTGAGCTAGGTCACTTCCTAGACTCTTGGAAGTCCACTGGAATGATGGTGGAGCCAATTGATTAACACAGATTAGATGGGGGTGGGAGGGAGAGCCAAAGGAGAGGGAAGAGGCAGAGATAACATCAAATTTTTGAGCTTTAGTGGAGAGAGCTCTGGCCTTGGAGTCAGGAGGACCTGAGTTCAAATGAGGCCTGAGACACTTGACACTTACTAGCTGTGTGACCCTGGGCAAGTCACTTAACCCTAATTGCCTAAGCAAAAAAAAAATTGTTTTTTGAGCTTAGGTGATTTCAAGGCTGGTTATGCCTTTAAAAAGAAATAGAGAAGGAAGAAGGACTCCAGGTTAGGGGCACAGAATGCCAATTTCCTTTTATATTGTGCCATAAGGATTTAGGGAAATAATAGAAACACTTAATGCTTATCTAGTACTTTGAGGCTTACAAAGTGCTTGACATACATGATTTCTTTCATAATAACTTTATGGTTGAGAGAGGGAAGATAATACATTTTAGGAGACAATGTTCTACAATTGAAAGAAAGGAGGATTTGAAGTCAGGGGACCAGTCTTCAAATCCCAGCTCTCCAGTCACTTAACCTGTGTTTTCTTTCAGTTGGGCAAGTTACTTAAACCTTTCTGGGCCTCAGTGTCTCATCTGTAAAATGAGGGTGCTGGGCTAGAGCAGGGGTTCTTAACTTGGGGTCCCTGAACTTATTTTAATAATAATTATATATATGTGTATGTATATATATATATGTATATATATTTGGGGGGGGGGCTAGGCATGGAGTTAAGTGACTTGCCCAGGGTCACACAGGTAGTTAAGTGTCAAGTGTTTGAGGCTGGATTTGAACTCAGGTCCTCCTGACTCCAAGGCCTGTGCTCTATCTACTGTACCACCTAGCTGCCCCCTAATAATACATTATTTCCCCAATTACTTATAAATAGTTTTTAACTGAACTTGTTTTTTTGTTTTTGTTTTCTGGAGGCAATTCAGCTTAAGTGACTTGCTCAGGGTCACACTGCTAGTAAGTGTCTGAGGCCAGATTTTAACTCAGGTCTTCTGACTCCAGGGCTGTTTGCTCTGTCTACTGGGAAACTGCCCCTGAATTTGTTTTTAAAAAGGATTTATGATTACTGTATTTCAATACAATGTATGTCTTTTATAATCCTGAGCGTTTTTATACCCTTAAAAACATTATTCTGAGGAGGGGTTCATAGATTTCACCAGGCTTTGAAAAGAGATCTAGGTAAGAACTCCTGGGCCAGGTGATCTTCCAACTCTAAATTAATGATTGATTACTCTATGATCATTTTACAGACAGGGAAACTGAGATTCAGAGATTTTAAAGTGATTTGTCCATGGTCACACAGCTAGCCAAAGTCAGAGGAAGGCCTGACTTCAGATTCAGCATTCTATCTCCCACTGTCCATTGTTTCTCAAAAAGAATAAAGATTTTTTTGGACATTCTGGGTTTAAGGTAACAGCAGGACAACACTTCCCCCCAAGTGGACATAACCAGCAGTGGAAGATCTAAGTCTGAAGTTCAGAAGGGCCAGAGATAACAGATTTGGGAATTATGACACCCTGCCGCCCCCACATTAAGAAGTCAGGAATGAGGGAAGAGGTTGGGATGGAGAGGTCAATTTAACTTTAAAATGCTGAAACAGGATCTAAGTTAATTGGTTAAAAAAAAAAACAACTCATGAAGAAGTGGAGGAGAAAGGCAGGAGGAGAATCACTAGCGGGGGGGGTTTTTTGGAACCAAGGGAGAGAGTTTCGGCAAAGAGAAGGGTAACCAGCAGTGCCTAAAGCTGCAGAGAGGTTAAGGATGATGGGAGCTAGAGAAAGGTCCTCTGGAATGGGTCATTGAGAAAGGTTGAGGAGTGAGTTTATGGTGAGAATATGGGGGAAGGAGCTGAGACTTCACTTCCTAGTAGTTCAGCAGTGCAGGGGGAAGAACTTTAGCTTGGCAAGTGCTGCATTTGCGGTTTCATGTACACTCCTGTTCTTCTATTCCACAGTGTATGTGGAAATACTCATTTTATTTGGTGTTTAAGTTCAGGTTAAAAAAAATAAAACTGAGAAAAATGTAAATAAAAAATAAAGATAGATTGAGGGGATGGCATGGTTAGAGGAAAGGATGAGGCCTTATCTGCATAGAGATGGTAGGTGAAGGCTTTGGTGAGAGCGAGAAAGAGACAGGAGAGGAGGAGAAGTAGATGATGATGAAGAAGCAGCAGCAGCCTTGGAGAGCTAGAACATACAGTGCTCTGGAAAAAGCCCCCATTTGAAGTCAGAAGACCTGGGTTTGAATCCTGCCTCTGACACTAACTTGCTGTGTGACCTTGGGCAAGTCCTTTCTCACTCACGTCTGTCTCAATTTTGGCATCTGAAAAATGGACAATAATAATAATAATTCTTGACTCTCTTTCCAAGGGTTGTCCTGAGACTCAAATGAGAGAATGTACACAGAGTATTTTGTAAACAATAAAGTGAGGTATAAACATGATTTATTATTAATTTAATGTAGATGGGGTTTGACAATGATAGGCAGCAGGTAGGGCTCCTCTCGCTTTCTGTCCCCCGTTCCTCCAAGATAACCTACAAGTCTCTTCCAGGCTCAGGCAAGACTAACTCTAGGAAGCCTATGGTCACACTCTTCCCCCCTCCCCCCTTCCAGAGTGACTTCTCTCTCCTCTGACTCCTAGACCTCTTAGCTCTGAGCCCCTCCTTTCTACCCTCGCTCTTCCGCAACCAAACATTGGGCCACTGAACACAGGCAGTCAAGATGGAGTGGGCTGGAGGCCAGACAGAGCCTCTGATAGCTCATGGGTCTCCCACGCTCGGAGGTCCCTCAACAACATGTGGTATGCCCTTCAGCAAGTCAATTTCCAGAGGCCTCCCTCGGGGAGGGGTACCCCCTTCTACCAGGCCCCCCTCTGTGGCCTTAAATGGAAGTTTGCTCCCAGTGCTTTCCCTGTGGCACCCCCTGGTGGGCACTGAAGAACACGGCAAACTACATTGGTTTATTTCAATTGAACCAACACTTAACATCACTCCCAAGGTGGAATGAATTTTGTGTGACTCCCTCAGTGCTAGGGGGAAATTCTGGACCATGGGCCACCTTCCTCTGGAACATCAAACAGCATTTGCTGAATTTAATTAGAGTTGTTTGACTGGAAATCACATTTAGCCACAGGCTGTTGGAGCTAGAAGGTGAGTTTTCTTTGGGACTGGAAGTATGATTTCAGTGATAGAGGGGACACTCTCTTTGAGACCCGATGTCAGTGCTGCCCCTCTGAGATTATCTCCTGTGTATTCTGGGTCTATTTACATATTTTCTACCCCGCTAGAATGTAAGTTCTCTCGGGGCAGGGATTGTTTTTTTACCTTTTGTATGCCTAATGTTTAAACAATGCCTGGCACACTGTAAGGCCTTAATGAGTACTTGATTCTCTCTCTCTCTCTCTCTCATTTGGTGATTCTCTAACCCCTTCATTTACCAAAGACTGAGGACTGGGGTTGGAAAGGGACTTGTCCATTCGGGTTGGTGATTGAAAAAAAAATTCTTTCTTTTAAGTGATTTATCCAAGGGCATACAGTTGGAAAACAGGTCTCCTGACTGCCATGTCCATGTCTGACTCTTCATGACCCCATTTGTTATTTTCTTGGCAAAGATACAGGAGTGGTTTGCCATTTCCTTTTCCAGCCCGTTTTATAGATGAGGAAACTGAGGGATCACACAGCTAGTGTCTGAGGCCAGATTTGAACTCAGGAAGAGGCTCAGCACTCTATCCACTGGGCTACTTTGCTGCCCGTAATGACTGCCATTATGGGACTCTATTCACACTCCTAGGCAGTTTATGTATATTGAGCACTTTATGTATATTGTCTTTTAATCTTAACAGTCCTCCTGGATAAGCAGTACAAGTACTATGATCATCTCCATTTTAAAGCTAAAGAAACTGAGGTGCAGAGTGAAATGACTCCCCCAAGGTAATACAACTAGCACACATCTGGAACTTAAACCCAGGCCTCATTTAAGGCTCTTTCTATTGCTCTCCCTGGCACCACTGTGGACCCTCAGGTAAATGCAAACACCTTTCCATTTGACCTTGGGACAAGAATGATCTGAACTTGGGTATGTCATAAGGTTAGATTCTAACCTTTATAGTCTAGATTCTAACATATATATCTATTATATACATAGATATATATGTAATATTCTAGATTCTAACCTATAAATCTAACCTCTAATTCTGTTAGAATACTTGCCTTCCCAGAGTTTGGGTGATGGAATGGGGGCATAGTCTTTGACACCCATAGGGACTTAATAAAGTTCTTGAAGGAAGAGCAATGCATACTTAGGGGGTAGAATTATAATTAGATATAAGTTGATCAGGATCTTATCCCAGACTATGGACATAAGGAGCACATTTAATGTGGCTGCCCTCTGCTCACTCACTGGGTCCTGACTGCCCTCTCCAGTATCCTATGACCATCACATGCCCCTCCTCAGGCCCACCTTCCCCTACTGTCATGACCTCTTTTACTTCATCCCACTAGGGGACCTGGGCTATGACCAGATCACCTGGAATCAGCATTGATTAAACCACCCACTGAGCTGAGATCCTGAGGCTTTCATGCATTACAAGTGAGCTCCAACCTTCCCTTTCCCCAAAGAAGTGAATTTGTCCTGGGGATCGTAAAATGTAAGGTTTGGCTCTAGGAGGATAAACTGGGATAGGTCAGGCATCATGAAGACCTGAACCGATTTAAAAGGGTTCCAGCTGACCCCCACCCAAACCCCAGAACTGAGAACTATTGATACTAAGCCTGTGTGCCTCCCAAACACAGAGCCAAGAGATCACTGGGCCTTCCTTTGCACTTCTGCTAATTCTATGGACATTTTCCTCTTTTATTAAGCACTTACTGTTCCATGGTTGGTCCTATGCCAACTACAGTGGAGGGGTTACGTGTTAAGCCCTTACCTGTGCACTCCATTTTCCAGGTTGCAAGGTGCCAACACACCCATTGTTCCACTGGCTCCTTACTCTGGCCTGGGTCGGAACCAAGCAGAGATTCACTTTCTTTTTATGGATGAGGAAACAGAGGCCCAGAGAGAAGAAAGGGCCAGGAGGTGGGAGGATCATAGGTCAAGAATTAGGGCTCCTGAGCTCATAAATTAGCTGGGAAGTTACAGGAACAACAAATCAGATGAAAAGTTTAACTGGGGTTAAAACAACAATCCAAGGGGGGTTGTGCTAAAGATGCTGATGCGCAGCATAGATTATTAATTACTAAGATTTGGAAAAAGAGAGGTGTCAGTATGAGCTGGAATTGGTCTGAGAAGGGTTTTGGGAAGAGGTAGGACATCACTCTGAATGTTCCCACCCAGCCTTCACCTCCCATCACCCTGAATGTTCTCACCCAGCCTGGACCTCCTGCCACCCTGAATGTTCCCACGTAGACTGGACTTCCCATCACCCTGAATGTTCCCACCTAGCCTGGACCTTCCAACAAGTCATGTTAGATAAGGCTGAAAGGGTCCTCTGTGTTAGACCACCTTCTGCAAGGGAACCAAGACTCACCATGGGGAAGTGACTTGCTCAGGGTGACACTGAGTCAGAAGCAGAGGGAGGAATAGAACCCAGAGCTGTTCACTCACTCCCAGCTAAGGGTTCTTGCTGCAGAATCATCCCTGTACCCACTACTTCTCAAATGGCTTCCTTCCAAAAAGATTTCACTGACTAGATGCGAAATCTCCCAAAGAGGCCAGTTTTCTTGGGCTCTTAGAGCCCAGTGGTCTTGGGGAAGACCATTCTAGTTCACAGGGCGCACAGGCCGTGGGGTGCCACTGAGCAGATGTTTGTTAGCCACAGAAATACAGAAGTAGCCACCTCCACTATCCGGTAAATAGGCCAATAGAGAATCCCTTTTGAATCTGTCAGCCCCTCATGCCTTTTTGCAGAGCAGCTCTAAGTGGCTTGATTTCTCCTTAAAAGATTGCTCGAGCAAACCCAGGCTCCCATCCTCACTTTCTGCCCTTTCCAGTTAGTGGTGCAGGGCGGGCTAGGCTCACCAGGCACCCAGAGCAAGGAAGTCCCCATGAAAGTTTCTGTCACTTTGCAAACTACAAAGGTTTCATAGGAACTATGGTTGTCAAACCAGGCAACTGTCCCACCAGTCCTTCAAGTTATCACGACTTTTGGGTCTTCCACCAGAGATAAGCCCTTTACAGCTCAGGGCTGGGTCAGAGCATCCTCCTCACCCCTCATAGCTCCAGCCTGGCCCCAGTTTCACGCGTCCAGTGGGGCAACCCTCCCTCCCCCCAACCCCTCCCCCCCAATAATAGCAACGAGGTCAGTCATACACGTGACCCTATTTATTCTCACAACATGCCTGTGAGGTAGGGAGGGGTGGGGACTATCCCCATTGTACAGAGGAGGAAATTGAGGCACACAGAGGTCGAGTGACTTGCCCAAGGTCACAGAAAGTGGCAGAGCTGGGGGTTGGAACCCAGGCCTCCTGACTCCTTCCAGTGCTCATTCCGTGTGACAAGGCCTACACAGAGAAGCCTGCAATGCCATATAGACATATACATAGTATACAGCATTTGCGGGGGGGCACCGAGTGCTCATGGTCTCCCGATTCCCGAACTCCTGGGCTGTTTTTTTTTTCCTGGGATGAGGGGCTGGAGGAGCCGCCGGACACTGTCCATCCCAGCAAGGGAGCCCAGGGATCCGTTCAAGTGCCGGCAATTCAGTGCCACCGTGAGGGGCTTCAAAGTTAGAAAACCTGAAATGGTAAGGGTCCACGTGTCTGCCTGCCCCTCCTTCCCCCCCAGGCACGGGCTACAAAGGGGAAAAGCTGCTAACACCAAGGTATGGATTTTTACACTCACTCTTACACACGCCTAGATATTGTACATGTAAAAATAGATGCTCTTCATACACCCATGTTCCACTTGGTGCCTTGAGGCCTCCTGTGCACGTGTGTATGGGGGCGCACATACGTGTGTCTATGTGCGCAAAATATACCACTCCTATGGGGAGGGGAGGGGGTCTATGTGCATATGTACACACATGTCCGCAACCACGCGTGACGGGAGCCCCAGCTGTCCCTCCCTGCCGTGGGCTCCATCTGTCTGTAATACCTGTGGCTGGCTCAGTGCACACCCCACCACAATCAGCTTTCCCCCTTTCCTGTATTAGCTTCCTTTGCCATGGAACGGGAGGGTTGAAGAAAGGGAGCAGGAAGGTGGATGGTACATTCTTTAGCCTCCCAAGCAGGGCCTGGCCTTTGGGGAGGGTTTATGGGATGGAGAACTGAGAGATCTTAAGAGATCCAATCCATTCTCTTTTTTTACAAGTAGAGCAGTTGAGGCCCAGAGGTGAGAGTGACTTGTGTAAGGTCACACAAGTAATAAGCGTCAGAGCTGAGATCGGAACCCAAGTCCACTGACTTCAAATCTAATAACGCTCTTTCCACCGCACCATGGCCCTCTGCACCTTGGAAAGAACTTTGTTCCTGCTCTCCACTCCTGGAAAGCTGCTTCCTACTAACAAAAGGACCAAGGACCACGTGTGGCGTGGGGACCACCACAGCATATCCACTCATCCTTCCTCATCCTCTTGCCCCTGCCCCTTCCTTCCCAGACAGGATGGTAGGAAGAGAAAAAATAGTGAGGGATAGAATGGAAGGCTCTAGCCAGGATGCCAACCCAACAGGAAGGCAGGAGCCCTCTTAACCTCAGGGGAGGTCTTGGGGGAGGCAGGGCTGAGAGGAAGAGGTCAAAAACAAAGACCGAGGAATGATGGGAGGGAAGGGCAGGGAAGAGAGAGATGGGTGTGCCTGGGGTGATAATGGCTGCTCAGGATTCTTGCTCTGTTCTGTATCTTGTAAATAAAACTAATCATTTCTCATGAAACACAACAGGTAGAAAGATCCACAGTCTGGAGCCTGGGCGTGGGAGCTGCAGGAGTCTGTCGGTCCATCCACATGGCAATACTGCCTTCAGCAAGAGAAGACGGTCCTGTCGTTTGCTTGTCTGTTTCAAATCTTCATCACTGAAAGCTGGGAGGAAGGGGAAGAGGAAAAAAAAAGCCAAATTCGAGCCCTTTCGTTAAGTGGTAATTTTTGTTCTAAAGTTGGCTCCTGTGTCTCTAGACTGAATAATCACACTGAAGGGTGGGAGTATTTCATTTGCTCTTTAATGATTTAAAAATTGCTTGGTTCCTTCCCTTTTCCGTTTGGTTGGCTCAAAGTCGGGTCTGGGCCTCCGGGACATAGATCTCAATGCTGTCCGCGCTCTCTGTCGCGGAGTTCTGCCGCACCGACGCGGCTCTCTTGGCGGCCAGGAGACGCTTTCGGGCTTCCTGGCGCTGCCTGTCCCCAGAGTCCGAGGCCTTGTCCCGGTTCAGAGCTGTTCGAGACTTGGCCGGCTTCTTTGGCACAGGAGGGGGAGGTTTCTTCTCTTCCTTTAGAGCGAGACAGTAAGGAGATGAAAGGGTAACATAAAGACGGCTGTCATGTGCACCCCATGCCGCCCCTTCCCCACCCCTTTCCTCCCGTCCTCCCCCCACCCTGTGGCTTCCACCCAACTGGTGGCTGGGCCACAAGCAACAGACACAGTCAGCACAGGATGCGGGGGGTGATGACGGCTGGGGGCAGTACCAAGTGCTTCTACAGGGTGCCAAATGCTGGGAGGTCCCCCGGATTCCTCCCAGGACAAAGCAGCAGAAGATCTAGAGCTGGAAGGGACCCTTGGAAACCAACTGAGTCCAACACTCCCATTTTACAGGTGAGGAACCGAGGGCTAGATCATAGAAGGAATTTGCCCAGGGTCACAGGTAGGAAGTGGCTGAGCCAAGAGCTGGATCATGGTCTTCCGATTCCAAATCTAGGGCTCATTTCCCTGTAGCCTCAT
Source organism: Vombatus ursinus (assembly GCF_900497805.2). Classification (NCBI taxonomy): domain Eukaryota; kingdom Metazoa; phylum Chordata; class Mammalia; order Diprotodontia; family Vombatidae; genus Vombatus; species Vombatus ursinus. The sequence goes on from NW_020954563.1 coordinate 8,672,738, forward strand.
GACCTTTAGAGGCACTGGTGCATTCCATTGGCCAATACTTCGTTATTTTTGCATTGGCATTCATTAATGGAGGCAGCATGGCCGTGACTAGAGAGCCAGTCTTGCAGTCAAGAAGGCCTGAGTTCAGGTCTTCCCTCCCCCTGACACCATGGGGCCACAGACAAGTCACTTAACCTCCTGATGCCTCAGGTAACTCTCTAAGACAAGGGTTCTTAACCTGGGGTCTGTGGACGGATTTCAAGAGGTCTATGAACTTGGAGGATAGGGGGAAAATTATATCTTTATTTTTACTAATCTTTGTTTTCCTTTGTAATTAAATGTATTTTATATAATAATAATAATAATGACAATAACATTTATATAGCACTTACTATGTGCTAGACACTATGCTAAGCACCTGACAATTATTATTTCATATGATCCCCATTTTACAGATGAGGAAACTGAGGTGAACAGAGGTGAAGTGACTTGCCCAGGGTCACACAGCTAGAAAGTGTCTGAGGCTCAGGTCTTTCCGATGCTAGGTTCAGCACTCTATCCACCATGCTACTTAGCTGCCTTTTCTGTCATGGACACCTTTCCATGACTAAAAATGCTAAGAACCATTGTTCTAAGATTAGAAATTACAGATGCATGCTGATCTGCATCAGTGGAGGAAGTTCTACACTGAGAGCTTCCCAAACCAACTAAATCACAGATCTAGACTGCCCTTCCCCTGTAAAAATCATTAATGACACTGGCTTATAAGTTTCTTTTTTGTCTTTATCTTTGCCAGGTTTGGGAGATCAAGACCATATTTACTTCACAGAAGGAACTAGGTAGTCTTTTATCATTCTCTACCCTCAGAAATGGTCTGTATAACACAGGAATGATTAGTTCTTTGAAGATTTGGTAGAAATCACTTTTGAATCTGTCAGTTCCCAGTACCTTTTTTGTAGAGTAGCTCTAAACAGCCTGATTTCTCCTTAAAAGATTGTTCTATTTACATGACCAGATTACTTACTTGTTTTGTTAATTTGCAACCCCCTCATTTTAGGAAGTAGGAAACAGAGGCCCAGAGAGGAGGCTGGACTTGCCGGAGGTCACACAGCAAATCGGGTCAGAGTTGGGATTTGAATACAGGTTTCTCAAATCACCAAACAGGGCTCTACCCACACCCTATGGTGTTGCCGCCACCGTCCCAAGGTTGGGATTGTCCGTGCATAATATTGTAGCAGCCAAGACAGCACGCGTCACAAAGGAAGCCACAAGACAGCGCTTTGGGATGGGATGGGATGAGTGGGATGGGATGAGATGGCGGGAGAAGCATGGATTCCAGGAACAGAAATGGGTCTGCGTGGTCCTAGCTTAGAGACACATCGAGAACCGAGCCGAGCTGCACTGACCGATGGTAGAAAGTGTTATTTCCGACTAGGTCACAGCCCCTGGATTTCAGCCCCTCGGCAGTGCTCCATGCTCACCTTCTTCTCTGGGGGGTCCGCCAGCTGCCAGCTGTTTGCTTTAAGGTGGTACAACTCATCAAACTTCATACTGATGTCTTCAATGGACAGCTGCAACAGGTCCCAAAACCCAGCCAAATCCTGGGCTGTGGGCCTGGGGTTGGAGTCAGGGTTCTACAAGGGTGAAGAAAGAGGGAGATAGGTGGCTGTGCCCCCCACCCCCATCCTCACCCTTGGGGATCACGTCAAGGATAGGAACAAAGATCTTTTTTTGTTCATTCATTCATTCACTGCACCAACAAACTGTTCAAGCAACAGAAAGGCAATATTCCTTATCCTCATCAAAGAATCTGCTCTGTAACTTCCTGGAAACTTTATGCATATATATCCTCTTTGCTCAAGTTTCTGTCCAAGCCAGTGTCTTGTCTCACCCATTATCAACAACAGGATTTTTCTGCCGGTCTATCTCCCACTGTGCTTTCCCAGTGCCCACCTATCACAAAGTGGGAAAGCAGTTTGGGGGGAAGGGAGGGGGAAGAGGGAGTATGTAGGACTGTGGGAGTATGGGAATGGGGCCTGAGGTATAAGAGGGTCATTCTGTGACTTTGGACCAATCATTCCCCAATTTTTCAGCCTCAGGCAAATGGCATCACAGGATCAGAGGTTAGAGATGGAAGGAACACCAGAGAATCGTCGAATGTTCTCCTATTTTACAAATGAGGAAACTAAGGTACAGTGATATCCTATGACTTGCCAAAGCTCCCACAGTGGGACAAGTTGGCAGGGCTGGTATTTGTGACCAAGTCACATCTGAATCCCAAATTCCATATTCTTCCCATTTATCAGGAGGATAATAACCCCTGTGCCCCACCTGTCAAGGCTATTGGGAAAATCCAAGGAGAGAGAGGGAGGATGGAAGTGATGGTGTTTCATCAATGGTGAAACTATAATGACAAAGCATCATTATTTAATGATGATTTAAAAAAATTTTTTTTTACCAAATTGGTTAATTTCATCAATATAGGGAGCTATACTGATGAGTAACTCCCCCTGCCCAACGTCTAGCACCTACTAGGTAGCAAAAGTTGGAAATTGAACCCTTATTTTCCCCAACCTCAAGGCCAGCTCTTCATTTGCCTCTCAATACTCCTAACAACAGTTATTGTTATTGTTACCCAGAAGTACTGCTCATGCTGGCCTGGCTAGCAGGGGCTTAGAACCAGTGTAGGGAGAGGGCGGTTTCACGAGGAAAACAATGAAACCAAAAGCCAGATGTAGCACATTTGGCTCTCTCCCCTCATTAATCATTATTGTGATTATTTCAAGTGTCATTAATAATAGTGATAATAATGATATTATTTCCTCCTTTTTATCTTGTAATATTTAAGAAGTGTTATCACATCCACTGTCTCACTGGACCCTCACTGGACTCTTGCCAGGCAAGGCCCGGTTCATTAGCCCCATTTTTTCAGAAGGTATAGGCCCAGAGAGGGGAGATCTGCCCATGGTTACACAGTGTGTCACAGGAGAAGAACCATGACCAGAATCCAAATGAACTCACAGTTTGGGGCTGCTAAAGCTTAAGAGTGCACTCAGTCTTTTGGGACAGCTTGTATACTGCCACCATTTGTTCACCTCCTTTTTAAGGGGCTGCCCTGAACACAGCCTTTTTTGTCTCTTCCTCCTATGACTCCTTTCAGTCTTCTGCCCTTTTCCTCACCCCTCATCTTGGCCTAACCTTGGGACCCCAGAGCTCAATGATTACCCCAGTACTCTCACTGCCCCTCTCCCGGGCCTGGTGGCCCAGAATCAGCCAGGAGGTCACAGTCACTAAAGTGAGGGTGGTCACTTATTAACCAATGGTATTCCACCACAAGTACCCAATCCCTTGTGGGTAAGACATTTCAGTCACTACTCTTGCCCTTTTTCATTTTGGATGTTTGTGGCATTAGCAAGTTCCCTGGCTCGAAGCGGGCCAGACTTCTTCCTCTGACATAAGGCAACAAGTGCAGCTCCTCCCACCCCAAAGTAATGGTTCTGGAATGTCTGAGTCACTTTAAACACCCAGGATCTGCTGCTGACATCTCTTTACCCAGAGGAGAAAGGGAGACAGATCCCTGTCCTCACCTCTCTGCCCCCCCCAACCCAAGCTCACAGAAGCTTCAAGGGCCGCCAAAGGAAATCAGACTTACCAAGTTTTGGTCACAAAGACCCCGGAACTGCTGGAATTTCTGAGACATCAATAGCTGGGCACTACCAACAGCACTGAGGACTTTCCCTAAGACTGAGGAAAGAGAAAGAAGGTTGGTCCAGATCAAAACTAGAAGGTCTGAGGAGGATATTGTAATAATTACCATTATTTTTATTCATAACTCATCATTTATAGTCTTAACATCTGCAAAGCATATTGTCCACAATCTTATGAAATATGATGTGCAGGTACTTCTTTTCACCCTTGTTTTACACATAAAACACTGAGGCATGCCCAGCATCACATGTAAGTGTTAAGAGCTAGAATTTAAATCCAGATCTTTTGGCTTCAAGTCCAGCACTTTTTGGTTATCGCTCTGACCCTACCCACTGCTTCGATAATGCCAACAACTCAGCCCGGCCCTCCTCGGAGAGGAAGGAAGGCTGTCACCTATTGTTCCAAAGCTGTCTCCTTTGAAGCTTAGGATAAATACAGACACAGAAACAGAAAAAATCTGCTGCAAACCTCCCACCCCCTTTGTGGCAACACCAGGGACAATGAGAGTGGTAATAACAGCAGGGATGGTCACAGCAGCCCACAAATCTACACCACTAACTTTAAAGGTTTCCCAAATGCTTTCCCCATAACCCAGGGAGGGAGGATGGCTACAGTGTTCTCTCCACTTTATAGAGTTCAGGATTTAGGCCTGGAAGGGGACCTTAAGAGTCTAGTCCCCTTCACACCTTGAAGAGGAGGAAGATGAGGCCCAGAGAAGAACTTGTGCTAGGTCACACAGGTACCAAGTAGCTGAGGCAGAATGAGGAAACTGAGGCTTGGAAGGGCAAGTGACTTAACCCAAAGAATTGGTTAGCTTGATAATCTTAGAAAAACATGGGGGCAGCTAGGTGGCGCAGTGGATAGAGACCTGCGCCTGGAGTCAGGGGGAGCTGAGTTCAAATGTGACCTCAGGCACTCAACACTTACTAGCTGTGTGACTCTGGGCAAGTCACTTAACCCCAATTGCCTCACCAAAAAAACCAATAAACATGGAAAGACTTGCATGAAATAATGAAGAGTGAAACGAGCAGAACAAGGAGAATGTTGTATGCAGTAACAGCAATACTGTTTTAAGAACAACTTTGGGTGAATAAGTCATTTTGACTATTAAAAATACCCAAATTAACTACAAAAGGTATATGAAGGAAGACACTATCTGAATCCAGGGAAAGAACTGATAAATAGAAGTATGTATAGAATGGTTTTACACATGTATGCACATTTGTGTCTAATGGTAGCCATCTCTAGGGTGGAGGGAGGGAGAGAGAAGGGAAAAAAAAGGAATTTACATAACTTTATTGTATATTTAAAAAGAATAGCAAATTGAACATAATAGATTTGTAATTTCATGAGCAATCATTTTTTAATTATGCTGTGTTATAGAAATGCTTGTTTTATTCCATAAATTAAAAGTAAAATAAATAAAACAAAAGAACAGTTGGTTAGAACCAAGGTCTTTTGACTCAGAGCCTGGAGTTCTTTCCAAGGGGCGAAGGCTGTGGACATGGGTGCTGACACCTTTTGGGCTCCACTGATTCTCTTTTTTAATGAGTGAGGGGTTCCATGGGGGGGGCAGTGAAAGAGGGAGGATGCTTCCAGAAATGACTGATAGAAAACCCCAAAAGCCCTCCATAAAACTTGTTTTTAAAAATGGCTGAATCATATGAATCCCATTATCTTCTTGTACCTAGGTGTCCAGCAGTAGGGAACACTGAACAGATTCAGAGCTGGAAGAAACTTTAGTCCATTTAAGAGATAAGCCAATGACCTGGGAAGTAACAATCATACAGGCAAGAAGAGCAGGACTAGAATTTTGACTTCGGATCCACCATGCAAAAAACTATATTGTACTGCCTGCCTCACTTGATATTTGCCAAACATTCTCAAAACATTTTCTTTCGTGTTTTACCTTTACTCCTTGTCAACCTCCCCCCTTCCCTCTCCACCCAATCCCCCAACTCCTGCTCTGCAGGGGTAGGGGTTAATTGCCAGGGAAAATGCTAACCTCTCCAAGACAATTCCAAAGGACTCATGATGGAAAATGCTGTCCACATCCAGAAAAAGAACTATGGAGTCTGAATGCAGAGTGAAGCATATTATTTGCTCTCTTTTTTTTTTTTGTTTGTTTGTTTGTTTTTTCTTTCTTGTGGTTTCTCCCATTGGTTCTAATTCTTCTTTACAACATGACTAATGTGAAAATAGCTTCAATATGAATGTATATGTAAAGCCTATATCAAATTGCACACTGTCTCAGGGTGGGGGGAGAGGAGAGATGGGGAGAAAATTTGGAACTCAAAATCTTATGGAAGTGAATGTTGAAAACTAAAAAACAAATAAAATTTTCCAAAAAATGCTAAAAAAAAAAAAGCTATCCTCTATGTCCCTATTTTAGACTAGGGGTGCTCAGTAGAAATGAAATGCCTTCCTTTCCTACCCCTTTTCCAAGGGTTGACTTGAATACTCCCCAAGGTCATCTCACTAACCTCCAAAGAGCAGGGCAGGGCAGTGCAGTAGGTCAACTATCAATTATTATTCACCTACTATGTTCCATACACTTGTGCTAAGTGCTGGGCAAAACCCTGGGATGCCAGGGAGAAAAGATGGAGGACAATCTTGGCTGTCACAAAATCACTGTATGATCTTGGACAAATTACTTCCCCTCTTATGGGGAATGGAAGAGAATGTTGAGTAAATGGAAAATGGGGACTTCAAGTTCCCACCTTCTTGGTAATTCCTTTCTTTGTTTTTAAATTATCTTGGATTTAAGCTTTATGGCCAGGGTGCATAAGGAAGCCATCTAGGTTTCCTTCAAGGTTTGGATGACCAAGCTGTGTGTATCCCCTAGTTATATCCTAAACATGCTTTTAAGATTTAGCTTTTAATAAATTATCTTTCTATTGATTCTTTTATTCCCCCATTACATTCCTTTTTTTGTTGTTGTTGCATTCCTTTTTGAATATATCTCTTCCCACCACAGTGAGCCACCACTTATAACAAAGGAGAAAAAAAAGGGGAAAAAAGTTTAGCAAAATGAACCAAGTCTGCAGCATTCCACCTCCATTCTCCCACCTCTGCAAGAAAGGGAGGGAGGAGGGAGCTGCTGACCAGCATTTCAAGGCTCCACATACAGCCCATTCTTAGCCATTTCAGAATATCTCAATTCTGTTGATCTTCCCTAAAAGTTCCAGGGGCCCTCGTCCGGGAGACAGGCTCTACTAATTACTAACAGTCTAGGCTTTCCCTTCTCTAGGCCTCAGTTTCCTAATCCAATTGGACTTGGTGGTCCCAATGCTCATTCCGTTCAGCTCTATCACCTATTTCTGTAAGGGGGAAAGAGCTGGTGTTCCAGGCTGGAGAGTGCGTGGCAGCTGATTTTCATTCAATAAACATATGCGGAGAACTTTTCAGCCTGGTTTAAAAGGCTGAACAAAAAAGATCGCTGGCAGTACAAGATGGGCGAGGATGGCCTGGATCAAGAGCCAGTGAACCTGGATTCCAGTTCTTTCCCCTCTCTGGGACTCAGTTTCCCCTCTGTAAAATGAGGGAGTTGTACCAGACAGTCTCTGAGGTTCCCTTCACCTTTAAAATTTTGTAATTCTCACCTGGAACCTGAAAACCATATCACCATGACTAATAATATTTATGGGAGCAGATAAATATAATTCTAGCCTGGTACTCCCTTCTCTCAGAGAAGAGCTAAGCTTCTGGGTCCAACCTCCTGTTTCCCCTCCTGGAGTTCAGCAGAGGGAGATTCAAAAATAGAACTTCTGAGGAGGCTTTCGGTGTCTGTGCTGCACTCGAAGGAGGAACAAGGAAAAAGAGAGGGCCGATCAGGCCTAACCTGGCCCCTGAACATCTATGATGTCACCTTTGGGGAACGTGGATCCCTCCTCTGGCCCTCCAGCCCACCCTCCACACAGCTTGCCAAAAATGATATTCCTTATGCACCGGTCTGACCATGTTACTCCCCTGCTCAAGAAGCTTCAGTGGCTCTCCCTTCCTCCTCTGGGATAAAATACTATCTTCTCAGTTTGGCATTTAAAGCCCTTTACAATAGAGCTGTAGCCTTCCTTTCCAAGATGTTTCCACATTACTTCCTTTGAGCACTCCACATTTCTAGCCAAATTGGCCTTCTTGCTGTCACCCATGGATACATAACATTCCATCTCCCAAGCCTTTGCAGAGGCTGTCTCCTATTCCTGGAATGTCCTCCCTCTTTTCCTCAACCTATCAGAACCCCCAGCTTTCTTCAACACTCAGCACAAACACCACCTCCTACTCTAGGCCTTTCCTAACGCTACCCTTTCCCTCCCCATCAAACCACTAGTGCCTCCAATACCCAGAAATTACCTCATATTTGCTATCTACAGATTTTGTATCTACTTATATGCATACACATTGGTCCCTTTGATGGAATGTAAGCTCGGTGAGGGCAGGAACTGCTGGTCTTTGTGTCCTCAGTGCCTAGTGCAAAGCAGGTGCTTAATAAAGGGTTGTTGACTGCTTGGGCAGGAGAGAATTATGGATCCCAGGAATTCCACAGAACATCCCAAACTGGATCCCAACTGGATGGAATGTCAGAGGACTTATAGTCCAGCAAGTATATGGTAATGAAATTCCCTTATTAATAGCTCCGACAGATGCTTTTGTTTCTACCAAGCCAACAATCTGCCTCCCAGTGACTTGACCCCTATGGCATCTAGTTCTAGGCTTTGTGATCAAGTACAACCGGCCCAATTCCTCTTTCCTAAGACAGTCCTTTCCTATACCTTACAACAAACATTGTGTAACTGGGGGCCCGAGTCCTCTCTCCCCAGAAAAGATCATCATCAGCTCCTTTTAGAGATCAGTTTTTCAGGGAATAAGACAGCAGTGAAAGTTCTCCCTAAGGAACTGAAGTCAAGGAAATCTCAGCCTAAAAAGGGCTTTCTGATGCAGAGAACCAATTAATTCATCACATATTAAGTGCCTACTGTGTGCAGAGCACTGTGCTTGACTATAGAGCAGCCTTGAGCCATATTATAGGTCACAGAGCATGATATCATGAGGCAGAGTGATAAAGTAGATAGATGGGCAGCTGGCTTTGAGAGTCGGATGGACATAGGCTCAGGTTCCACTGCTAACACATTCTGGCTGTGTGACACGGGGCAGATCATGTAACCTCTCAGTGCTGTAGGTAAACAGTTGGTGATCCACATTTGGCAGAGGGAGTTTCCGCACTGGGAGTTCTAGACACCAATTACATAACAGGCTGGCACCAAAAATAAACAAATAAAATAAAATAAAATAAAATAAAACAAAAAGAGCCTTTAAGGCTTTAAGTACTGAGGTGGTGCAGCAGACTGAAAGCTGGACTTGGAGTCAGAAGACCTGACTTCAAATCCTGTCTCAGTAAACTGAGGGAGCTGCACTTGATGGCCTCTGAGTCTATGATCCCAGCTTTATAAAGCATTTTGCCCTTTAGAAGTACTGTTAGAGGGGGCCGCTAGGTGGCGCAGTGGATAGAGATCCGGCCTTGGAGTCAGGAGGACCCGAGCTGAAATTCGGCCTCAGACAGTTGACACTTACTAGCTGTGTGACCTTGGGCATGTCACTCAACCCCCAACTGCCTCACCAAAAAAAAAAGCAAAAAACAAAAAAAAACCCCATAGAAGTACTGTTAGAGGTAGGCGTACAAGTTCTGTTACCCCTATTTTACAGAGGGGGAGACTAGGTTGCAGAGAGGGTGAAGTGACTTCCCCAAAGTCAAACAGCTACTGAGTGGACAAAGCAGAGTATGAATGTGGGTTCTCTGATTCCCAGAATTTCCACTTCTAGCACTTAGCAAACAGTGCCTGGCACACAGTAGGCGCTTAATGAATGCTCATCCATCAAGAAGCTGCAACAAGAGAGAGGCCATTTGTTATCCTTATTTGAGAGAATAAGAATCTGCTGGATGAGTGCAGCCTAAAGTGCAATGAGAACAGCATTGGGAAATTCGTATGCTCTCTTAGCTAGCTTCTGCCTAAACCAGTGTCTCTTCTGCCCTGTTATGCATACTACTAACTCAGTTCTATAGTTTACAAAGCACTTTCACTATAACCTTGTGAGAAAGCTAGTTCAAGTTCTTGGCATAACATAACAAGGACCTTAGAGGTCACTTAGTCTAATCCTATCATTTTACAATGGGAGGAAACTGAGGCATAGGGAAAAAAAAAAAGATTTGTTCGTGGACATGAAATCAGTGAGGGTTGGAGCTGGGATAACAACCTAGGTCTTCTGACTCCCAATCATATGCTGTTTTCAGTGACATCGCTTTTGTCTCAATAATTAATCAATCAACTAATTAATTAATCAACACAAATTTATTAAGACCTACTATATACCAGTCATTGTGGTAGGCACTTTGGATGCAGAGCCAAAAGACGGAACAATCTCTACTCTTACAGAGCTTAAATTCTATTTGGGGAAACTGATTAAATACAAAGTAATTATTAATTACCAACAGCCAAAACCCCAGGGCCCAAACCTGAGGGAAACACCTCCCCCCTCTCCCAAGTCAAAGCGAGCCATAGAAAGCCTTGTGCCCTGAGGCCCGTGCAAGAGGTTTGCATCCCTCTAACATTCCCGCAAGGTGAACTCCAGAAATAAGTCACCTATTCTCTGACAGGGTCCTCAGTAATTTTTGCTGTTCCTCACAGTCACAGAATCTCAGAGACAGTGAAGTCCCATCTATGCCTGAACAGAGATTCCCTTCACAATAAATGGACATCCTGCCTGCATCTGAACACCTCCAGGGAGAGGAACCCACTCAGGGCTCCAGAGTCAGTCCATTCCAACTCGGAACAGCTCTAATTGTTAGGAAGGTTTCCCTTACAGGCAACTGAAGTTTTGGTCCTCCCTTAACACTTGCCCTACACAGAAGTCAGTTTGGCCCTCTGGGGCCAAGCAGATCAAGGTCTTTCCCAAGCTGGCCCTTCAAATACCTGAAGGCAGTTAATGGGTCTCTCTTTATGGATGGGCTTCTTCCACAAAGAACTGGGGGGGGAAGGGAAAACAGGAGAGTTAAAGTTATTTTGGGGATGTGGCCTCGAGGATGCAGGTTGCCCATCCCTACTCAGTTACTGATTCAATCTACCTAGGGCTGATCTATTGAATTGACTATTAGAAGCTCCTTTACAGCAAGTAAGCAGCTGTGATGTTGGGGAAACCCAATTTCCAGGCTACTGCTCTTTAACTGACTTGCTTTATGACCTTAGGCAAATCACTTTCTCTCTACTCTTTCAAAAAAAGTTTTATTGTTATGAATTTGACAAACATTGATAAAAGACTGTATTTTTAAACATAATAGGTTATTTATAGATAATATATAATATAAATATGTTATATTAATTATATAAATAAATATAATTATAATAAATAAATATAATTACATATATCATATGACATAAATAAATTTAATATAGACACATATTAGATGGAACGTCCCGGTTCCAACCTGCCTGCCTGTCTGTCTGTGCTGTACTACTTTCTGTTCCCTTCTGTATTTTCAGACATTTTGATGATGCTCGTTTCTTCTTTTCTGGTATTGAATCTCTACCCATCCATAATCCCCTCTTCCTCTTCTTTGTAAGAAATAAGGATAGTCAAGCACAACAAATCCACACATCTGCTGTGTGTCAACATGCAGGTCTCCTTCTGCACCTTGAGCCTATCACCCCTCTCTAACAAGACTTCTACCCATTCTTCCAAGCCCAACACAGATACAACCTCCTTCAGAAGCCTTCTCTGATTGCCAGGCCCCCCACCTTAAACCTCACCTCCTATATTTGTTTTCTTCTTTTTCTTTTTTGGAGGCAGTTGGGGTTAAGTGACTTGCCCAGGGTCACACAGCTTGTGACTTAGGTTGCATTTGACCTCAGGTCCTCCTCACTCCAGGGCCAGTGCTCTAACCACTGCACCACTTAGCTGCTCCCCTTATATTTGTTTTCTAACTCGCTAAGATGATTATTGTGTAATACTGTATATTACCAGTTACCTATGTTCAGGTCTTCTCCCTTAATAAGACTGGGATCACCATGAGGGCAGGAACTGTCTCTTATCTAAATCTGGCATCTCCTATAATGTCTTACTCCTCAAATTCGGCCTCAGACACTTACGAGCTGTGTGACCCTTCGAAAGTCCCTTAACCCTGTTTGCCTCAGGTACTCATCTGTAAAGTGAGCTGAAGAAGGAAATGGCAAATCACCCCAGTATCTCTACTGAGAAAAACCCCAAATAGGGTCACAGAGTCAGACACGATTAAAAACAACTTAACAACAGCACCTAATGCCTGGAACAATGCTCTGCAAACAGCAGGCACTTAATAAATACTTAACTGCTGAATTTCTGATCCTCTCCTAGCTGATGACAGTGGACACAGGTCAGATTTGATTTAATAAGCATTTATGAAACAGCACTGGGCTCTGGTGTCCAAGAGATATAGTTTAAATCTGACCTGTGACATCATGTGTATGAACACAGGCAAGTCACTTTACCTCCCTGGGCCTCGGCATCCCCATCTGTAAAATGACTTTGGGATTAGATGACCTCTCAAATTCCAACTCTAAAGCTGTGATTCTATTTAAGTGCCTACTGTGTGCCAAGTACTGCATTTGGCCCTGTGAATTCAGAAACAAAAATGAGAGTGACTCTGCTATCAGAGGAGTAAAAAATTCCTTTCTGAATGACCATCTCCTAAAAATTCTACATTATCTTTATGTATAAGAGTCTGGAATGGAGGTTGTCAGAGCTGGAATGGTAAAGCAGAGCCAATCCAAACAACAGCTGTGTTTGAGCATTCAGGTCTCATTCTGTACCTGAATCCTTCACCTCTATGCTAAGAGACTTGCTCTTGGAGGCTAAGATCTTAGAAGTCTCTGCCCTTGGAGACCATGGAGAATCAAACTATTGAGGCTCCATGTAAGGAAAACTGAATAACAAAGGTGACCTCAGAGTGCACTGAGTTACCTTGGGAGGTCTTCAACTACAGGTTTCCTGGGGGTGTGACAGAGGGTGTTTCCATACAGATTTGGCTTAGCTGACCTCAGAGGGTCCCTGCAAACTCTAATTTCTGGTGATTAAGCATTCGTGTATACAGCATTGAACTTGGTGCTAGAGGAGACAAGGATAAATCAGACCTGGTCTCTGCCTGCAGTGGCCTCCCAGCCTTGTAGGGAGTTAGGAGAGCACAGCTAAATGAAATAAATATTAGAGCAAGTGCTAGGAATAGAGACAGGCCACAGGTCACACTCTTGCTTCTGTTTAATGGGAGCTCTTTGTGTCTAAGAGCAGAGAGACGAGCCCTGGCTATCAGAAGGTGAAGCCCCTTCCTGGGACCTGTGCTCTGGAAATTAAGTGGGTCCTGGGGGCAGCCATGGGCTGGCTGAAATAGTAGCAATGAATCTGCAGAACAGATCCTTGAAGAAGCCTTAATAACAATCTCCAAAGATGGGATGCACATTCCTACAGAAGGCAAGTCACTGGTTTCTGGTATCCAATGAATACAACAAAGGAGACAGACTCCACAACATGACAACGGGAAACTGAGGCATTGCAATAGGGAAAAGTTAACGGCATAGCCTGGGCTAGGCATCAGGGCACTATCCAATGAATCAAACGACACAGCATACACCGTTAGACATGGCTGATGTAGAATGGTGAGCTTTGTTGGACTATTTTCCCCTACCTTTTCCTTTTCTAATTTTTGTTATGAGGGTTAGTTCTAGTTGGGTAGGTTGGAGGAGGAGAAATTCAGAAATAAATGTGATGTAAAAAGACATTAAAAAATAAGATTAAATAACCGCTCCCCAACATAGAAGCTTTTTACTCCTTGAAAGGAGAGTTTTCAATTTATCCAACTCTGTCCCCATGATGACTTCACTAAAGAAGACCGTACCCCCGTCTTCTCTTCAGGGGCCTCATAAGCCTGGATCAGGTGGTCTAAATCTGTTGGAGGCACGCACAAGGACACAGCAGCACAAGTCTACTATCCTAAAATGGGATGGGAGAAGCACAGCCCTCGGCCTCTGTCAGACCAGACCCTCCCTATCTAAAGTCTTATGGGGTTTAGGTCTGGGCCCATGTTTTTGGAAGGACACATTATTGGAATGCATTCATTAAAGGATGTCAATAGGATGGTGAATGAACTGGAAATTATGCCGTAGGGATTGGAGGAACTGGGGTGGGGTGCTTTCCCTAGTGAAGACATAGTGGGTCATGACAGTGATCTTCAAATACGGAAAGGGAGATTTTTACATAGTCATCAATCAATCAACATTTATTAAGCATCTACTATGTGCCAAGCACTGTGTTAAGTACTAGCACAGGGAAGAGGGATTAAGTTTGTTGTGACTGGTCCTAGAGGGGAGAACTAGAGAAGAAAGCAGTCTCTTTGGATTCAGAGGATCTGGGTTCAAATTCTGTCTCTAATGCCTATTATCTGTGTAACTTTGGGAAAGACACTTAATGCCCCTGAGCCTCAGTTTCCTTGTCTGTAAAATGGTGGGTATGTGCACTCACGTTGTGTGCACATGCACATGCTAGATGGCCTCAGGTCTCTGCAAGCCCTATGATTCTATAAATGACAGGGAGACACATTTCTCCTAAATCTAAGGAGAAGTTAAATGTGAGAAGGAAGACAGAGTGGAGTAGGTAGAGTCAGTTTTAAAGCCAGAAAGACCTGGGTTCAAGCCTCCCTTCTGACACCCAGTGTGGCTATGGGGCTCAATTCAATTCACAACCTCTCAGTGCTTTAAGTCAGAGGAATCAAATATGAAGCCCCCCCTCTCCCCACCCCATGCAGCCTGAATCAGATTAAAAGGTAATTGGGAAATATTTAACAAAATAAATAAAAATACAATTAAACATAGATAATATTAACATGTGTGGTTTTTTTTTAATTTTATTTTTTTGGTGAGGGAATTGGGGCTGGGGCTAAGTAACTCTCCCAGAGTCACTTAGTCAGACATATGTGTTATATGTCTGAGGCCACATTTGAACTCAGGTCCTCCTGACTCCAAGGCCAGAGCTCTATCCATTGCATCCCTAGCTGCCACAACATGTGGTTTTCTAAGTCACTCTGTGGTACATAGGTACCACAGAGTTTAGGCGGCCCCTGCTTTAGGCAATTCCTCAAGATTATTAAGTTGCAAAAGGGTGTCAAATTCATAATAGATAAAGAGGCAGGGAAGCTACTCCTTTCTTGCTGAAGGTCTTTTTTTTTTTTTTTTTTTTTTTTTTTTTTTTTTT
>NW_020954563.1:8687760-8695262 GCF_900497805.2 Vombatus ursinus
GCTCTGTCTCTGTACCATCTGGCTGCCCCTCGTTAAGGGCCTTTTGACAAAAGGCTGGATAAGCTCTTTCTTGCTGGGCAGTTAGCAGGGAGATCCACACTTTGGGTGGGAAATGGACTAGGTGCCTTCTAGAGTCCCCGCTGAAGATGGTATGCTGTGATCTGTAAATCCCTAGGTGGATAATTTCATGACTAATCTTGGAAACAGGCCCAACACCCCCCACGAGGCTCAACACCTCTTAGGTGCTGCGCCTGTGCTCCCCACCCCCACCACAGCACCCCAAGGCTGCAGCTCTTTCCGCCCTACCTTCTTCAGAGAGATTGTTCTCTTTGGCCTCCTTGTCCATCTGACAGCACCATCCTTCTAACCTTTCTGTCTCTGCCTGAAGCAGCTTCAGGAACCAGTATCCATCCCTGCGGCAGGCCCCAGGTGGGGAAGGCTCCAGGGGAGAGCTGGACGAAGTCTCCAGCCAGGGGTCAGGTGGGGGAAGTGAGGAAGGCTCGAGGGCTGGGTCAGTGTTATCTCCATAGGAGAGGTTGCGCTTGATCTGGGAAGCCTTGGTGGAGGGCCGGGGGCTGGTGTCGATGTTGATGGAGTTGTGGTGTGGCGGGCAGTCAGAGAGGCTCCTCTCAGAGGATTTACAGCTGGAGTCATTGGCCTCCTGTGTGTCTGAGTCAGTGTCCCGCTTGGAGGACATACTGTGAGAGGCTCCGCCGTATCTACAAGGAGAGGAACGAGGGGGTATCAGGAGGTGCTCGCGACCGGGCCACACCGGGCCCGTGAGTCTCTACCACACCCAGCACATACATCAGGGAGACAAAGGAATGCATCACTTCATCATGCCTGCAGCTGGGTCCCAAAGCCCCGTCCACCTCCCAGGCCTCACCCCCATTGCATTCTCTGCATAGCCCCCTGCCTTGCCCTGTGCGCGCGCACATACACACACAGACACACAGTTATAAGGTTGCCTGCGTACTGCAATAGGCCATTATACCAGAATGCCAGGTCTGCAGCCTCAGGGACGTCACCTCTGCCCTAAGCTCTCTCAACGTCTGCTTTTGCCTTACAGAGCAGAGGCTCAATTCTGGCAGCACACGGCCACGAAACTTTCATGGGACCACCGAGCGCCTGTTGCCTGCCCCTGCCCCAAGCCCAGTCTAAATTATCATCAATATGGGAAGGAGAGACACGGGTTAGAGCCAAATGATAAGTGCAACTTAAGGGTAGAGGAGTTAGAGGGAGGAGAGAAAGAAAGAAGAAACAAGGCAGGGAAGAGGTAGAGGTTGAAGAAGGAAAATGGAGAAAGGAAGAGGGAAGATGACGAGAGGAAGAAGAAAGGAAGAGAAGAGGATGAAGATGAAAAGGAGGAAGAGCAAGAGAGAAGGGAGAGAGGGAGCAGAGTGAGAAAGGAGAGGAAAGGGAAGAAAGGGAGGGAAAGAGGGAAGAAGCCACCGCCGCCTCTCTCTGACTTACCGCCACTCGTCCTCTACCTGTACCCCGATGGACTGGAATTTGGTAGCGGGAGGTGGCTCTTCCTTTGGCACTGGCTGAATGCAGTCAACCTTATTGAACGACAACAAAAAAAAATACACAAACAGAAACAAAAAAAAAATAAAACAAAAACACAAGAACTTGCGGCTGGAATTCACATTAGTAGAACACAAAAAAAGGTCCGTGCAGACGGACAGACAAACGGACAGACAAGCATGCGGACGCTGCACGCTGACGTACAGGCTGAGCAGGGAAGCCGGGCACCGCTCATACCACAAGGGCAGGGGAATGGGGAGATGGGAAAAGGGGTGTTACTGGCTGTCCCTACTCTGAAGAGGGTGGCATCAGATCGGTGGTTTTGGGTCCGCTGTCCTCAGGGAGTTGGAAACCGTTCCTTCTAGTCCTCTCCTTTATACACATCAGAGAGAAGAAGAAAAAGACACACACACACACACACACACACACACACACACACACACGCACGCACACACACACAGAGCCACAGTTGTTATGCCTGGGCCATGGAAGCTGGTGGATGGGGTGGGCACTTCCTGGGGAAGGTCTCGGCCCCCAGCAGGCAGGACCCACGAAGGTAGGACCGAGGATCCAGCCACCTTATGTCCAGCTCGGAATAGGAGCAAACTCAGAAGAGTTCTCACAGCCCCAACTGTGGAAGAATCCCTCGAGAATCTCTGGGGAGAATTAGGAGTGAAAAATTGCAGGTAAAAACAATTTACTTTCCATTGGAAAACTCCGTGGATACCTGCACTGTGCCTACGGGTTCCCCCAGGATGGGGGTGGAGCGGACAAACCACATCTCTGGAAAACAAGTGGTAATACTCTCCCTTCCACTTTTCTTCCCAGGCAAACACGTGAAACTCCTACTAAAAGCCACCCGTAAGTCATGAGCAGAACATGTTTCATATGATGCTCAGCCTTAGGACAAGTGAGAAGGGTCCTAAAGACTACAACCGATGCTCTGGGCGAGGGGTTTGGAAGCAGGGAGAGGTCAGCCCCAGGAGCAGTGCCGAGGATGAGACACCAACCCCTGGGACCTTCTCTGTTAGCTTCGGGTTGGGCCTTCCTGGCTTGTGTCCAATGAAGGTGGTGAGCCCTTGACTCAGCATCCCAGATAGGAGGTGGGGACTCACTCTCTAACCTCAAAAGGCCTAGGCTAAAGCTTTCTAAATGATCCTTCTTCACCACAGACTAAACCACAGAACTTTAGACTTGGAAGGGACTTTAGAGATGGCCCAACCACTTGGAATTTGTTGTTATCCTGTTATTTTCAATTGTGCCTGACTCTACATGACCCCATTTGGGGTTTTCTTGGCAGAGATATTGGAGTGGTTTGTCATTTCCTTCTACAACTCATTTCACAGATGAGAAAACTGAGGCAAACAGGGTGAAATGACTTGTCACAGCTAGTAAGTATATGAGGCCACATTTGATCTCAGGTCTTCCTGACTTTAGGCCCGGCAGTCTAACCACTGTGCCACCTAGCTGCCCCCCAAAAACTTGAATTTTACAGAGGACAAAAGAAACTCTAAAAGGGAAAATGACTTGTCCTCAATGTCACATGGCTAGCAAGCGACAGGATTCAAAGCTGGGTGCTCAGACTCCAAAATCAGTGCTTTGTACCGATTTAGGCTCTCCTTCTAGGGGACTGGAGCTATACCTTGGCTGTACTTTTAAGCTCACTGGACCTTAGTGGGGCCACTCCTAGACTGAGCTAGGAAAGAAAGGAGGGAGGTAAGCTCAGAAAGAGAATATGGGGACAGACTAGGCATTTCTACCCTCAATGAAGTCCAGCAAAATTTAGGCCCAAGATGGCAGGATCTTGGAGGCCTCACTGTGCTGCCCTTAAGAGGTTAGTTTCTAGGGGCAGCTAGGTAGTGCAGTGGATACAGCACTGGCTGTGGAGTCTCAGGAGGACCTGAGTTCAAATCTGGCCTCAGACCAAACACTTGACACTTACTGGCTGTGTGACCCTGGGCAAGTCACTTAACCCCCACTGCCTAAAAATTAAAAACAAAACAAAATAAAAAAAATCAAGAGGTTAGTTTTCTTTCAGAGTTCTTTCAACTCTGGTCCCCCAGAATATACAGGGACACTTCCAAGTTCCTTTTATCTAACCCTACAGAATCTCAGAGGCTACTCTAGACAACTTGTACTGACAGAGTGCCCCCTACCACATCTCTGCCAAGAAGCCACGTAGCTGCCTTTGCTTAAGGAGGACCTCTAGCAAGGGGGAAGCCAGCCAGGGCTTCTTGAATCAGCTTACCACATCTCTGGGAAGCTCCAATGTTAGGAAGTTGAGCTGAGACCTACCTTCCTGCAACTTCTAGCCACCGGGCCTGCTTCTGCCCTCTGGGACCAAGCAGAGGGAGTCTAATTCCTCTTCCCAAATGGCAGCCTTTCAAACGCTTGATGGTCTTCATCCTTCTACACTCCCAGCTGGAATTGCCCTCAAGGCCACTCTCCTAAATCACAGCTGGTCCTGTCCACAGCCTACTGAGACAGGCCCCCCAGACACCCACCTGTTTCAGGCTTTCATCAACTCTCATCAGGACATTTCTAACATCTGAGGCTCTGGTCGCATCTTTTCCTATTCTCAAGTTCTTCTCTTATATCAACCCAAGGTAAGACCTCAGACTCCAAGAAGGGATGGAAGAAACCATAGCCCTCATCTAGTCCTAGCCCAGAGACAAGAAGAGCTTTGGTCAAGGTCACACAGCCACATAGCTAGTAAGTGGCACAGCCAGGCCAAGAACCCGAATCTCTAAGGAGTGAAAAATATCAACAACCTATATCACACCACTCTCCCTCCAGTAGGAGTCTGAAACCTGGCTCCTAATCCTATCGTTAACTAGTTATGTGACATCAGGCAATTAATTCCCTTCCCCTCTCTGGGCCTCAGTTTCCTCATGTGTAAAAATGAGAGGACTGGACTCCCATGATCTCTAAGATCCCTTCTGGCTTTTAAAAACTAGTGATTTCCTGTCTTCTGGGTTACTGACATATCTAGTCTGTTGCTTCTCACTTGCTGCTTTATCATGGGTGGAATTCCTCATTTTTAAAGGTTCACCCCTTAACTGACCTTATTAAAGGGGGTGGAGGGGCAAGAACTTTGGGCCTCTAGACTCAGAGAGGAGGGAAAGAAAGGGGGTGGGAGGAGTAGTCCATCTGAAAAATAGTCATCTTTATGAGATATATCTAAGCCACCCCTGGCTGAAACCTTGATGACTAAGATATGTTGAGTGGAACTGGGGCAACAGCAACTTCCCTTGTAGATGGACATCTCTAGTCTGCCTTGTTTAACTTATCAGTACTTTATACCCTTCACTTCTAAATGAAAAGATGGGACCCTCAGGTCTCCTGAGTCTAACCTCTTTTCCAGAACAGGAGAAAAGCCACCCTGACTGACAGACCACTTGAATACCGCCAATGACAGGTCACTCACTACCTTAATCCATTATTAGGACAACTCTGATTATGAAGTTGAAATCTGCACCCCCTGTAAGTCTCTGCACTGTTTCCCTCTTCCCATCAGACTAAAAACAAAACCTCGAACTGGGACCACTTCTCCCCACCCCACCTCCCACCCCCATCCCCTAGGACCATATCAAGTAAGTCTGTTCTCTTTGTCATAGATGTGTCTGTAATAGGGGGATCTGGAGCCTGAGCCAGAAGGCTTCCAGAGCTGATCTGGATGGATCCAAGCACCCTCTCTGGTGATTATTTTTCTGGCCCACGAGAGGAACCTACCCGGCTCCCTCAGGGGGCTTATCAGGGAGGGAGGCAGGCAGACAGGCAGGCTTCCTGAAGGAGTCGTTCCCCACCCCCACTCTCACTTCCACCTTCCAGAGTCCCTGTCTCTTTCCCCAGTTGTAGTAAAGTGACTTTTCAGGTTCAGATTTTGGGAAAAGCAAGACAAAGGGAAAAAATATTCAAGTGGTTCATTGGGGATGAGCACAGACCGATTGCCTGCTCGGAGCATAGCAAGGACCATAGCAAAAAACACAGTTTGGGGCCAGGGCCCTCCCTACTCATCATGTTCTCTGCTCCCAGGGTGGACAAGTGGCCTGAGGGCATCGGTCACTGCATAACAGCTGAACAGCCTCCTTCCCTTTTGGTCTTCAGCCATGTTTTTACTTTGATGGTTTCTCCCTATGACCCTGTCCACACAATCTGGTCCCATTCTAAATGATGGTTTCAAATCAATTCTGTTGAATTACCAGTCAAGGTAAAAGTTTTATTCCACCCAGCTGACACAAGATGGAATGGTACTAAGCTATAGTACTGTGAGGCCTGGACCTCAGGAGGAATATGCCCAGAACATGCCATCCATTCTCCCAACAAACAGTTCAAGGCTGATGGCCCCCCACTCCAGACTTGGGACAGCAGGGTCAGCAGCTGTGGCTCCCTAATTGGAGCTGATGCCCTGCTCCCCACCCCTGTCTCCCATCACATTATCCCATTCCTTTCTCACCTGCCCAGCAGGGAAGAGAGCTTCTGGTGGAGACAATGAGAAAGAGGACACAGCAAGCAGCTTCATCCCCCTCCAGCCTGGGGGCCGCTCCCCAAATCTCTATTCTGAGGGGACTGAAGTAAGAGCTACCTTCTTGTGCCCTCCTCCTCCCCATCCCCACCCCTGCTTCAGACTGTCCTTGTGCCTGGTACAACAAGCAACCTACCTGTTCTCCAAGCACTGGGAAATGCTCTTCATGAGTGACCCCTATATCTTGGGGTGTCTGGCCCTGGGGGGCTGGGTACTGTGGCCTACATGCTTCTGTTGCTTTGTCCGGCTACTATACCAGCCTTCTCGACTTTAAGGGACACCTTGGATCAGAAAACCTGTTAGGTGGCAACCTGCCTCGAGGAGACAGGCCAGCAAGGAAAAAGATTGTGTGGACGGACAGTGGACGAGCAAACGTACAGGACATGGTGGGATGAGTGTAACTACATTCACCAGGAACCCCATCAGGAGGGAGAGAAAAAAAAAAAAAGGCACAACACCTCACGTCCGTGCTGTGAGCAGGGCATGACGGAGTGAAATTTGGTTTGGAATCAGGAGCCGAACTCTGGACTGCATTTTGGCCGGACCCTCAAGGAGAGCCCAGGAAAACCGGCCTCCAATAATGGTGAGGCCGGTTCCTTGAGATGGGTGAGTGGGGTCAGCCTCCGATGTAATTACACCCACGTGCACAGAGTGGAGTCTGACACACAACCAAAGGGACCCATACTTGTATTCCTATAGATGAAAGTTTCCTTTTGGGGGCGGTCTCGGCTTTGGGCTCCTCACTGGTCAACGTTCCTTTGTCGTTCTTCAGGGTCGCATTTTTCTGGGGTAATTCTGGTGCCTCTCGGGCCTGAGCTCCTCCTCCGCTGCCCTGGGTCACACTGGGGGGCCGGGTGCTGTCTAAACTGTCCGAGGAATTGCTCAGACCAGACTGGCTGTTGACCTCGCTCTTGTGGTCCTGGCTGTCAAGGTAGGTGTCCTGGGCCGACTCGGTGCTGCTCTGAACGGTGACCGAGATGAACGGCTTCGATGTGGTCCGGGGAGGAACTGGAGGCGGCGTCTTCTTATATGCCACTAGGCATGATGAACCTGCAGCCATGGCAGAGGGAGGAGAGAGAAGGAGAGCGGGAGGCAAGGGGAAAGTTAGAGCCAAAGAAATACATGGCTTCATATTGGTCTGGGATCTCAACGCTTGAGAGAGGCTGAAGGAGAGGCGGAAAGCCCCCCAAAACATCCCTGGCTAGGTCTCCTAAGGTCCAGTGTCCTGGCTGTGGGTCATCTCTGTCTCCCTAGCTGGTGGTGCATCTATGAAAAGCAAACTGCCCCATCCTAATCAGCTATTGCCTTACAAAAAAGAAAAGAAAAAAGATTCCATTTGCCAAAACTAAAACACTATGGGATTATAAGGGCCAAGCCTGTCCACAGGAAGAGAAGAGAAAATGTATCTCTCCTCTTCTTTCATTGCGGGGGGGGGGGGGGGGGGGGGGGG
>NW_020954563.1:8695311-8704831 GCF_900497805.2 Vombatus ursinus
TGAACTGGTTTTTTTCCCCTTTTATCTTTGTTATAAGGGATGGCTCACCAGGTGCAGAACAGGGAGGGGAATGACATATCTGGAAATGAATGCAATGTAAGATATACATTATTTTTAAAAGTCTAATCCCAAGAGATATAGAAATACATAAAAATAAAAAAGGCATTTGCAAACATAGTCTATATATGATATAGATGATTTGTCTGTCCAGGAGAGAAACCTGGGCAGAACATGACCCTTTTCCCCATAGGATTATAGTTTCAGAGCTGGGAGAGACCCTGGTGGTCATCCTGCCCCACCCCTTTCATTTGACAGATGAGGAAACTGAGGCCTACTAAGGTTAAATAACTTGCCCAAGGTCACACACACACACCAGGCCAAGCCTGGATTTGAACCTAGATCCTTTGACTCCAATTCCCCTGGACATTTAATCTCTGTATGCCAAACAGCTTTCCCATGATCAGCACTCAGTCTGGGAACTTCAAGGATAAATATTAATTCACTAATAGGGGGACAACAATTCTAGGCCTAATAAAAGGTCCTCTGGGAATGGAGCCAAAATTTCCCATCTCTCCTTGGGCCCTGAAGCGGTATGGGTATTAGAGACATCACAGATTTAGTGCTAAAAGGGTCATTTAGTCCAATCCCCTCATTTTAAGGATGAGGAAATTAAGGTCAAGAGTCGTGTTAAGTGACTTTTCAAAGGATACCCAGGTAGTAAGCGTCACAGCCTAGATTTGAAACCACGTCTTCTGACTTCTATGGAACTGGGTTTTAGTTTTAACCGGTACAAAGCAGTAAAAGCAGTGAGTTTCTCTTTAATATTCTTGGAGGGCGAAGACACGCCTAGCAGGTTGACTGTCAGCAGTCAGCCCTCACAAAGCCGCCTGCCCCGCCACAGTTTTTCCAAGGGTTTGACCAGAGGCTGATGATCCAAAGCCAGTCCTGGAGACTTGGGAATTGCCACCGGAGTGGAGGCAAAGAGCTACCCAATCAGAGGTGGACTTTGCCTGGCTGAGGTTTCCCAGCTGTTAGGGTGTGGAGGAGTGCTGATCTCCGTCCCTGGACTCACTTATTATCCATATCTACAATAGCACTCTAAGGTTTACAAAGCACCTTTTCCACAGTTGTGTGAAATAATTCCAATGGATCTCTGTTCTCATCAGTGAGAACAGGTCCTTTCAATGACACAGAGTGTATGGAGCCCATCCCATGTGACTCTCATAAAAACATCAATATGTATTTATATAGCACCTACTATGTGCCAGGCACTGTGCTAATGAAGCACTTTGGAAATTATTATTTTGTTTGATCCTCACAACAATATTGGAATTATTTTCATTTTATAGATGAGGAAATGGAAACAAACAGAAGTTAAGTGACTTGTCCAGGGTCACACAGCTAGTAGGTGTTGAGGCTGGATTTGAACTCAGGTCTTCCTGACTCCAGGCCCAGTGTTCCTCTCCCCCAAATGAGCTGCCTCCTGCCTCCATTATGCTATAGGCCTTTCTTGCTTTCCTCTCGACATCATGAGAACATCAGTGGAGGATGTGGGTGGTCAGTCGTCTAGGTCTTCTTGCTCATACATTTCTTTGGAGAAGTCCTTTATAAAGCTTCATTTTTCTGCTCCTTTGTCATGCGCCATAGTCTGCCTTTACTCCTGTGTACCTCTCCAGGTAATGTGTGCAATGCATGGCCTGCAGCTAGTAAGTATCAAACAGAACCAGGAACTTCAAACCCAGGTTTTCTGACTATTCTTTCTTTTTCTTTTTAGGCAATTGGGGTTAAGTGACTTGCCCAGGGTCACACAGCTAGTAAGTGTCAAGTGTTTAATCTGAGGCTGGACTTGAACTCAGGTCCTCCTGACTTCAGCGCCGGTGCTCTATCCACTGTGCCACCTAGCTGCCCTCTGACTATTCTTTCTACTCTAACACATGTCTTTCTATTCATTCACACCCTCATTCAACCAAACCTGTTATCTAATAAGTGCCTATTTTGTTTGAGGGGCCTAGGATATAAAGATGAAAATAATGCAGTTCCTGCCCTCAAGGAGCTTACATTCTACTGAGAAGGGAGGGAGTCTTGAGAGTGACCAAGGAAATTTTTCCCATAGATTTCATAAAATCAGGGCCCAGACTACAACAAATGAATTGATCTTGATCAAGGATTCAAACAATTTCACAGCCAGAGAAACAAGTCTTAAAAAGTTGGTTATGAGTTCCCTGAGTTTCATGTGTTGCTAGTTTCCCTCCTCACAGTAAACACCAAGTCAGCAAAACAACCTGCTATTAGGCCTAAACACATACATCCATATGAATTAAACAGTGTCAGTTGAAAGGAGCCTCTTGGCCCAGCTCTCTCATTTTACATCTGAGGAAACTGAGGTTCAGAGACAGGAAGGGACTTGTCCAAGGTCTGAGAGTTGGTGTCAGAGTCAAGTTGGGTTAGAATCCAATCACCTGCCTCTGGCCCCAAGGCACCATGATTTCCCCTGATACACAAGGGTCCTACAAGGGAAGCACTATGCTCTATGTTCTAGATGGGAAAAGTGAGGCCCAGATAGGGAGAGGAACTTGTCTATGTAATCTGTTACCTATTGGTAAGGGTAAATCTGGACACTAGAATCACAGAATTTTATAGTCACTTGAAGAGACCTTCGACATCATTTAGTCCAAGCCCCTCTGTTTTACTAAGGAGGCCAGAGAAGTTAAGAGATTTGTCCAACGCTCTGGCTGCAAATCTAGCCTCCTTACACTGCCCCACACACGGTCTAGAACACAGGTCTCTTTACTTCCATAAGCCAGGGCTCATTCCATCACACCAGGCCGCCCGTGACACAGGCATTTCCAAACATGTTACCAAACTCAAACTCCATCCAAGACCCCAGCTGATCCCAGTAGACAAGTGCTCTCCCCCCTTTCTCCTCTACAGAGACCAGCTGCCCTAGACTCCCTACAAGGACCAGATTTGTTCATGAACTCAGGTTTCTCCAGTGAATGCCAAATTGTATCTTTGGATGCTAGTGTTTTCTTATTCTTTACAAATAGTCCTTTGGCTTCTGACTGAGAGGTTAACCATAGTAACCTTCCATCTATTTAAAAATACTCACCCGTGTGATGTAAGAGCCCCTTTGACTGCCCTGAGGCTGTCTGCAGAATAACAGCAGGGAAATGAAAAACTGGGAGAGCAAACACCATTTCTTTCTCTTTTTTTTTTTAAAAAAAGGATAAAATTATCTTTTTCATATTGTTGTTGAGTATGTCCTTCCTTCCTTCCCTCCCTTAGAATACCCAGGAAGCCATCTGGCATGGTGAAAAAGATCTAGATTTGTGTCAGCAGATTAATTTAGTAAGCATTTATTGAATGTCTACAGTTGAATGTAAACAGCTAGGGCACAAAAGCAAAAAAAAAAAGGCTCCTGCCCTCAAGAAGCTTATATTCTATTGAGAAGAAACAACATATACAAACCACATATAGAGAAACTGCAAAGTAATTTTTTGGGTAGAATACTAACAATTGGGGTGTGGGGAATCAGGAAACTGGGGTGTGGGGAATCAGGAAACTGGGGGGTGGCACCTGAGTTACGCTTTTTATTTTTATTTTTTAAAGATTAGGTGCTTCCTATATCACTCAGGTTGGAAACGCAGGTGCTACTACTACTCATGGGCCCGATGCCATTATTGACTGTCATGACAATTTGACATGTTTTATTCTGACCTGAACTACCACTCCTGTGGGTTCATTATGCTGACACATTATACTTAGCCCACTGTAGCTCAGAACTTTGGAGCTCAAGAAGCCTTAGCCTCCTCCCTAGCTAAGATTACAGGCGTGCAGCACACAGTGAGTGCTCTTCCTGAGCTATGTTTAGAAGAAAGTATTAGAGTCTACGAGGTAGATGCAATAGAGAACATTCTAGGCAGGGGGGCATGAAAATGCATGAAGGTAACAGATGGATGATCAATTTGGAATACAGCAAACCGGTTTGGCTAGTACAATGTAGCAGGCCTTTGGAACTCCTTCATCTTATCACAACCTTTTATATTTTGTCTTAGGATCTTTCACCCTTCATCTCCACTGTGATCTTCAATCTACCATTACCCCTTTCTTTGGTTCTTTACCAGCTGGCAAAGAATTGGAAATTCTGGGGATGCTCATCAATTGGGGGAATGGCTGAACAAGTTGTGGTATATGATTGTGATGGAATACTACTGTACTATAGGAAATGACGAGCAGGATGCTCTCAGATAAAACTGGAAAGACTTACATGAACTGATGCAAAGTGAAAAGAGCAGAACTAGGAGAACACTGTACATAGTAACTGCAACTTTGTACGATAATCAACTGTGAATTACTTTTCTCAGCAATACATTGATCCAAGACAATTCTGAAGGACTTACAATGAAAAAATGCTATCCACCTCCAGAGAAAGAACTGATGGAATCTGAATGCAGATTGAAGCAAACTGTTGTTTTTTTTTTTTTTTACTTTTTAAATTTTTCTTTTTTTGGGGGAAGGTGTCTGTTTTCTCTTACAACATGACTAATATGGAAATATGTTTTACATGATTGCACATGTACAACCTATATCAAATTGCTTGTCTTTTTAATGAGGGGGGGAAAGGAGGGTGAGAATTTGGAACTCAAAATGTAAAAAAACGTTAAAAATTGTTTTTACATGTAATTGGGAAAAAATAAAACATAAAATAAAAAAATATATGGGTCTACCTCCACACTGGAGTGGAGTAGCAAGGAAGGAATTTTGGAAGATGATAAGCTAGAAAGATAATGAAACTTCCTAGTCCTTGCCTTAATGAGCTCATGCTGAACTAAAAGAGAACCAATTTGTGGGGTGGAAAGACCCACTAGACTCCGAGTCAGAAAACTTGGGCAGGAAGGGACTTCAGAGGTCTCTAAACCATAAGGGAACTGGAATGCCTTCAATGACATCCCCTTCAAAGGCTTTCCTTGTCAGGGGGTGGGGTACTGTCTGTCCCAAGTCCAGGCAGGAAGCTCAAGATTCCACCTAATTAGACTCCTTTGGAGGTAAAGAGCCTTTAGAAGTAGTTTACAAGGCACAGGAAAAAACTGACAGGAGTTACAACAACAAATTCCTATTTCTATAGGGCTTTAAGGTTTGGGTCTTTCCTCCTAATATTCTGTGTAAATAACATTCAATTTAAGTCTTATAATCCTTATTTTTTTTTTTTTATAAAAGAAGGAAACTGAGCCTGGGAAAGGAAGTGACTTGCCCAAAGGTCAACCCAAATTGATTTCACTTTTTAAAAAGTTTTGATAGAACTTAGTACAATGCCTGGCACAGTATGTTGACTATCTAGAACTCAGAGTCTGATCTAGGTCTCAAATTTCAAATCCAGGTCTTTTTCTTTCCTTTTTCTTTCTATTACACCAAATTGCGTCTATGTCACGGCTGTGTCTTGTTTCTGCCCAAAAATGGGATTCCCTGGTTCAATTTCCACTCCCCTCCCCCTCAGCCTTTGGTCAATGGACAGTCTCCTCTCCAAAAGAATGACTTTGGGATATTTTCAAAACTACAACCTCTCCTCGGTAAATGATCATTGGCTAATCATCAAGGACACTCCTCCCTCAGGCTTATCTGTGTTCACATACCCCATCTTGGGTTGCATCCCTTTTTCATTTTAATAGAAGACCCAAGGTCTTGTACAGAGAAGGTACCTAAAAGTTTGAATTAAAATGGACTAAAAAAAAAAGTATCACAGTCTTCTCTGAAAGTAGAACAATTTCTAAAAAGCTTCCTATCAGAGGAACCCAAAAGCAGAATGTATCAGCTGGGTTATGGAGATAATGAATGATTCTCCTGTCACTGGGCAGCTTTAGGAGAGAACTGGATGATCACATGTCAGGGACTGGAATTCTGGTTCAGGGAAGTGTTGGCCCTGAGAGTCTCATTCTCACACAGAGCAGGTAGAGTCTGGCCGGCTGAGTTAGAACAGGCTGAATCCTTCAGTCTGGCTGCTGGGAAGCCGGGGGAAGGTCAGCACCAGAGTCCAGGCCCAGCTGCTCTGAAGCACATGGTAGGTTTTATATACTTGGGTACCAGAGTCAGCTCCAGCTCAATTGACTGTCTTAAAGGGCTCCCCAGGCACTGCCAGCTGAGGGAAAAGTGAGACTGTTGTTAAGGTTGTTCCAGGTGTGATAAGAAGAAAGTAGAATCTTTGAAGTCTTTCTATCTCTCTCTTTTCTACCAACAACCCTGATAATATAAGTGAGGAACCAAAGGAACAGAAGAACTGATTTTTTTTCCTCAAACACACAGAGCTGGGGCTCTAGATGTGAGTGTGTCCCCTCCAGAGTAGGCCCTTGGCCCTGAGGAAGTCTGCCAAAAAACCCCCTATGCAAATCCGCCCTCAGACACTTGACACTTACTAGCTGTGTAACCCTGGGCAAGTCACTTAATCCCGACTGCCTCACCAAAAAAGGAAAAAAAAAATACAAAAAGCCCCCTATGTTTAGACACCCTCCAGGGAACAATTGGATTGAGGATCACATTCTCCTAGATCTTTTCAATGGGGGAAAATGTGCTCCTTCTCATATTGGATTTGAATTTTGCAAATAACAGTCATTTGAAACAGTGACTGTGATCCTGATCCCATTTGGGGTTCCAAAGGGAAAGGCGATGATAAAATCATTAGATGGCATTTTTCTCATCTCTCTTCTAACCTGGCCTTGAAGTGAGTTTTTCTTTTTTTCTTTTTGCTTAGGCAGTTGGGGTTAAGTGACTTGCCCAGGGTCACACAGCTAGTAAGTGTCAAGTGTTAGGTCTGAGGCCGGATTTGAACTCAGGTCCTCCTGACTTCAGGGCCGGTGCTCTATCCACTGCGCCACCTAGCTGCCCCGAAGTGAGTTTTTCTTAAAAGGACTTTAAATGTGTTTTGAATACAGCAGTCCTGTTGGAGTGGGTCCCAATACACCATTGGCAGAATCTGAGTTAGATAAGACCTCAGGGGTCATCTAGTTTAACTTCTACCCAAAGCATGAATTTCTCTTCTAAAAATTAGTATCATCGAATTTAAAGCTAGAAGGGACTTTATAGCTCTGGTCCACCCACTTCATTTTAGCCAGGCAACGAGGGTACAGTAGATAATATGCTAGTCCTAAAGTCATCAAGATTTGCATCCAAATCTCAGCTCTGTTCCTTAGTAGCTTTGTGATCCTGGGCAAAGTCATTTACGTTCTGACTTATGGTTTATCTGTAAAATGGGGATACTGCCTGTGGTACCTACTTGACAAAAGCTGTCATTATGTAAAATGCTTTGTAAACCCTATCATTAGAAGGAAAGAGGGCATCAACTGACTTTGTTCAATTTTTTTTATCTTTAATTTGATATTTTATTTTTCCTCCAATTACTTATAAAAACAATTTTTAACATTCATTTTTAAAAATTTTGAGTTCCAAATTCTCTCCTTGCCTCGTCCCCTCCCCCACTCATTGAGAAGGCATGAAATGTGATATAAGTTATACATGTGCAGGCATACAAAACATATCCATGTCAGTCATGTCATCACCTGATTTTGAAATAAAATTTTATGTTAACACAAAAAATTTCATCCTACTATCTCTATTTTGTCTTAAGGATTTTTATTTTTATTAATTAATTTATTTTTAATTTTCAACATTCACTTCCACAAGATTTTGAGTTCTAAATTTTCTCTCCATCCCTCCCCCCCCAACCCCAACATCATGCATTCTGAATACCCCTTCCCTCAATCTGTTCTCCCTTCTATCACCACCACCTTCCTTATGGATTTTCAAAAATGCACTGTCAAGGGCAGCTAGGTGACACAGTGAATACAGCACCTGCCCTGGAGTCAGGAGGACCTGAGTTCAAATCCAGTCTCAGACCAGACACTTGACATTTACTAGCTGTGTAACACCGGGCAAGTCACTTAACCCCAATTGCCTTGCAAAAAACAAAACAAAAATGTACTGTCAATAGTGCAACTTGGGTCAGGCTTAATTTTAATTTTAAAGAATAATCTCTAGTAATAATAATCTTTTATCTTTAATAATAATCTTAAATTCTGGCCCTTCTAGTGTTAAAATACTATTAAAATGTTTTATTAGGACAGATTAGAAAACAAGGAAGATTCAGAGATGAACTGATTTGCCTAAGGTCACACAGCATTAAGTGGCAGGGCCAGGTTTTGAACCTCTGTTCTCCCTGACATTATATCAAGAGTTCTTTTATATATGGTATATCTCCAAAGTCTTTGTGAATGCTCCGTATCTATTCTCCCATGGTATCTCTTTATATTGTAGCTTTTAAATTTGCTTCTGATTGTAACTTCCTTCTTCTCTGGGCAGGTGTAAGCCCCAAAGGAAATGCTGGTTTTACATTTGCAAGTCTCCTGAATGTGGACAATAAAGTATTTTGCTGGTAACAAGGCCTGAAGAATCAAAGATGATTCTACATAGGGGATGATGCAGGAGAAGTCTGTTTGCATATAAGCTGAAAAAGTCATTGCTTTGAGCTGAGAATAGGGGATGCTGGGGAAGGCCAGGGCCCCTGGGGACTGGGTACACTATCTCTGATACCCCAATCTTACAGTTGGGGAGAACAGGCCCAGAAAAGAGAAGGAACTTGCCAAGATCAGTGCAGAGGCATGATTCAAACCCAGGCGTGAGGTATCCCAGCCCACCACTAGCACAGTAGGGGGTGTTGTACGGCCTGCTTCTCAAGAGCCTCCCCCAGATCAGCTCCGAAGATGGGTGACTTTGAAGAAGCCTATTCCTTCTGCTTAACCTTACTTTCTTGTTCAATGATCTCCAAACTCCCTTAAGGATGGAAGACTTGCGCACAGTGATCTAGGGTTATACTGACCAAGGCAGTCAGGGTAGTCAGATGGTTCCTGAGGCACAGTTAGAAAAGGAGGACACACCTAGGCCTCCAGACCTCAGTTTCCTCATCTGTAAAATAGGGATGATAAGCCATTTAACAAACCCCATGTTACATAAACAACAATTAAGAGATGAACTTGGACCTGGATCCCTGCTGGGAGCTAAGGAGCCACAGGGCCTCCTCTCTAGAGACTATGACCAGCTCTTACTAGAGTCACTCCTTTAGATATGAACAGGCAGTTCTTACAGTCATATGAAAAAATGTCACTCTAAGTCACTACTGATTAGAGAAATGCAAATCAAAACAACTCTGAGGGACCACATCACAACCATCAGATTGGCCAACATGACAAAACAGGTAAATGATAAATGTTGGAGAAGACGTGGGAAAATTGGAACACTAATGCATCACTGGCGTCATTGTGAAATGATCCAACCATTTTGGAGAGCAATTTGGAACTACACCCAAAGGGCTATAAAAATGTGCATACTTTTGACCCAGCAACAGCACTTCTAGGGCTGTATCCCAAAGAGATCATAAAAATGGAAAAAGGACCCACACGTACAAAACTATCTATAGCAGCTCTTTTTGTGGTGGCCAAGAATTGGAAATTGAGGGGATGGCAATCGATTGGGGAAT
>NW_020954563.1:8705001-8745103 GCF_900497805.2 Vombatus ursinus
AAATAGCAATTGAAGCATACTATTTGCCATTTTTTTTCTTCTGTTGTGTTTTGTTTCCTATTTCTGGTTGTTCCTCCTATTGGTTCTAATTCTTTCTTACAATATCACTAATGTGAAAATATGTTTTAATAGGAATGTATATGTATAGCTTATATCAGATTGCACACTGTCTTGGGGAGGGAGGTGAGGAGAGAGGGGGAGAAAATTTTTAAACTCAAAAACTTAGGGAAGTAATTGTTGATAAATCAAAATAAATTAATAAAAAATTTTTAAAAAGAGTTGCTCCTTTGGTTTAATTCAATTTCGGGTTTATGCACCCTTTTCTCCCCCACTCCCACTCCCCTCTGGAGACCTTGCCTAAGGTCAGCAGTGGCAGAATATGGATCTGAGTCCAGATTTCCTCATTCTAAGTCCGGGGCTCTCTTATACTGGGTTTGTTCACAGCAAGAAAACCTTGGGCTTGTAGAATTTTTCGACTCCAAAGGGAACCCAGATCTCCATCTCTTTGGAAAAGGCAAAACTGAGGTTACCTCAGACAGGTTAAAAAAGAACTCCCTAAAAGTCACACAGGTAACAGACAAAGCAGCCACGCCAGGACTTAACCTGAGGTCTCCTAATGCCAAATACAGAGCAGCTTTTCCCACCACAGCTGCCGCCCCCTCCCAGTCTGGGGAGGACACAAACAGAGTCTCGAGCCTTCCATGGCTGAGACTCACCTTGCTATTTCTGTCAGGTCAAGGACATTCAGAGTTAATGCCCAATGGTGACTTCTTTATCCCCAGGGTCTCTGCCTTCTCCATTACACACTCAATTACTGAGGTTGCAGCTGGCTCAGTTTCTTAGGGCAACACCCACTACATCAGCACACAATAAAACACTCTGACCTATATACCTTCTGCCAACTCCTTGTTGCTAGCTAAGGGTTCCTGTTCCCAACAGTTCTCACCCTACAGGTATTCCTATCACCTACGGCCCAAGTGTTATCCGTGGGGACAAGGGTCCTAGTATCTTTGAATGAGCCCTTGTCGGGTGGGGCTAACACTGAGACAGGAAGTTTCTAGGTCTGAGTTTAGCATCTTCCATATTAGCCTCTGGGATTAAGGGATTTTAAGATTTGGAGAAAAAAATATTGACAGCACCATGTTGGATCTATTTTATGTATTAGAAAGCTGAAGACACGTTGTTCAAGGTTCTGCCTCATCTACCAGACAAGGAAAAAAATCCCATTTCTTGGTAATTAGCCCCTTTAGGGGTTGAAATAAACTGAAGACTACCTGCACCCACGTGCTATGATGGTTTCTGATTAATCAAGCTGGTTTGACATGGAATGATTTCTCTGAATGGGACTCAAAATATCATGTGTGGATTTGAGGAACTCAAAACATCAATGCTTCCCATCCCTGGTGGGCATGTATTGTCAGTGTGGAAGCAGAAGAGTGTATGCTATAGCAGGCATAGCTGGCCCACAATATAAAGTCAGATCAATTTAGCCAATGTTTATTAAACACTTGTTTTATGCAGGGCCCTGTGCTTTAGGGACAGGAGTGTGGGTGTGGTGAGATGCAAGGATGGAAAAAGACAGCCCTTGCCCTGATGAAACTCCCAGTCCAGTTGTGGGGATAAGAAACTTATACAGTAATTACGATGCAGACTAAACCCTGGTAAGAGGTACAAACTGGTGCGTCGTGAGGTCCAAAGAGCATCAAACTTTATGAAGGAGTCAGCATTTGAGATGGGCCTTCATTGAGAAGAACTTTTAGGAGGTAGAGATTATGGCGATGAGGATAAGGGAATGCTAAGGGCTAAGGAACAGTGTGGGGAAATGGGGGGCATGCACACAGGGACATATTTTAAATACATCCGCTGAGCTGGAATCTAAAAGACAGACCAGGCAATAATGAGAAGAAGTTGGACAGTGTAGCAGGGCAGCCCGACCGTGATAGGCTTTGAATGCTAACATTAAGGAGTTGTGGAATAATAAGTAAACTCTCCTTTGCTGGATGTGTTCAGATGGAGCCTTGGACGGTGACTTCTCAGGGATGGTGCAGGAAAGCTCATCTGGCTTAGGCACAGGTTTGACCTCTGGAGTCAAAACTCAAAGACTGTACGGCTAAGCTATACAGGCCATAATCCTGACCCCCACCCCACCCCCCCAAGATTCTCCAATGGGATAACTATACTTAGAGCCACTGTGAATTGAAGAGTTAGAATGTCAGTTATTCTTCTTAATTGTCATTAGGTCTCTTTGTTTTCCCTGTTTGTAAAATGAAGAGGTAAGACCAGATGACCTAAGGACCCTTTCTGGCTCTCGTAGTCTAAGAAGATGAGAGCTGAAAGGGTTCTCATAACATAGAATGTCAATGCTAGGATGGATTTTTAAAGCTCACCTAGCCAGAAACCCAAAGGGCACATAGCAAGTCAGAAGCAGAGCAGAGAACAAAATCCAAGAGTCTCATCCTGGGCTCTCAGTGCCACACACCTCCCACTTTACCACAAACATTCACTAATCTGTTCACCTGGCAGGCTGGGGAAGGAGCCAGACAGAGCATGTTTAATTCAAGAACCACGATCTGAGTCTCTCCTTTCTACAACTGAAAGCTGATATTGGCCTGGGATGGGAGGAGTGTGGTTTTATTTGGTTTATAGCACGGTTATCCCTTCCATATTGAGGGGATTAGGGTGCGGCACCCCCACAATTTGGAAAATCCAGGTAAAAGTTTTTGACCCTCCCTTCATACCAGAGAAGTCTAAATTATTATGGTATTAAAAGAAAAAAATGTTGATATATAATACTATACGTATATTTTATGCATTTCTGAGTTTCCAAACTTTTTCTGTGTCTGCAGCTTCTGCAAAACTCCCCCAAAATTGCCATTTAATTTCTTATGCCGACCTGAGATATAGTGAAACAGTGATGCGGAAAGGCTCTATGTGGAAGGAATAACTGTATATCTTTTCAGAAAGACAGTAGAGAGAGGGTAAGTTTATTAGACCGTAAGCTCCCTGAAGACAGGCAATTTGTAGTTTTCCATATTTTTGTCTCTAGGGCTAAACAAGGCCTAAACAAGGCCTAGGACACAGTGGGTACCTAAGTAAATATTTGATGGATTGAGTTCAGTCATTACTTGACAATCTAGTTTAATGATCGAGGGGGGAGGGGAGAATGATGTACACAAGGAGAGTTAAAACAAAACACTCTGTGAGGTTGGAGCTGGCAAAAAGTCCTCTTTAGGGAGGCATTGGTGCAGAAAAAGAGCACAGGCTCCAGAAATTGGAAGGCTTAGCTTCAAGTCCCAGTTTGGGGGGCAGGAGCCCAGTGCACACAATATTTCACCTCTCAACCTTATTTTCCTTCATCTGTAAAATGGAGGCACTACTACTTACTGCCTGCCTGCCTCCCTCATCAGGTTGTTTGGTTGTGATTTTAAAATGCTATATAAATGTGAGTTTGAGCATTGTGCAATTGTGAACAAATCCCCTTTACTCTATTCCTCAGTTAAATCACTTATAAAATGAGGATTGGATTAGATGGTCTCTTTTCTACAACTTTTAGATCTGGGCCAGAACTGAATGGTCATATTACATTTGGCTTTTCCAAACAGGCCTCAGTTTCCTTTGCTGTAAAATAAGGGGGTTAGAGTCATCTAGCCATCTCTCTGCTGTCTCTTCTAGCTCTGAGTTCTGAAATCTGGTCCGTGTCGGAGACACCATCACCCTTTAAAGGGCAGTTGTGTTACAGGTTAAGTAAGAACCAGAGAACAGAAGAGCTTAGAATCCTGGAACTCTGGTTTCAGCATCCAAGCAACAGGAAAACACTCCATGCTGGCCCTCCTCAGTGGTTCCCATCCACGCCCAGCTCTGGGGGTGGCTGCATTCCTGGGAAGGTGGGCAGGCTGTGGACTGTATACAGATGGCCAGCTGACTGACCCACCTCTTTGCCCCTCCTCCACTCTGTTGCTAGGGGAGCAGCTAGACTCATTAACAGCTGACACATGGGAAACTGCTGACTCTGGTCTGCTGAGATTACTCACCCCTGCTAGGGTGGAGGTCTCTGTCCCAACATGCCTTCCCAGAGTAAGTCTGGGAAGCAGCAGAAACAACAAACAACAATAATGGTCACATTTCTACAGTCACTTACAGTTTGACAAAAGGTCCTCCCTCAGGCTTTTGGAGGTAGGCAGAAAGAACAAGTGTTATAATATACCCATTTTACAGATGAGGTGACTGCCACTCAGAGAGAGCGGAAGTGACTAAGTCAGAAGTAGTAGGTGGAAGACCTACTTGGCCCCAGGTCACCTAACTTCACCTATAGAGGGTCCTACTTGTGGCCTCTGCCTCCAGATGCAAAGATAAAAACTGCCACCCCAAGGCAGGGCTACTGGGAAATGAAAAGTGAGTTGTGTATCCTGGGTAGTTTCAAAGGATAGAAGAAAGAGAACAGAACTTAGACAACATCTAGTGGAGGTCTGACTCATGGGGTCCCTTCTCAACTCTGAGAATGGATGACTAAATTACAGATTCTAACTCTGACCCTTGCCTCCTCCTTTCTGCTCTCCTTCCTTTTTAGGATTCTCCAGTTGGAGAATTAACTAAAGCACTGTGCAGCATAGAGATGTGGACAGGAGGAGTTGTGGCATCACCAGAATAAGGGACAACCAAGTGAAGAAGCACTTGACTTGATCAGCCAGGAGCTCCTTTAGTTTAAAAGCTACTACTACATTCAGAAACTTCCCTTCATAGTATCCCAGCCTCTACTTGAGCACCTCCAGGGATGGGGAAGCCACTAGCGGTCTGTACGCCATTCCTTTAAACAAAACTTGCAGTTCCAAGGAGAGGACAATCTCTGAGGATTGGGCAAAAACAAAATGACGTCCTGAAAGAACACTTCACAGGCCCAGAGGCCAAAAGGCTGGGGGAAATAAGCAAAAGCAAGAATCAGCATGGACCTCACAATGATCTCTTCAAATTTTATATAAGGTTGTGAGGATGGGTGAATACATAGGCCAGGTGTGGTGGTTATGGGTGTGTTACCAGTAGAGGCTGAGACTGGATGGTTCTCTGGAGCTCAGGAGTTCTAAGGTGCCCAGTAAGCTAAGCCAATGAGGCATCTGAACTAAAGTGTAGCACTAATGTGGTGGTGGTGAGTCATTAGGCTGCCTAAGGAGGGGTGAACCAGCCTATCATGCTACAACTCAGAAGCGCCATTGGTCTGGTTAGTGGCTGCTACTCTTTCAGCCTGGGAAAAACAAGGAGATGAAGTTTAAAAAAAAAAATTCAAAACAAAACCACCAAAAAAAACCCCCAAAACAAACCAACAAACCAACAACTTTGGCTTGCAGCAGGTGGTAAAGGCTTCATGCAACAAACATTTATTGTATCCTAAGATAGTAGTGAGTGGTACTGAATTCCCTTCTTATTGCTGAGGAAGGGATTTCCTACTCTGGGAGATCTGGAGTACAGATGCCCTCTGAGATCCTAGGATTCTCTATGACTCTATTATGCTTACAGAGCCATCAAGAACTGCAGAGAAAGGGCTGATATTTGATTCTGTGTTTTTTCCTATTATAAACTCATCCCCTTGCTAGCCACAGGGCTAAAAATAAAAGGATGTCATCAGTCTTCCTTTTCTTTTTTCAGTCTTCCTTCTTGACTAATGATGGAGACCAGCTACTTTAAAGGCTAAGTTCTTTTTTTCCCCCCTGAGACTTGACCAAACATTCTTTTTGTTTTTTTTTAAGTCTCTTACTTTTTTCTTAATTACATGTAAAATTTTAAAAAAACATTTTAAAAAAATTTTGAGTTCAAAATTCTCCCCCTCCCCTCCTTAAGAAGGCAAGCAATTTGATACACAGATTATAGATACACAGTCATGCAAAACATATTTCCATATTAGCCATGTTGCAAAAGAAAACAAACACAGGAAAAAAAAAGAAAAGGAAATAAAGTTTTGAAATATGCTTCAATCTGCATTCAGACTCCATCAGTTCTTTCTCTGGAGGTAGATATCACTTTTCATCATAAATCCTATGGAATTGTCTTGGATCATTGTATTGCTGAGAATGGCTAAATTATTCATAGCTGATGATTTTATAATACTGCTGTTACTATGTACCTGGTTCTGCTCATCTCCCTTTGCATCAGTTAAGGCCAAGTTCTTAGACAGGAATAGAAAGGGCATTTCTAAAGCTTTTACCTTAAGAGTCTACTCTCCAGAAAGCCTTCGATAGTGGATAAACCTCTCAGAACAATATATTGGTCAGGAAATGTGGCCCTTCTGTCCCTTTCAAACAACTGTTAAAAACAGGTAATATCAGAGCTGGAACGTTCCTTAAAGATCATTTAGTCCAACCCTCATTTTAAAGGAAGGGAAACTGAAGCCCAAAGAAAGAATTTGCTTGAGTTCCAGTCAAGGAAGGAGACCACCTGGTTTCCAGCTCTTCAGAATTATTCTACTCCACACTCTCAGAGAATCATCTGAATGAAAGCCCCTCTTTAATATCTCATAATTTTCAATTCAGTAGCATCTGTATTAAGACAGCTATACTTGGAGGGCTCATGGCTTCCTTAGGCAGTCTATTCTATTTTTGGACAGCTTTGATTGTTAGAAAGTTCTGCCTTATGCGTACACATTGTATAGATTGTTAGACAGCTGATAATGAAGGTTATTTACTCAACTGCTTTTTCCTCTTTCTTTTGTAATATTTATTGAAATGGACGGCTTCAATAAATAGGGGAGGAAAATATTCAGAAATGTAGGGTGATGCATATAAAACACAAAATACATCAATGAAAACAAGTGTGTGTGTGTGTGTGTGTGTGTGTGTGTGTGTAGGGGGGGACCCAGTTATTGGCTCAGAAGCTGGGAGACCTGGGTACAATTATCAAGCCGTGGCTCTCACTGTTCACACCTCTTTGAGTATCTTGGCTT
Organism: Vombatus ursinus; assembly: GCF_900497805.2. Lineage (NCBI taxonomy): Eukaryota > Metazoa > Chordata > Mammalia > Diprotodontia > Vombatidae > Vombatus > Vombatus ursinus. The sequence goes on from NW_020954563.1 coordinate 8,711,930, forward strand.
CTTTGTCTTTATAAGGGTGTTAATATAGTCTTATGTGGCTGATTTGACAGGGTTATGGTGGGGAAAACATTCTGTTAACTTTAAAGCACTACAGAAATGTGAGGAATGGGATTATTCTCTATCCTCCTCCCTTCCCTCATTCCAGCACTGCCTAGGGGTCAATTTTTGCCCTCACCCTCTCACTGAAAAGCTTTGACCTGGAGGACAGCAGGATGTGACAGAAAGAGCTCTGCACTAGGACATCAGGAGGAATCAGAAATTTGGGACTTAAATAGAATTTAGAAAAGGTCAATCTTGGGGCAGCTAGGTGGTGGAGTGGATAGAGAGCACCATCCCTAGAGTCAAGAGGACTTAAGTTCAAATGTGACCTCAGACACCTGACACATAGCAGTGTGACTCTGGGCAAGTAACTTAACTCCAACTGCCTCATCAAAAAAAAAAAAAAGAAAAAAGAAAAAAGAAAAGTTCAATCTAGTCCAACCTCCTCATTCACTTTACATATTGAAGAAAATGGTGCCTGGAGAGGCCGAAGTGAATTCACTCAAGGTTGAACAGCTATAGTTAGTGAAGACTGGTTCTGTGTCAGGTCCTCCAAAGCCAGTGTTCCCTCTATTACTCATATTTCACATTAAGGGATCGGGAGAAATACTACTAGCATTAAGATTCTTCCACCCTGGCTCCACTAGAGGCAGGACAAGAGAGTTCTACAAATAGTTTGGGGGAAATGTAGCTTTAAGGGGTTAAAAACTTTTTAAAAAGGAATTGTGCTGAGGTTTTAATCCTCACCACATTCACACGCTCTGCTGCCCCCCAGATAGGAAGTTGCTGGATCTTTGGTTGATAACCCAGTGAAGAGCTGAGCAAGTCTACAGGGGTTTTCTGAATAAAGATTGACAGAGTATACACCTCTCCCCTCCCCTACCCTATAGCTTTAGGGGATATCCCAAACCTTAAAGGGCAGGGTAGTGGAAGCAAAAGGACAGAGTACGGTGTTATCAGAGCCTGTGCACACCACTATCACCTGTCCTTTCAGAGCACACTGGAGCCACTGGAGCAATCGATTCAGCTGCTAGGGTCACCCAGGGCAGTTTTCATCCTTCCCAGATCCCCAGAGCCTTCTTCACAGAGGGGCCTGGCTCACCCAGCAAGGATTTGGACTTTTCTGCCAGGAAGAGTCTGCAAGCACTGAGTCCAGTAAGACTTGCCAGAATCCGTGAAGCAGGAAAAGAGCTTTACAATCTACTTGTCTTGAGGGCTCTTTCCAGTAGTAATGAAGTCACCGCTACGAGTATTTTGATAGACTATTGGGGGGTGGGGGAGGCGTGCCAAAACCTATCATCATTTTTTAAAATTATCCTGCCTGAAAGACTGAGTTTTGTACTTAAAAATTCCCTGAAGGGTTGGCAGTAGAAGTTTACCTTTCAGACTTTCTTTCTCCAGGAAAGACTGCCTCTTTTCAGATGGTCTTCCGGTACACAATGACTGTCTGCCCGCAGACCAGAAGTTTGGTTCTGGGTTGTTTTTTTTTTTTTTTTGCCAAAGCCTTGTGGGGGTATCCCAGAGGTCTATGACATCACCACACATTTTGCTGTCTACTACATAATGGGGTCCAACCCTCAGCCTGGCCTAAAGACAGAGGCTTCACAGCAGCCCTTTCTGGTCCATTCACAAGCTGGATCAAGGGGTCAAACTCTCTTGGAGGACAGAGCTGGAGCTTTCCAAAAGTGGAATGGCCTGCCATCAAAGGGAGTGAGCTCCCCATCCGTGGAGGTCTTCAAGCAGAGCCTGGTTGACTACGTGTTGAGGATACAGTAGAGGGCATTCTTTTTCAGATACATGTTGGACCAGCTGATGGCAGAAGCTCTTTCCAGTTCTGATATTCTAGAAGTGAAGGGACTTACTTGAGCCAAACAGAACAAATCAATGATTTATCAAATGGTTTGACCAGGAATATAATCTAATAGAGGTGCTGCTTTTCATTGTGTATGACTCTGAATTAGAATAGGGAATGACTGTGGGGGTGGGGTGTCTTCACAGACTGCCTCAAATTCTGTTCTTTAAAAAGAATCACTTTGGAAATATTTTACTCCACTGAGCATAGATGGCTTTGGCGAGAGGACACAGAACAACATTGTCTTTCTCTCTCTAAATATGATGATCGTGACAGAGGCAGCTCCACTGCATAGTGGGGAGAGCATGGACTTGAAAGACCTGGGTTCAAATCCTACCTCTAACACTTATTAACTATGTGACTGAGCAAGTCAAGTCACTTCTCTAAGGCTGCTGTTTTTTCATCTACAAAATGGGGCTAGTAATACCTGAAACATCTCACTGGGTGGTGGTATCAAATGGGCCAAGGCTTTGCAAACCTGAAAGCACTATATAAGTATGAGCTACAAGTATCGTTAATCATTGTTTTACCTCCTCCCATTGAAAAATCGTCTTTGTGGCAAGTGGATAGAGTGCTGGGCCTGGAGTCAGGGAACCTGGCCTCAGATACTTACTGGCTGTGTGACCCTGGGCAAGTCACTTCAACCTGTTTGCCTCAGTTTCCGCATCTGTCAAATGAGCTGGAGAAGGAAATGGCAAACCACTCCAGTGTCTTTGCCAAGAAGACCCCAAAATAGGGTCATGACTGAAACGGCTGAACAATTAATGAACAACTTGATGCCAATGATTGAAATTGCTTATGAACAAGTGACCACAAGCAAAGATTTGACCTATAACACTTAAAAAAAAAAAGCCCAAGCATTTATACAGCACCTGCTATAAGTCAGGCACTTTTTCTAAGCGCTTTGCAAATATTATAAATGGAATCTACACCAGGTTGCCCCAAGATAGGGAGGCCACTATCCCCAAACACTTAAGCATGAGCAAAAGGAATTAGTGAATGTCTCCAAGTCAGTAAGGCTCTGAGTCTAAGGCAGGGGTGGGGGAATCTGAGGCCTTGAGGCCACCTGTGACCCTCTAGGTCCTCCAGTACGGCCCTTTGACTGATTAAGGGCCTCACTGCCACAGGTTCCCCACCCCTGCTCTAAGTTATCTCCAAATTTGTCTAAGTAGAGGACTTCTCTATCCCCCAGGGTGCTTTGTCTTTTTAAATAGGAAGTTAAAAATTTTTTAAATGTTACAGAATAATAATCATCACCATCTGCATGGCATTTTTTCATCTAGAAATCACTTTCTTTACAAAAGCCCTGTAAAGTAGGTTATACAATATTAAAAATGCCAGTTTTACAGGTGAAGAAACTGGGGTTCAGAGAGAGAGAGGAAATAACTTGTAACCAGGTTTACCCAGCTAACAGAACTCAAAGCTTGGCCCTCAGTAACAAACAGCATTTGGTGCACTTTTCATTATATCACATTAGAAATGTAGCTAATCAGATTCTCAGACACGAAAATGGGCCTAAAGAGAATATGGTTCAACTCTTCATTGGATCATCATGCTGATTCTCTACGGTAAGAGAGAATTTCTGTTTGAATACCTCCAGTGATGGAGAGCTCACTACCTATATCAAGGCAACCCATTCTTCTATAGGAAAGCTCTTCCTTATAATGAGCTAAAATTGGCTTTTTCTCCCATTCCAGTAACACTTAAGAAAATAAAGTTTGTCTCACTGTCAGATTTACTCACTTAATAAGGACAAGAATAATTTGTCATTTACACAGTGTTTTTTTTTTTTAATATGAGGCAATTGGGGCTAAGTGACTTGCCCAGAGTCACACAGCTAGTGAGTGTTATATGTCTGAGGCCGAATTTGAACTCAGGTCGTCCTGACTGCAGGGCTGGTGCTCTATCCACTAAGCCACTCAGCTGCCCCTACTTACACCGTATTTTAAAGCTTACAAAGAGCTTTACATATATGACTTCATTTGAAACTCATAAAAACCCAATTACAGATGAGCACACTGAGGCTCAAATAAGCTAAATGACTTGTCTGTGACCTCCTAAGCTAGTGTGTACCAGAGGCAGGATTTGAATATGGGTCTGCTCAATTTCAAGTCTTAAACTTTGCTCATGTTATACACTACACCACGCTCCCTCTCTTTCAATAAAGCAGCTGGTGCCAGGGAGACAGAATTTTTCTTTTTTTCCTCTCCCCGCTTCAAACCCAGCGTCTCACCCTGCCCTCAAACAAACAAGGTAGAAGCTAGTGTCTTTTCTAAACTCGACTGAGATTATGTGAATCATAGGTTTGCCTAATTCCAAGTCTTGGACTTTACTTGCAAAACAAACGTACACAACCACATATAAAGATCCTTACAGACTGTATATTATATTGACTTAGAAACAGACATATTAACATTATTTATGTTCTACTGAATTTTTATTTATTTTGTTAACTATTTCCCAATTACATATTAATCTGATTCAGTCAGCACTAGGTAGGACCTGGTGTTTGACACCTCGGAAAGACCCAACTCCTTGGATTTTTTTTTGTTGTTGCTGAATTGTTTCAGTTGTGTTCCACTCCCTGTGACCAAGGTCTCATAGCTAATAAGTAGCAGAACTGCAGGAATCAACCTATATCCCTTAGACTCCAAATCCAGTGCTGCCCACTGTACCATACGAGACAAACTGATTTGCAAGACTGAAATCACAAATCAGAGCAGGATGGGACCCCAAATATTCAGTCTAGCTGTCTTATTTTATAAGACCAGGAAACCAACTCCTATCAGGGTACAGGACTTGTTCAAAGCCTCGTGGACAATCAGCGGCAGAACCAGGAATAGGATCCAGGCCCTAACTTTGACCTTCTGATTATACCAAAACTTTCTAATAATTATTCCGGCTGAACAAGAGCAGAAGGGGCCGTGCATGGAGGTGGTGAACTGATTGTTCTGAGATACCTAAGGGAGGATTTCCTGCTCAGGCAGGAGAAGAGCACAATGCCCTTGAGGTTCCTTCTGTACACCTCCCGGGATCTAGGATTCTGTAACCACCTCCCAGGTGGTCCCAGGCTCAGGCTGAAATGGGGAGCCTGTCTGAAGTTACTCTCTGGCAAAGTCTGAATGGCTGGGTAAACTCCAGGGAAATGGCTGGTACCTGAGCCAGCTGGGGAAGAGCCGGGGCCAACTCATATAGGGGACTTACAACAGACTGGCAACCCTGGGAGTTTTCTTAGAAAAGGAACTGAGAAAAATGGAAACTGGAGAAGAGAAAAGTTGCTCAGACAATAACTACACGAAAACTTAATCCTCAGGTAAAACAAGCCTTATAATGCTTGCCAACAGAGAGGGACAAAGTCCTACAAAAGATGGATATCCAACCTGAGTAGGAAAGCTACCTGTCTGCTGTTCGAGAAGCAATTGATCGAGATGCAAAGAATTTTGCATAGGAGTCAAAGAGCTTTGGGTTCGAATGCTGACTCTGTGACTTGTGTGACCTTAAGGTATATCATCCCCTTTCTGTGGGCTTCAAAATGAGAGGGTTCAACCAGAAGGTCTCTAAAGAAAATCCTAAATTAGGCTGTAACTAAACCTTCTTGGAGATAGATCTCTAATATCCCTTTCAGCTTTATATTCCATGGTCCCCCAGAGCCTGGGGCTAACGTGACTCCAGCAAGGAAAAATGCAGGACCCGGTGGTGATAATGTGGCATCTTACCTTTGGGGAGGGGTGATCAGAGACCCATCCTCCATCTGAGGATCCCACAGCCCCACCAGCACTTGTCAGAGAGAGGCATAAGGTAGCCTAGCAAGGTTGAGGTTTAAAAGGCCTGCCACGAAGGCCGCCCACACCTGTGCCCTCCTGGCTCCTGGCAGCCACACCTTCAGCCAGTCTCCCAAGCACGTTTAACCGTCAGGTTGCCAGACTGTCTGGCTCCCCAACCTGTTTCCACCCGAGCCTCTGGGCAGGCAAAGCACCCCACCCCGACCTGCTACTTAAGACTACCCTCAGAGTGGTGGACCAATTCCAGCAGCCTGAGCCCCAGCCCCACACCCGGATACAAAGCAGTCTGAGCCAGGTGGGGCGGGGCTAGGATACTTCCTGCTGGGCCACCTACTTTCACTTTTGTTAAAGGGCTAGGGAGATGCTGCATCGAGAAAGCAGTCTTGTATAGGGGACCCTGGGTGCTCCGCCCCCTTCTCTTCCCCTACTCCCCCTATGGGTCCTTCTGCTGACTTCTGCCAAGCTGGCTATACTCACCAAATATAATGAGCTTTCAGACTTTTCTTTCCCTATTCTCGGCCCAATCCCTCCCCTCCTCTCTAGTCCCCTCTAAGACCTCCCGAGGGACTCTTCTCGGAACCACCCTATTCCAACATCCTCAACAAACACTAAGCTCTTCCTTTCCCCCAATGCAGCTCTGAATAGGAATCCGGAAGGGGCTTACCATCTAGTTGGAAAGACACGGCTTTCTTTCAACGAGGTGAAAAGTAACAATTCATTTCTCTGAATAGCACAATATTACAGTATTAAACTACTGTGTAACAGCTTCCTAATTGGCCTCCCAGTCACCATTCTATAGTGTCATCTGTCTGCCCCCACTAAAATCTTCCTAATGCATTAAAAACTCGTCATTTTCCCTCCAAACCCAGACCTCTTCTGAACTTCCAGGATTCCCGTTTCTGCCCAGGGCACCACTATCTTTCCAGTCACCCAGTCACCTTCATGGCACTCAACTTTACTTAGCCAATCAGTTAACAAATCTCGTCATTTCTATCTCCACAACATCTCTGGCAACTGCTCCTTCTTAGAGCCCAGACCATCATCTCTCACCTAGTTCTTATAATTGGTTTCCTTACCTCAAGTCCTTTACCCTACTAGAAAACCATCCTCCACATTGTTGCCAAAATTGTTTCCCTGAAGTGCATGTCTGATGTGTCACTGCTCTCTTCAATCTCCAGCAGCTTCCCATTGACTCAGTCAAAACTAGCTACCTCTGTTCGGCATTTAAAGTCCCTCACAAACCTGGTCCCAACCCACAGGGTCTGACCAAAGTAGTCTCCTGACTGTTCATTCGATTCCCCCTAGCTCCCACATGCTAGGAATACACTCTCCCATCCTCTCAGCCTTCTGGAATCCCCTGTTTCCTTCAAGATGAAAGTGCTACAATCAGATATTGAGGGGATGCCCATCAATTAGGGAATGACTGGACAAGTTGTGATATGACTGTGATGGAATACTATTGTGCTATTAAAGAATGATGAAGGGGAATGGTTTTAGAAAAACCTGGGAAAAGTTACTTGAACTGATAAAAAGTGATGTGAGCAGAGCCAGGAGAACACTGTACACAACAACAGTAATATTTTAACAATCAACTGTGAAAGATTTGGCTATTCTAATCGATACAATGATCTAAAACAACTATAAATGACTCATTAGGAAAAATGCTCTAGAAGGAGAGAACCGATGAACTCTAAGTACAGACTGAAGCATGTTTGTTTTTTCACTTTCTTTTTCTTTCTTTGCAACATGGCTAAAATGGAAATGTTTTGCATGACTTCACATGTATAAAGGGTATCTATCATACTACTTGTCTTCTCAGTGGGGGGGGATGGGCTGAAGGAAGGGAGATAGAATCTGGAACTCAAAATTTTAAAAAATCAATGCTAAAAAAATAAAAATCCTAAAAAGAAAAAAAAAACACCTCAAGTACCACCTGTTATACAATGCCTTTTCTGATCTCACCAGCTACTAGTTAGCACCTTCTTCCCAAAATTACCTTGTACCACTTTGTTTTTATATAGACAGTACACAGATAGTTTTCCCCAATAGAGTATCAGCTCCTTGAAGGTAAGGACTATTTCTGTCTTTGTATGTTCCACTGTCAAGCACAGTACCTGGAACATGGAAGACACTTAATATCTGATTGTTGCATGATATAGACTACTGACTTCGTCATTCAAGGCCTTCCACAATCTGACTCCAAACTTATCCTATGACTCTTCACTTATTTTAGTTTTAGGCAAATTGAACAATTCTCTATCGCTGTCCTGTATCCTCTCTCCAGCTCCAGTACAATGTCATGTGAGTGCTAACACTGTGTAAACTCCAGTTTTTGTTCAGTTTCCCCTAATCTCTAAATTCCTCCCTTTCTTCAAAGACTATCAGTTATTTACTTGTCTCTCCCAATTAGATGGTACTCTAATGGGGAACAAAGTCTGTCATTTATCATTTTATTCTTAGCATGGAGCCTAGGGCCTTGCATACAGTAGGTGCTTAATAAAAGCTGGCTGAATGCTCATTTTATAGATGAAGAAACTGAGGTTCAGAGGATGATGTAAGTAGCACAAAGAACACAAGGCAGGATATGATTTAAAGCACTGGAGGAAGTCACTGCAGGCTGGAACCAGCCTGGACTGGGAGAGTACAGGGAGGGGGTGGAGGTGGGGTGGGAAGGAAAGGCAACACTTAGTGAGGCAGGAGGAAGGGTACTCCAGGCTGGGGAGGGGGAGAATGCAGGCAGAAGACCATGCTTATTAGTCATCAATGAATCCTAACTACACATCTGAAATCTCATCTGTAAAGGTAGCGTGGTATAATAATGCAAAGAACTATTGGAAAATCTGATCAGTGACCCAGCACTGGTCCTAACTGTGTGACCTCAGGGAGTCCTTTCTCCTTGCTGAAGACCAGTTTCTTCATCTGTTGGGGGGCGGGGAAGGGGGAGGAGGACGGGGAAATAACCTCTGCCCCCACAATTTATCCTCTCCTATTGTTGCCACCCTCCCAGCCAAGGTATGAGCTGAATATTAAAACAAAAAACCCTTTGGAGAAGATTAAGGTCAGGTTGTCCATGAGTTTAAGAGCTGCTGGGGAAGAGGTAGCAGGCTTGCTTTTCTTGACCCTAGAAGACAGAGAGAGAGTCAAGATGACCAGAAGGAGCCGCAGGAATGATTTCCCTAGTACTTAGCTGCTTGAGCACAGACAGCTTCCCCAGGGGATAATGAGTTCCCTACCACCAAAAGTCTTCAGGCTGGCATTTAAAGCCCTCTACAATCTGGTTCCCATCTACCTTCCTAGTCTGATTTCACATTACTCTCCCCCTCATTTATTCTCTGCTCCAGCTCCCATCAAGTTATCCTGCTGGCTGTTCCCATACACAACATTCTGCCTTCCTCTTCTGGGCCTTCAGAACAAATAAGTGGTCCCCGTACATTTGGTATGCACCCCCTACTCATCTCTCTAGGCTTCCTTCAAAGCATAGCTCGGGTGCCACTTTCTACACGAGGCCTTTCCTGACTTCTCCTTCCCCACTCCACCCCTCCCCCATCAGCAGACTCATCTTTAGAAAGTATTTTATGCTTACTGGTATACCTATTGCTTCCTACCTCTATTTTAAGATCCTTGAGGTGGGGGGGGGGTTTCATTTTTTGTCTTTGTAATCCTAACACTAAATAAATGCATTTTAAAATATTTGTTGAATTGAATTTTGGCAGAGCCTGGATGACCTCCTGTTAGGGAAGCCAAAGAGATCTCTGAAAGGTCCCCTTCAGCTCTGAGATCTTTGGTTTGCACTGGCTCATTTAAGGGAAGTAGGAAATGATGTTCCATCTCCAGCTGAGAGCTGATCACATTTCAGTCTACAGGCCCTGGAACTAGAAGGGTGAACACCAACTTTCCTCATACAGTACCTGGTGCAGAGGGAAGCAGCTTTTGGTGGGCAAACCAGTGGTCGAGCAAACCGGAAATGGTTACTGGTGGGGAGCTGTTATCCTGGTCGTGCCATCGACTGTGGTCATATTAACTCTGGGCAAGTCACTTCCGGTTTCTGTGGGCATTAATTTCCTCCTTATTAAATTGGGGATAACATTTTTTGGGGAGAACTTACTAATGAAAATGATTGAGAAAGTGCCATCCAAAACAATTGTTGCTAAACCTGCTATTAAAAAAAACCAATGGCTTCCACATTTCTTTGGAGAAGCAGCTTTTGACCAGCCCATCTCAGAAGCTCAGAAGACAGGATGTCAGAGCTGGGGAATGGGGGAACCTTAGAATAAAGAATGTCAGACCCATGGGGATCTCAGAGATCATCATCTACCACATTTTACATATAAGGCAACCAAGGTCCAGGAAGAGCTTTAGAGTCAAAGGATATTCAGAGCTAGAAGACACTGCCAGGATTATCACGTTTAGCACACACGTGGATGGGAATTATCCTCTACTGCAGGGGTTTTTAACCCCTTTGTGTGGGTCATGGACCTGTCTGGTGATTCCTGTGGTTCCCTTCTCAATGTTTTTAAGTGCATAAAATAAAATACATGGTATCACAAAGAAAACTTTTATTGAAATACAGTTACAGAAATTATATATATGTATATATGTGTGTGTATATATGTATACATATGTGTGTATATACATATATATATGTATGTATGTATGCATGCACCCTAGGTTAAGAACTCCTGCTCTACAAGATTTTAATACCTCCAACAAGTGTTATCTAGCCTTCATCCAAAGACCTTTGGTGATGGGGATCACCTCCTCCTCCCAAGCAGCCCATTCCACTTTTGGATAGCTCCTCCTAAACTAAAATCTGCCTAGAACTACTCTATGTTCCTCCAATCCAGGCAAAATAAATCAAGTCCTTCCATATGACAGACCTTGAAATACCTGAAGACAGTGATTATGTGTGAGCCCTCAGCCCCCCCCCCCCCTTTCCCCTTGCCCAGCCCTCTCTTCTCTGACCTACCTAATGTCACACAGCTAACTAATGGCAGAGCAGGCCTAGAAGCCAGATTTCCTGATTTCCAGTGCTGGGCTCTTTCAAGTGCCTAACTCTAGTACTGCCTCACTCTTAATAAGGTGCACTGTCATGTGACTGCTAACATTATGTAACTTCTAAGGCTCCAGACCTAAGAGAAAATGAGAAACCAGACGGAAACAATTTTCTGCTTGACCTTGGACAAATCCTTCTGGTACCCTGGACCTCACAGTCCTATCAAACAAGAGGGATGGAATAGGACTTGCCCCCCAAGACCCTGCCAGCTCTGACACCACCCCTAAATTTGGGAATGTTTCCTCTTCTTTGACCTGTGAGATTTCCCTGACCCCTTAGCAGCAGATTACTGGTATAAATTCAAGCACAAGCACCCTCAGAGGAAGGCAAAAGCCCTTGGTAAAGGCTGAGGTCTTAGCTGGAGGCTATTGCAGCACATAAGCTGCACCTGGGCATTTCTAAGAGGCTCAGTCTGTCTGTCCATGGCCTCTGAAGAGTGCTTCTCCCCCTGTAACTGTCCTCTGGCCCACCAGTCTGGTCCTTTCCAATGCATCCTGAATGGGCGCTGATCTCTGCAAGGTATTTAGAGCCAGGAGGGTCTCTAAAGACCACCTAGTCCAACCTCTGCCATTTTACAGATGAAGAAACTAGGGACTAGAGGTGGAGAGATTTCTAAAACAATGGGTAAGGAGGCCTCCTCTCAATTTCAGAAGCCTTTGTCTGTAATATACATTATTATTTTTTTGGGGGGGGAAGAGAAGTAATCAGGGTTAAGTGACTTGCCCAGTGTCACACAGTTAGCAAGTGTCTGAGGCCGAATTTGAACTCAGGTCCTCCTGACTCCAAGGCCAGGGCTCTATCCGCTGTGCCACCTAGCTGCCCCTGCAGTGTACATTTTAATAGTTCACAAATGCAAGCTCAAAGAAACCCTAAAGACCATCTAATTCAACCCATACCTGAGCAGGAAACCCTCTGTACTGGACAGATCCCTAGGAAATGATCACTGAATATCTTCTTGGATGGGGAGATGATGATGTTTCTGCAGTGGCCCATTCTGCCTTGGCTTCTGCTGTTTTAGTTCAACTAATCCTTAGATAGCCTGGCTCTGTTCTCTCACCAACAGGGTCACCCTCCTCTGGACTCTCCTCTCTAGCTTGTTCAGGTCCTTCCTAAAATGTGACACTCAGAACCAGAATGCAACTCTGTTTTTGATTTTTTTATTTTTTGGCCAGGCAATGGGGTTAAGTGACTTGCCCAAGGTCACACAGCTAATAAGTGTTATGTGTCTGAGGCCAGATTTGAACTCAGGTCCTCCTGAATCCAGGGCCGGAGCAGAATGCAACTCTCTGGATGGGACAAGGGACAGTAGGGGTGGAAGATAATCATGTTACCTTTCTGGGGGAAGCCATGTCACACAGTTGATACATATGGAGCTTAATTCTATATGGTCTGATATGTTGTAATGTAGTAGTTTCAGGTTCCCCAAAGGCAGGGACTGAACAATAGAGGCAACCTGGTCTAAGCCCTGGTCTGAGAAGTCAGAAGATCTAGAGAAGCAGATCTCTAAGTCCTTGGCTCCTCCTTTTCTTAGCTAAGCAACCACTGGTAAGTCATTACCCCTTTCTGGGGCTCAGTTTTCTCATCTATAAAAGGGGGCTAAAACTACCTGCCTGCTGGGAAGCTGTTGTGAGGATCAAATGAGATTACGAAAGCATAAAGCTCTTAGAAACATGAGCTGTTCTATAATGGGGCTATTTCACAGGCACAGTCTCCACCTTTGCCTTAAAAACCAGAATTATTGCTTTTTGTAGGGGCAAGGAACTAGAAACAAAGTAGATGCTCATTGACTGGGGAATGGCTAAACAGACTTTGGTACAGAAACATAAGTGAATATTATTTCACTATAAGAATGGCTATAAAGAATATAGAAAATGGAAGACCTTTATAAACTGATGCGAAGTGAAATAAACAAAACCTGGGAAACAATTTTACACAGACTACAAAAAAGTAAACACAAAGAACACCTTCCCCCCACCTCCAAAGATGAATGCTATGTAATGTCTAAGTTTGGCCTAGGAGTCGAGAAGATATGCTTCTCTGTAAAGGTGGGGGGCTATGGGTGTGGAACATTGCATATGCTGTCAGGATTCAATTGGCATGTTGGATAGTTTTACTAAACTACCTTTTCCCCCTTTCTTTTTCATTCCTTGTTAAGAATCCCTCTAGAGAGGGGAGGGATACATTCAGAAATGACATAAAAACAATATCCTCCCCATAAAAAATACAGAAAGTGGTGCTCATGGTTGTGGCACCTGAAATCACACTTCTAATTGACCACTGGCTCGCCCTGGAGAGCCCTGGAAAGACCAAGATCACAGACTCTGCCTCCAGGCTTCAGAAGGCTGGTGGAGCCAGGAGTTACTCACAGAAGACTCATACCCTGCTTTTAAAACCCCTATCCAGTGACAACATGCTTGGGGCGGGGAAGCTCAGCACCTGATCATTCACTTAGGTGACTGGTCAGAGCAGGAGGGGACAGTGAGAGAAGGCCAGAAAGGTAGCGTGGAATCCTGATGGCAGAGGGCCTAGGCTTCTTGGGTAAGAGTGCCGTTTCAGTAAAGATATTTAAGCTGAGGCTAAGTAATCCTTTGTCAGGGATGTTGTGGGGGAATTCCTGCTTAGGCATGAACTGGATGAGATGCCCTCTGAGGCCCTTTGCAAACCTGAATTTCGAGGACCAAGTAAATTATAGCTCATAATTCTGACCCTTTTAGGACACTCAGGGCCTGTTTCCCCAGATTTAATAAAGGAGCTGGCCTGATTTGATATGTTAATTTCCCTTCTGCCTTTAATATTTTATGACATCGCTTGAAAGAGGTGGAAAACATCTTAAGAGATTAATTACTTCAACACCCTCATTTTACAAAAAAGGAAACTGAGGCCTAAAGAAGTGAGTGACTTGCCCAAAGCTAAATAGCAAGCAGTTAGCAAAGACAGTAGTCATTGTTTTGAAAAGTTGTTCAACGTGGTGGAGAATCTGGCCAGTGATTCATCTCTTTGCCCTTCCCTTTTTATCCCCCTTTCCTTCTACTTCCAAAGCCTCCTCCTAAGTCCAAGCCTGGTCCAATAGTGCAGAGGAAGAACACTGGGTATGAAGTTAGATGATGTGGGTTCCATTCCTGCCTCCAGTATTTAGTACATGTTTGACAGTGAGCAAGTCACTTCACTAAAGCTACACTAAAGCTCCTCATCTGTAAAAATGGGAGAGTCAGAGATGGGCTTGGATGAGGGGTTTTAAAGCTCTTTTGTTTCATGAACCCTTTTGTCAGTGTGGTGAAGCCTTCCTAGAATAATGTTTTAAATGCAGAAAATAAGATGCATAAGATTACAAAGGAATCCAATTATATTTAAATATTTATCCAAATATTTTTAAAAAGTATACAAACTCCAGGTTAAGAACCACTGATGTAGACGCTCATTTTAGAGGAGGAAACAGAGGCCCAGAAATGGAAGTGACTTGTCCTAGGCCATATAGGGAAGTAAGTAGCACAGGTCCTACAAATCTGAACTCAGATCTTCCCATTCCAGAGTCAGCACTCCTTCCCTTCATCATGCTGCCTCCCTATCTTTGGAACCTAGGAAATGCAACCTCTTTAGAGAAGCCTTCCCCAATCACCCCCTTCCTGGTGTGCCAAGCTCTCCATCATACTTTCACAGCCTACCATCACTAGTGATTTGTGTTCTGTGTCTGCTAAATACAGTTCCTGCAAACAGTCCCTTTAAACTGAATTCTCTGAGTGCTGGACTGGGGCCGACAAAGCATTTCTTCCCCAAATACCATCCCATGCTGAGCCCTCTCTACACATAGTCAGCAATGGGCATGTGCTTGCTGAATAGAGTCCTACCCTCCTCTACCAATAGTGGGGTATATGGTCCCTGAACTTTCCCAAGGTATCCTTGAAAAGGTGCCACCCAGAAAAGACCCCAGACTTTGCCCACCGTCAAGTTTCAAAAAGTCAGACGGAGTCATCGGGAGCCTCCAGCAGCTGAAGTCTAAGAAGAGGCTAAGGCCAGGCCAGGCCAGGCCCAGCCCAGCCAATTGGTCATGAGCACTTCCTGGAAGCTGGGAGGGAGCCTGGGCAACTCCCCGGCACAGCTGTAAGCGAGATCATGTTTCCTTTAGCAATGCCAGGGATGCTCAGGGCCCATGACTGACCTCGGAAGCTGAGAACGGGAACAGCGGCAGGACCTTCAGAGGAGCTCCTGATTGCTGGGAAACCAGATGCAATGATATGGGGCAATGCAAAGACTTGCTACACTTGGGAGTCAGCCCCAGCTTCTGCTGAAAATGCTTCTGTGTGGCATTCCAAGCCCTCTACAATCAGATACTACCTAGCCTGTCTTCTATGATTATACTACAAGCTGCTATGATTCAGCCAACCTGGAAATGGAGGGAGGCAGGATGGTATAATGGAGAGAGTGCTAAACACAGAGACAGCAAGATAATAACTACCTGTGTGACCACAGGCAAGTTGCTCAACTTCTCTGGGCCCCATTTCCTCATCTCTAAAATGAAGGGTAGGGACAGACTAAACAGCCTTGAGGTCCCTTCCAGTTCTCAATCTATGATTCTATTATTCTACTGTCACTCTCCCACCCCTCAGCTATGAAGTTACTCACTATTGCTTTTGCTTACACTGTTCCTCATGCCTAGAATGCCCTACTCTATCTTTGCTTACTGAGTTCTGACCCATTCTTAAGACCAATTCAAATGCCACCCCCTCCATGAATCCTCCCCTGGTCATTTCCCTATGCTGCAGCCTCCTCATCTATAAAAATGAGTGGATGTTTAGGTCCTTTCCAACTCTTGGGTCGATGAGTCTTTTATTTTTGCAATGCTTTTATACCTTCCTAATGTGCTTATTCAAATAGTTCCATGTATTTTGTTTACCAGTTTGCATCTTATTCCCTTTCAAGGCTATGAATTTTCAGAATGCAGGAATAGCGTTTCATATAAACTCTGTGTCTTCAGAGGCCTCCGGCACTAACCCCTGTAATATTCCCTTTGGTATTCAATCACAGTCTGTCTCCCTGAGATTTTTAATTATTAGTCTGGTTGACCCAGCTGAACCAGACAGTCCTGGACAGCAGGGAGCAGATCTCCTCCCTCCCAGCAGGGCCTAGCACAGAACTGGAAAGCCAGAAGGGATGCCTGCTTTGCAAGTGTGTTCACACTAAACAAAGTTTGTCAACTGAATTAAGTTGATCAGTGTTTCTACAACAAAAGGAGACCCTATATTTAAGTGCTCCCACTCAGCTTTTGTTGCTCAGTCATTTACTTTGTGTGACCCCATTTGGGGTTTTCTTGGCAAAGATACTTGAGTGGTTTGCTATTTCCTTCTCCAGCTCATTTTATAGATGAGGAAACTGAGGCAAACAGGGTGAAGTGACTTGCTCAGGGTCACACAGCTAATAAATGTCAGGAAGATGAATCTTCCTGATTCCAGGCTCTTAGCTCTATTTTGTGACCTAGCTGCCCTAAGCTGCTCATATCCTAAAGAGGGTGATTCTTTCAAGAGACCCAGGTTCAATTCTCATCCCAAAACTTCCTAGTTATGGGACTATGACTGTATCTCTTCCCTTCTTTGGCTCTCAAGTTTCTAGCTAGGTTGCATTAAATCTCCAAAGTTCCTCCCAATTCTAAATCCTATGAGCCCTGTGTGTTGTGCCCATTGAGGTGAGTGTAAACAGCTCTCAACTGGGAGTCAATTCTAGTCCCAGGTAAGGCATTAACATGCTTGGGCACGAATGACCTTGGACAAGTCCCTTTCCTTTGCTGGATGGATAAAGCATTTACTAAGTGCTTATAATGTGCCAGGTACTAGGCTAAGGGGAAAGGGTTGGGGTAGGGAGAGAATCTATACCCAACCAAACAAGTCAGTCTCTGCCCTCAATCTACATTCTAATTCTAATGGAGGAAGGAATTCTGCTGGTTTCCAGCTTGATTACACATTGCTCTTTCTCCTAAACTCGATGTTCCAGCCACAGGTGCCTCATACCTACCACTCCAAATCTGGGTCTCCATGACTTTACCGTAGCTGTTCCAAAAATACCCCCACCTGATTAACACCACCCTGTCCCAGGAAGCCTTTCCTGATCAGTCCTCTCAGGTCCTAGTGCCCAACCTCTCCAAACTACCTTGTACTTATTTCACATACACTCTGTATACACTATTTTATGCATATGTTGTTTCCCCAGAGATGATGTAAAGTGAGCAGGGACTGTTTCATTTTTGTGTCTTTGTCTTTGAATCCTTATTATAAAGTGGTGGGGAATCTTCGGCCTTAAGGCCACATGTCCTCGAGGTCCTCAAGTGGCCCTTTCACTGAATTCAAACTTCACAGAACAAATCCCCTTAATAAAAGTATTTGTTCTGTAGAACTTGGACTCAGTCAAAAGGCCGCCCACAAGGACCAAACAGCCACATGTGGCTTCCAGGCCGAAGGCTCCCCACCGTTGCTAGTGCTAAGCAAAATACCTGGCACACGGTAGGTGATTAATAAACATGTGTTGATTGATTGATCTCCATTCCCTCATCTGTATTATCAAGGGAATCATAAGAACCCTCTGGCATCTTATGAATGAGATAGCTGCAGGCATTCCCTGCTATTACAGGAAGAGGCTGGAAAAGAAAGAAGGCTTTTTTCCTGATGAGGATAAATGAGCAGCAACAGCACTAAGCATTTCCAGTATACTCCAGAGCAGGGCACATAATCTCAGAGAAGGTCAGAGACTGACCAAGGTCACACAGTAAGTTAGTGGGAAGAAACAGGACTGTAACTCAGGACTCCTGACTTCCAGTTCAGGGGTCTGTAGAGGGTCAGCAGATTATGGTCTGCTGATTAGGTTTTAATTTCTTCTTGTGTCTATAACCCTTTACCATGTGTTGCAGAACTGAAAAAAGCTAATACCAGAAAGATGTACCATGTGAGGGTGCTTTTCCAGATTTCTTTGAGATCCAAGGGTAACACACAATTAAAGCAGACACATCAAGAAAAAAAAATTCTGAAGTACCTATCTAACTTTTGACTACTAGACTCTGGTAGGAGCTCATTCTAAAAGAGTACCGATCTAGAGCAAGCCATTGAGTCCAACCTCTTCATTTTATAGGTGAGGAAACTGAGGTGGACAGTGGGGAAAGAGATTAAATTATTTGCCCAAGACCACACAGGTCAGTGTCTGAGGCAGGACCCTGACTCCAGGGCCTGACTCTATGGTCAGTGTTCTTTCCACGATGACAATGGGATTTCTCTCTCTAGATGTCCTAGAATCACTTCTCCAACTTTGGAATCAATCTGCTTCCCTCTCCCCCTCCAAAAGTGACCAAACATTCAGTAGGTGCATGAGCCAGGTAGAGGCCTGCTCAAGGCCAGGGAGGAGGTGGGATCCCTGTTCCACTCAGACCTCTGTCACTTTTTTCCAATAACAGGTTTTAAATCTTCAGGGAGACAAAATTGTCTGAGAAAAATTCAAATTCCTCTGCTTGGAACCAAAGACTCTTTGTAAAAGGGTGTTATCAAGCACACATTAAATGCTTCCTATATGCAAGTCACAGCTTACTTTTCTGACCTTCTCTCATATTCTTCCCCTTGATTCATATGCTGCAACAAAACTAAACTCATGTCTGTCTCTCCTAACACGTCCTGCAGTCCCACCTTTGTGCCTCTGCCCAGATGGTTTCCTATTTCTGGAAGGTCTTCTCTCCTCCTCCTCCTTAAAAAGCCCCACTCAAGCGTCCTAATCTCCTGGGGGACCTTCTCCTACAGACCTCATGTAACACTTTGCTTTCGACTTCTTGAATGCATTTAAATAAAAATGTACGTTCAAGTTATTTGTTGCAGTCCCTTAGTAGATGGTAAAATCCTTGTGGGCAAAGATCATGATTCATCTAAATTTTTTTTTAATCTTCCCAGTTGTTCATTCGACAAAGGAGTAAGTCTTAGAACATTTGGTTTGGGGAGATTCCTGTGCTTTGTTCACTTCCCCTTCCCCTACATCTAGGACAAGTCATAGCTCCCTCTTGCCTGCAAAGGCTGGGCTGAGAAAAAAAAAACTGCCTATTTGATAAGCTTATGGACAGACTGGAAGGACACTACATCTGGTTTCTCATCCTAGCTCTGACACCAGCTAAATGTCTTTGCCCCAGTTACTTCACCTCTGACCTCTGTGAGGTGTATTTAAGTAGAAAGGAATTGGGAGGCCTGGATTCCAGTCCTAACTCTGGCACCACCCACTGTACGACCTCCAATAGGTCCTCTCCCTTATCTGGTCCCAAGTACCCTCATCTGCCCAGATGCCCGAGACTTGCCCAGGGTACAGACCTTGATTCTCTCTCTGCACCCAGCCTTAGGATTCTGTGGAGTTCAGGGGGCTGGCTCTGAGGGGGATGAGAGAGACCTGACCCCTGCCTATCTTGTCCTATCTGAAGACTAATCCCAGCCCTGGCTCTCCACAGTGAGAATTCAGACAGTGACTCACAGAATTTAAGAACTGGAAGGGACCTCCCTGGCAGCCAGTCCAACCCATCCCCGAGAGAAAAAGAATCTCTAAGACAACGTGTTCAGGTTCAGCTTCACGACCTCCAGAAGGAGAGGGTGAGTTCTCCCCTACTCACCCAAGGGAAGTCCACACTGTCTCCTTTGTATGGGTCTCATTGGAAGTATCTGTTGACCTTAAGCCTGCATTTGCCTCCCCCCCTCCACCAAGTTCTCTCCACGTCAGCCAAACAAAACATAATAATAGCCTTTTAAGTACTCAAAGACAAGTTTTCCGGTGCCCCATCCCCAGCTCTTCCCTTGCTTCTTTCTCTTCCACAAGCTAAACCTTCCTAGTTCCATTAACTGACCTTCATGTGAGGTGGACTCATGGCCCCACACTATTCTGGTCATTCTCCAGGTTATCAACATCCTTTCTCTAAAATGCAGTGTCCAGAAGGGAATATAATACTTGAGATATGGTCTGATCAGTGTAGAGCACAGAGATGGTCAAAGACTGGGATTTCTGGTTTTTGACTCGCTGCCACACTGCACTCCATCCCAACCCATTCCCCCTCCCCAACCCAGGAAGTTGGTTTAGACAGGAATTTACAACTAAATCCTAGGATCCAGGTAGCTTCACACTCAGTCTGGATTCTTAACCCTCCCAGTCTAAGGTGAAGATTGTGCTTCTTTTCCTGTTATCCAACTTTCTCATCACAATGGACAATTGCAAATCTGGTTTTTTGTTTTTTTTTTTGAGGAAGGTTCAGAACCTCAGGCAGCCAAGGCAGAGACTCCTATATATTCAATCCATAAAGACACCCACCTAAGTGCCCACCCCCCACTTCTGCCTAATATTACCTCTGGCCTATGGGAGAAGAGGGTGTGGGAGAAGAGGTAGACTATCCAGGTTCTCTAAGCCTTCTCCCTTACCCCTAAAAGCCAATCCATCAACACCCCTTCTAATCATGACAACTGCAGCTGCCTCTGAACTAGGTCACAGGTAGGAACAATCACGGGTCTAGAGCTGGAAAGAACCTCTAAAGCCAATCAATTCAACTCCCGGACTTTACAGACGGAGACACAGAGGTCCAGGGAAGTCAAGTAATACAGGGGGCACAAAGGGTGTTAAGTGATACAAGGGCATAGACAGGTCATCAAGGGACCTGGATTCAAGTCCTGATGGGATGTATGACTGGCAAGTCTTTCCTTCTCTGGACCTCAAATTCCCCCATCCAGACAGTCTTTGTGACAAGTGCTTTGTAAGCAGTAAGGTGCCATGGAAAAGAGAGCAGTGGTTACCCTTGTGCTGCCTTTCTCCCTGAATCTGCATGATTCTTATAGGTCAGGGACCACTAAAAGCTCACCCAGTTCCCTTCTTCTCCTATTATATTCACTTAATAACAATCAACTAACAAAAGATATATGGGAAAGAAGAGAGTCTCAAAGTGACTTTGGGGCCAGTGGAGACCATGAGCATCCCGTTATTTGCCAAAATTTGGAGGCTGTATGGCCAATCTGAGGGATGCTATAGAGGGTATTACTGCTCCAACTCCGGAGGATGGTTTTCTATTAAACATAGTCACTTCCCATTCACCAGCACAGCTTGCCCTCCTATCAGCCCTCTGTTTCCAAAGGCAGCTTTTATTAGCCCCGTTTTAAAGAAGTGAGTACAAGCCTTTCAGAGAGGAAGAGTGCCTTACTCGGTCAGGGTCATGTAGCAAATCAGTGTCACAAACCCTATTTGAACCATGTCTTCTCATTCCCAAGTCAGAGTTCTCTTTCCACTACACCACTTCCATCTCATGTTTAGACTGACTAGTTCCGAGTTTTGGCCCTGCCAAAATGAGGGAAGGCTCAAATGAGATACATAGCCTGGCATTTATTAGGAGCTATATAAATGCTTGTTATCCCCCTGCCCCTGCCACTGAACTGACATTATGTCCTAGAAGAAGGTCTAGTCCCCTCTTAGGGCTTTGGTTTCCTCATGTGTAAAATGAAGGAGTTGGAGTTAATGCTCCTCAAGTCTCCTTCTGGCTCTGAGGTTTTCCAAGCAACCTCCTCCCTCTATTTAGAATTTTGTTCTGTGTGTCTGGGTCTTTGTTCCCTTGTGAGACTGTTCGGAAGGAACTGGGGGTTGAGGAGGGAGGTCCTTTTGCTGCTTGGGGCTGTGTCACCCAGAGAAGGGGGTGGACAGGGCAGGGCTCAACTCTGGGTACATTGAGTCACTCCCTCTCAGGAACAGGCTGTCAGCTAGAGCAACGGGCCAAAACAAAAAAGGAGGAGGAGGAGGCAGGAGGCAGAAGGCAACCAAAGGAGGTTAAAAGAGAAGAGAAGGAAAGGGTGAGGGAGGGAGGAGGCCCTAACATGAGAGGATGGAAAATACAACAGAGTATTTCAACAGCCCTTCCCAATGGCGCGCACCCGCCTATCATTACATGCCCAGCTTAATTACCCATCATTATAAACTGAATGCACAATAGATGCCAACTGCATTTTCTAAGGACAGACAGCTTCTCTTCCCTTATTCTCCCCCTCCCAATTATCACCAGGGAGAATCTCCATAATGTCACATTGAGATTATCTCTCCTTTATCCCTAAATAGCTGAGATGTTCTGAATCCTTATCCCTTAATGGGAAGAAGATGGCACAACGGTGGTGTCAACTGGCTGGAGTCAGGGTCCTAAGACAGCCCCGTGGAGGGCAGGGAGGCCCCTGCAAAGTTTGTCCTTAAAAACACCAGTTCACAGAAGCTGCCCAGGGCTCCAGGGGCCAGTAGAGGCCAACTCAAGCTGAGTAACCGGCATCTCCCCTTTCCCCACCCCAAACCCAGGCTCCCAGAAATAAACGGGAGCTGATCTCATATCCTGTGGGGATCTGAAATAGCCCAGGCAGGTTAAAATAGCGCAGAGTCCACGGCAGCACAGAGTCGGGTCGGCGCAGGCCAGGCAAGCAGAGTCCACTCCGTCCCCGTCCCTCTCCAGGGGAGCTCAGGCAGCAGCCCCCCGCCAGGCCGGGGGCCCTCCCCCCCGCGCGCCCCAGCGCACAAAGCGGCAGCCCCCTCCCCCATTCCGAGGGCGTGGGCCCCCAGCCCCGCTTTGTTAACGAGCCTTCGAGCATTCCCTCCGGGGCCAGCCAGAAAAGCCGAGCCGAGCCAAGCCGAGCCGAACAGAGCCGAGCCGGGCCGAGCCCCCGGGGCCGGACTCGGCCCCTCATGCCGGCGCGGGGGGGCAAAAAACCACAAAATCGCTTCCACTCACATTGCTTCAAGAGGTCCAGACACAAAGCCATGAGACCCGAGGGGCGTAGGGGCGGAGACAGAGAGAGACAGAGAGAGGGAGAGAAGGAGAGAGACAGAGACAGAGACACAGACAGAAGGCGGGGAGGCAGCAGCGCCTCGGTCTGCTCCGGGAGGAGGAGTCCCCTCGGCTGCCAGAGGCCGGAGCCTGGGAGGAAGCTGGAGTCCGCCCCGCCCCGCCCGCTCCCGGCACAAAGCCCCGGCGTGGCCGGTCCGGCGGCGCTGGGTTGCGCGCACGGGGGCCCGGGCCCGGACACCACGACGGCCGCGGGACGCCCGCGCTGGGGGAGAGAAGGCGGCGGCTCGTGGCTCGGCCAGAGCCGAGGGCGCACGGAGACAGGGAGAGCCCGGTGGGGGCGGCTGCACTCACCCTCCTCCCTCGCTCAGCCCCGGCCGCTCCGGTGATGTACTTGCAAGGGGAGGGGCCTCTGGGTTAAAGCCCCGCACGCGGCCCCACCTCCGGGCCCGCGTCACCGGCCGCGCGGCGGCTCCCCCCAGCCTCTCCCCCTCCCTCCTCCCTGCGCTCTGGGGCGCGGCGGCGGTGGAGGGCTGGGGGGCGGAGGGGGTGGGGGGGCGCGGGAAAGGAAGGATTTAGGACCACATGCACGCGCACACGCAATACACCGCGCCGAGTGCACGCAGGGAATCCACGCTCATGTGTGCACGTGCCCGCCCTGGAGGCGTGGCGGGTGCATACAGGCAATCCCATGCAAACCCAATAGAGCGGGAGTGCACGCGCGCGCGAGCACGGGTAGAACTGGATGGGCGTGCACTTACAAGGCGGAGGACGGGTAAGAAACAAGCATGCACAAGCACATCCAATCAGACGTGCACAAGGCGCGACTACACTCCAGTGCGGAGCGCGCATAAGCACGTGCACATCTTCCCCACGGGCGGGTGCACGCACCGCACGAACGCGCACGTGTTTTATGCACACTGGAACCGGCGTGGGCACACCCACCCACAAATATCCTACCCGCTGCGCTATAGGTCCTGCAGGCAGGGGAAAGAGCGACTTCGCAAACCGAGTCTTCCTTGGCTGAAGTACTCCCGCAGTTACTAGTTCGCCTGGTCCTAGCTGCGCCTGGCAGGGACCAGCCCCACCCGTGCGGTTACCAGCCGGCATCCTGCACATGCTCAGTGCCGAAGTCCCGGGCTGGTGCCCACGTCCCAGCCTCTACCACCTTTTGAGAACACGAGTGGTGGTGCGCTCTTGGATGGCCCCCCAGGTAGTTCTGCTCAGCCCACACCATCCTGTGGCCGGGAGCTGGCCGCGCTCTGACAGATCAGTCCTCCCCATTGTTATCCACAGACCCTCTCTTCCCTTTCCCAACCCCTTTCTCTTTCTATTCTCCTTTTGTTTCCTCCTTCCTGGGCCAGTGGTCGGGGTCACGGCCACCCTAGCAAGTTCCTTTACCAAAGGATGTCCCGACAAAGCGGATCGTGATCTGAACAAGCAACCTTCTGTCCAGCCCATGCCTGAGGACCTTTCTATAAAATCCTACTGGCCTTCAAGAGTATAAAAAACATTTAAGAGGGCAATCAGGACTTTTAGAATCACACCTATTAGGGATGGAAGGGACAGGGTGGATCAGCTACCGAATTTTATAGAAGAAGAAACCGGTCCAGCGTGGGAAGAACTTGCTCTCCTCACGTATAAAAAAATAAGTTGCCGTGTTCTGTGAGTTCTTCAAACTCCACAATCTTGCCCCTCCTCTCCACTCCCAACCCTAAACCAATTCAGGCCTTGAAACCTAGATTATTACAATAGTCTCCTAACTGGCTGTCTCCCTTCGCAATTCATCCCTCTGGGAACTATAATTTTCCCAAAGCAAAATATGATCATAGATTTAGAGCTGGAAGGAACTTTGGGAGGTCGTCTCAACTCAATCCCCTCATTTTGCAGAAGAAAAGGAAGCCCCGTTGATACTAAGGGTCTTGGCCAAGGATTCCGTACTCCTCTATTCAAAAACCTGTGGATCCCAATTTCCGATATGAACTCCTGATCCTGACATTCAAGGCCCACCACAACCTGGTGTCAACCTACCTGTGCAGATTTTATGAGTTTTATGCTACTCCTCCTTTCAAATGGTCTACATTCAGCTAAATGGACTACTTTGTCCTTGAATTATGTCACTTCCTACTCAGGATACTCAAATGTTTCCCTTTGGCTTCTAGGCTCACACATAAAGTCCTTTGGCATTTACCAGTTGGCTCCAATCTACCTGTCCAGTCTTATTACCTGTGGTTCCCTTTCCTGCACTCTTTGCTCTACCCAAATTGAACCTCTTCCTCTTACTCTCAAAGGACACTCTTGTCTCCCATCTCAGTGCCTTTGTACTGCTTGTCTCTCATGCCAGAATGCTGTCCTCCTTACCACATCCCTTTAAGGTGCAGCTCGAGTGTTACCTCCTGCAAGAGACCTTTGCTGAATTACTTTGTATTTATTTTGTGTGGTCGTTTTACTGCACGCCCCATCCCCACTCCCATGAAGGCTCATTAAAGGCAACTATTTTTTAAATCCACAGAGCCTAACATAATAGGCACTTAATAAATGCTTGTTGGATTGAATTAGTCATTTATTGGCCCTAGGCCTCAGTCTCCCTTTCTGTAAAATTAGATAACCCTTGCTCAGCATCTCTCAGTGGGCTATTGTGAAGATCAAATGAATGACAGGATGTGAAATCACTTTTAATGGCAATATAGTGGTAAAAAAATAATAATAGAGGCAATCTCCTCCTTAACATCCCTGTGAGGTAGGTAAGGCAGGTAATATTGTCCCCATTTTATAGATGGCGAAACTTAGGGTCAGGTTAAGTGACTTACCCAGGGTTACATAGGTAAGTTAATGTCAGAACAATGTCAGACCTTGAATTCAGGTCTTTTGACCAGAGCCCTTTCCACTATACCAGCAGCCTTACCAAAATCTTCTTACTGAAAGAATGAGAGTTTTGATGAGGCAGAGGAAGGAGAGAGAAATTGAGAATCTAGGGGTACCACCATGGATGGCAGGCCTGGGAATGGCTTTGTGCAGTCAGAGGGCAGCCTGAGAACCCTGGGAGAGAGAGCAATGGGAGACAGGAGAAAGGAGTCAGGAACTGGAGGTGGCATGGCTTTGTTCATTGTATAGGTCTGCCCAAGAGATCTGGTCATGCTGCTTCCTGTCTTCCAGTGGCCTGGAGGTCAATTCATAGCAGACTATAGTATGAATGCTGATGCCTTTTTTTTGCCATCAATACTGAGTAGCTCCCACCCTGATGAGCACGCCATTGCTATTCTAGCTGCCTGCTGAGCCCTTCCCTGGGAGAGGAATACTCTACGAGACCTCAGGGCCAGGGGAGGAAAAATGGGGGGGGAAGGGTCTGTTTGGAGGGAGCCTTGCACCCGGCCCACAACCTCATTAAGAAGCAAGAGTTACTATGTCTAGTCTCTACCCTGAATTCAATTTGGCTTTGCTGTAGTGAAATGGCACAGGCTGGAATCCTAACTCTGCCACTTAAGAGCTATCAGACCTTGGCCATGTCCTTTCTCCTTTCTGGGCCTCAGTTTTTGTTTTTCGTTTTTTTTGTTTTTTTAATCTGCAAAATGAAAGGATTGAATGAAATGATCCCTAAGGGCCCTTTCCATTCTAAATCCTGTGATTCTATGAACAAACGTTTCTTAATTGCTCACTGGGCTAGAATGCTATAATCACAGAACATGAAATATGGAAGTCTAGAACATGGAATGTTAGAGTTCCATGTTGTAGGATTCTAATCATCTTTCTCTATATAGCCTAGTCACATAGTCTGTTAAGCCTGCTCTGAAATTCACCTTTTGCACTTTACTGTGCTGTGGAACTACATTGGTTTTTCAAAGTCTATACTCTGATAACACAAATATTAGCAAGTCACAGTAGGCTGGAAAGGTTTCAAGTAGGAGTTCGCTGAAGGACTGTTTCTATCTTCTAAGGTCCAGCCTAGCCTGAGTTCAGAGGGCCTCAGTGCCACTGAGTGATACAGTTTCTTTGGTCACCTCAACTTGATTGTGGAGATAATGTGGTATAGTTGGAAAGAGCATTAATTAGTTCTGGAGTCAGGGGACCTGGATTCAAATCCTGCCTTTGATACTTACTATCTGTGTGACCTCTGTCTTGTAGTTTACCCTCT
This sequence comes from Vombatus ursinus, assembly GCF_900497805.2. NCBI lineage: Eukaryota > Metazoa > Chordata > Mammalia > Diprotodontia > Vombatidae > Vombatus > Vombatus ursinus. The sequence goes on from NW_020954563.1 coordinate 8,738,579, forward strand.
CTGAGTCTCTGTCTCCTCATGTATAAAATGAGGGTGTTGGACTCTAGATCTATGATTCTATAAAGACCAAGGGCATAGATAAGTTCTCCAAGACAACAAGAAGTAACCACAATAGCAAAATCATGAATCACATATATATATATATATATGTATATATATATATAATATATACACATGTGTATGTATGTGTGTATATGTATATATGTGTGTATGTATATATATATATGTATATAGTGATTTTATCAGTGTAGGGAGCTCTCAGTGTGGAATTCCTCTACCAATTTCCTTTCTCTGCAACTCCTATTGTTAGAGAATTGCCTGGGGGCGAAGAGATCTCTCTTAGGTGACCAGCCCAGAGTCACACAGCCAGTATATATCAAAGACCAGACTTGTACCCAGGTCTCCCTAACTCAAAGGGCAGCTCTTTTATCCACGATGCCATGGCACATCTCATATCTACCTCTTTTTCTATGTTAGAGTGGCAATGAGATTTGTACGTTCTTTGGTATGGGGAATTCTCAGCAAGAAAACTCCCTCTATTAATACAAGTTCCATCTTCTCTACAACTTGGAGTCTTAAGAGAGCTGTGATGAGTGACTTGTTCACAGCCAGTATTGAGTCAATGGCCAGTAACGTGTCAAAGATGGGGCTTGAACCTGGGTCTTCCTGGATTCATAGCTGGTTGTATATCCACTACACCAACTTGTTCATCTCCAGAAACCTGTCATTCTGCAAGATGAAATCAGCTGAGGCCCTTTCTCCCTCCCTCCCTCTGATTGGAAAGGGTGGAAGCTGGATCTTGGAGAGCTCGTCCCACATCCTCTACCATGTAAAGAGGGCATCCAGGGAATTCTCTTCATCATTTCCCACATGCTACATTTTTTGGACTTCATCCTCTTCAGAAACTCACCATTCTGCAAGATGAAATCAATGCAGAAACTCACACCTTCTCAGATAATTTCCTAGCCTGACTGACTGCCTCCCCCCAGCTTAGTCCCTCCTTCCCACTTCAGTTTCTTTTTATGTGTTGTCTCCCCTGTTAGAGTGTGATCTCCTTGAGGGCAAGGTCTGTCTTATGCCTTTCTTTTTATTCCCAGTGCTTAGCCCAGTGCCTGACACATAGTAGGCGCTTAATAAATGTTTATCAACTCTGGCTTATCCCACTCAAGTCCTCTTTATGCCTTATTAAGGTATGGAGTTCTTGAAGGCAATATTAATGAAGTACAAGCTCTAGCTGCTCCTACCCGATTGGAAAGAACTACCATACAACCCCAGGAGTGATGGGCTTTTTGTCCCAGGATCTTCCTAGTACAATCTGTAGAGGCTTATCAGGCTGGACAAAGCAGAAATCAAAGACTATTGACTAAGTTAGGGACAAGTTGTGTTATCTTTCTTGACAGAGAGCATCTACACTGATGAAATTACAGCTCCCTGATGTATGAATGTGTATGTGTGTGTCATACTCTAGTCAAACATTCTTTCTCTCTAAAGATATATATATATGTGCACATATACACATATATGTGCATGTCAACACAGAGAGTAAACAAGAGAATGATAAAATTATAGAATCATACAACATTGAATATTAGAATCATGGAATCTTGGAACCATAGAATATAGAGCCATGGAATTTTGGAACTAGAGTAAGAGGTGCTCCTGGCATAGCAGATAGAGCCTCTGCATCTAGAATCAGAAAGACCTGAGTTCAAATCGAGTCTCAGACACATATTAGCTATGTGACATTGGGCAAGCCTGTCTGCCTCAGTTTCCCCATCTATAAAATGAGGATAATAAAAACATCTATCTCACAGGATTGTCCTAAGGATCATCTCAAATAATATTTGTAAAGCACTTTGTAGACCTTAAAGTACTATCTATATAAATGCTAGTTAACTATATAGAATGTTAGAGGTAGAAGGGACCTCAGAAGTCATCTAATTTATAAGATCATAGAACTAAAGTTGGAAGGAATCAGAGAGGCCATTTACTCCAACCTTCTCATTTTACAGATGAGGAAACTGAGGCCCAGAGGGGTTAAGTAACTTGTCCAAGTTGTAAGTAGTAGAGATGGGATGTGGACCTAGGTCCTATGACTCCAAACCGGTTATTATTTTTTTTTTTTGCTGTACCATACTACCTTCAATCTCTTTATTTTCTAGAAGAGGAAACTAAGGTTCTGACCTTAGAGCTCTAAGACCAGGGAGGGGAAGTGTTTGAAGAGGCTAGAAGTTAAAGGCGAATCCCATAGCTAGCTATCCACTATAAATCCAGAGGTCTTGCCTGATGGAAGCCCATTGTATGGTAGGACATCTCAACTCACAGAGTTTATAGGAAATGAGCAAAGCAGTAGGAGACCCGTCCTTTCTCCCTTGGCATATAAAATCTGTGTGTCCCTTGCCCAGAATTAGGGGCACTATTGGAAGCTCCAGATAGGACTGTCAGGTCAGGCATGTTCCCCCAGAGTCACTTAGACAATAAGCATTTATTAAGTGCCTACTATGTGCCAGGCATTGCAGTAAGCACTGGGGATAGAAAAAAGGGCAAAAAACCCTAGTCCCTAACCCCAAGGAGCTCACATTCTAATGAACAAGCTATTGTATCATTTTTCAGTTGTGTCTGACTCTTCATGACCTCATTTGGGGTTTTCTTGTCAAGGATCCTGGAGTGGTTTGCTATTTTCTTCTGTAGCTCATTTTACAGATGAGGAAACTGAGGCAAACAAGGCTAAGTGACTCGCTGAGGGTTATACAGCTAGTAAGTGTCTGAGGCTAGATTTGAATTCAGGAAGAAGCGGCTGACTCCAGGTCTGGCACTGTGCACTATGGCGCCACCTATCTGCTACATATAGTAGAAATTAGAGATAACGGGGAAGGCACTAATATTAAAGTCAGTCAATAAATTAATCAATTTATTAAGCATCTACTATGTGCCAGGTACTGTACTAAGCACTGGATCACTGGATGTAAAGGGGAAAGGCGTTCTGTAGAGGGTGAGATTTCAACTGGGATTAGAAAGAAGCCAAGGAAACCAGTAGACAGAAATGAGGAAGGAAAGTATGAGGAACAGCCAGTGAAATTTCAGTCAGGAGATGGGACATCTTATTTGGGGAACAGTAAAAAGGCCAGTGTCACTGAATCAAAGAGTTTGTGGAAGGGGGTAAGGTGTAAAAAGTTTGGAAAGGTAGAAAGGAGTCACTTTAGTGGGAACAGAATGGAGCTATTAGCCTGGGGCAAGAGGACTGGACAAATTCCCCTACATTTAGGTGTGAAAAGCATTTTGCAAATGGGTGGGTCCTGCCTGCTTTGATGCATAGGACAAGGACACCATGGCAGAAAGAAGCCAGAAGCCAACTTCAACAACCTAACCATTTCTAGGGGCTCTTCCCCCACCCCCTGTCATTTTCATAGCCAACATATTGTTCTGCTGGAGTCAGGGGGCAGAAAGATCTGGCTTTAAATCTCACTCTAGACATCTCCCAGATGTGTAACCCCCAGGCAATTCTCTAAAGCTCTCTGAGCCTCAGTTTCCTCATCTGTAAAATGGGGATGGTAAGAGTCCTTACTTCATAGGGTTGTAGTGAGGAACCAATGAAATAATGTATGTAAAGACCTTTATAAACTTTAAAAGGGCTATATAAATATAAACGGTCATCATCATCATAGTCATTATCATTATTACAATTTTATGAATTGCCATGACCAAAATAATTCCTCCTTTGCTAGTCAGTCTCTGAGGTCATGAGCCTCTTGTCATTTAGCTGCAGGTTCTCCAAGGATGGGCATGTAGTCTATGACCCAAGCTCATAGTTGAGGCCTTTCCAGCTTGGTAGAACTTATTAGAGTTATCTCCTCCATCCTCCACCTGGGGGTATGGAGGTAACCCTGGGCTGAATCTATGAAGCGCAAGTTTTGGCAGGTTTGGACAAAGAAATGCCTGACCTAAGATTCATAAAAAGTTCATTTGACCTTTTGGCCAAAAGTTTGGGAGGAACTCGGGGACAGCCTTTGATTTTGGAGCGTGGGAACCTCTGACATCTAAAGTGAGGTTCAGGCAACCCCAGCAGATGAGCTCAATAAGGTCTGGGAGCTTGGGGACATTGAAGGGTTCCTGGCTGCACTTGAGTGGCTTCTTTCATCGTTCATCTCTGCTCCCCACATCAGAGCAGCCCAGAGAGAACTCAGTACATAGTGAGTACTTGAGACATGGTGAAGTGGGAGGGAGCCTAGATTTAGAATTAGAGGACCAGGGTCCAAATGTAAGTCCTACCACTTATTAGCTGTGTGAACTTCAGCAAGTGAATTAACCTCTCTTAGCTTCAGTTTCCTGATTTGTAAAATGAGAAGGCTAGCCTAGATAACCCCTAGGTCATTCTAGCTCTAAATATGTTGATTCTATAATTCTGTGATAAGTATCTGTTAAATGTCATTCTCCCCCATGTTTTCCCTCAGCCATTTTTGTATAAGTCCTTCTAGTTTCCACCAATGACTGCACACCTTCCCTGAGGACCACTTGGCAGAAGTCAGTAGAAACATCTCCCCAGCTGTGACCAGAAGGGTTACTTTACGGGGAAGCGTGTCACTGACTGTCCCCAGACTAAACCCTTTCACCTTATTCCCAAAAGGGAAACACCTGTGACTGACAATTTGCACTAGGCACCACAATACCTAACTCATGTCTGTATTTGCTTTCCATACTTCTCCTTGGCAATCTTTTTTTTTTTTTTTTTGTGAGGCAATTGGGGGTAAGTGACTTGCCCAGAGTCACACAGCTAGTGAGAGGTATGTGTCTGAGGCCAGATTTGAACTCAGGTCCTCCTGACTCCAGGGCTGGTGCTCTATCCACTGTGCCACCTAACTGCCTTTTCTTTTGCAATCTTCAATTTCTCTGTCCCTGTTTCTGGCTTGTGAACTCCAAAAACATTTCTTTGCCACTGCCTCATCCTGGAACTTCTCTCCGCAGCTGGAGAATCCTTGACTTGGAACATCCAACCATCCCTTTGCCCTTCTCAACCTGGTATAACTTTTTGTAAGATTCACTCTCTTCTCCCATTGGTGAATTACTCCTGGTGGGAATCCTCCTGGAAGGGCCCAAGCTGGCCTTCATTCTTCTCCAAGCCCTGTTTCTTGCTTTGGGATTTCAAAACCATGCCCTACTTTTCATCTCTCTTTTGGCTGTTGTCTCGCCCCATTAGACCCTTTGAGGACAGGGACTGTCTTTTCACTTGTATTTGTATCCCCAGTGCTTTGCACAGTGTCTGTGCTTAATTAATGCTTGTTTCTTTCCCTTCTTGCCTGCCACCTTGCCACATTGGAGGCCCTGTTCTCCTAATTGGTGACTCCCTCCCAGGGACCATAATTTAAGGAAGGACTCTAGCCATGCTTTGCCTCAGTCCCAACTGGACTCATTCTGGACTAATTTGACTAACTGCCCTTCCACTCTCCCAACTTCCCCACTCATCTATTCCCTTTATATATTGTCTTTCTTTCACTAGAATGCAAGCTCCTTGAGGGCAGGGCCTGTTTCTATCCACAATGCCTGGCATATTGTAAAGACTTTCTCTCTCTCTCTCTCTCATACACAAGCCCAACTATTCACTTTGTAAATGCCCACACCTTACTATGTACCTTTCTGCTCAACCTCCTGGGGCTTTGTGAATTCCTTTCAGGAAAGATGGTAGGCCACAAGAGAGGGGAATCTTAGATTCCTAAGATATCAGAGCTGGGAGGACCCTTAAAGATCACAGAATCCAACTCCATCACCTTATAGATTGGAAAATCTGGTCTTAATGAAGGGGGAAAAAGCTTGTCCATGGTCGGATAATGAGTTGATGGCAGAGCCAGGCTAGAACCGAGCCCTTCCTGGTTCTTTTCCAAGGCTCTCTTCTCCCCACCTGCCACTCACCTTCCCCAAACTACCTGAAGATATCCCTATGAAGCATTTGTTCCCCAGATGTTGCTGAGGTAGAGGGCTTAGGCCAGGCAGTCATCACAGAAGGGAAGGGCTCTCATTTTCTACCTAGCTGCATCCTCTGACATTTGAGTTTGGGTAAGGTGTGAGGAGTGGGGGTGCCTCCCTTTCTGTGACATCTTCTTTTGTCTTTGTCCTCTGTATGTCTTGTCTTGAATAAAGTACCATCAGTCATTCATACAACTCAGGGAGAGAGGCCACCTCTCATGGGGAGCACCTGATGCTGCATAGAGAAAGGTATCAGGTCATAGGATGACCTGGTGCCTCCATCCGTGGCAGAGTAGCTCTAGGGTCAGGGCAGAGTTTCAGTCCTATATCCTTTGCCCTTACTTCATACTATCTCCCACATGGACATTATCATTTAGCTGTGGCTGGCTAGCTTTTACCCCATATGATGGAGGAGACAGGCCCATTGAGTTTCTGCTAAGGAAAGGAGACAGAGATGCACTGAGGTATAGAGTGAAAGTAATACAGAGAGACTAACACAAAGAGGAGAAAGCCAATGAGAGAGAGAGAGAGAGAGAGAGAGAGAGAGAGAGAGAGAGAGAGAGAGAG
>NW_020954563.1:8745151-8762665 GCF_900497805.2 Vombatus ursinus
GAAGAGGGAGGGAAGAGGAGAGGAGGGAGGGGAGAGAGACAGAGAAAGAGAAATGAGAGACAGGAAGCAGAGGGGAAAATAGAAAATACAGAAGCAGAGATGTGAAAATGAAAAGCTAAAAAATAAAAATAAAAAATTACAACAAAAAGAGAGATGAAGAAGAAGAAATGATAGAAGAAATAGACACAGAAAAATAGGAGAAGTGGGGGGGGGGAGAGAGAGAGAGAGAGAGAGAGAGAGAGAGAGAACACAGAAGAAACAAAGCCAGAGAGACAGAGAAGGAATGGAAGAGCTCACTAGCTTGTCTGACCATGGGCATGTTTTGGGGCCAGCACTAGAGAAGTCTGCCAGCTGTCAATGTGCATGTCTGTTTGTCTGTGTGCATATCCATGTGCTTGAGAAGTCGGAGCAGGCTCACAATGCATCACAGGCAGGGGCTAATGTGCTTCCTGCCAGGCTCCTTGAGAAAACTATTTCTGGAATGTGAAATCTGGGTCAGAAAGAAGGAGGCAGGAGGAAGGGAGGTGCATATGTTTCTCGGGAAGGATATATGGAGGACCAGTCCAGGGCCTAAGCCTGAGGCCCATCCAAGCCTGGAGCCCTCCACCCAGAGCTTCTGCCCTTCTCCTCCTCCTGGCCTGTCTCCAACCTGCCCCTTCCCCTCCTTTACCCCCAGTCTGGCAAGGTCTCATTTTCCCGGGTGACAGCTGCTGCCTGAGCATTCCTGGGCAGGTCATTAGACTAATTACAATTGATTCCCTGGGGATAGTCCTTTCAAGTTTACAGAAACATCCATTTTCTCATTGATCTTCTCCTCAGCCCTAAGAAGACAGATTAAGGATGAACTGTCCCTATTTTGTGTGTGCTCAGTTGTTTCCTTCATGTCTGACTCTTTGTGACCCCATTTGGGGTTTTCTTGGCAAAAATAGTGGAGTGGTTTGCCATTTCTATCTCTAGATCATTTTACAGATGAGGAAACTGAGGCAAACAGGATGAAGTGACTTGCCCAGGGTTACACAGCTAATAAGTGTCTGAGGCCAGATTTGAACTCAGGAAGATGAGTCTTCCTGACTCCAAGCCCAGCACTCTATCCACAATGCCACCTAGCTGCCCCAGTTTTACAGAGAAGGAAATTAAGGAACAGACAGAAGTGACTTGCCTAAGGTCATACAGTGAGTGTTCAAGCCAGGATTTTTTTTTTAAACTGGGCCTCCCTATCTCACCCAGGCTGGAAATGCGGCGGTCACTCACAGATGGATCCTGTTACTGATTGGCACACAAGCTTTGACCCGCTCCAGTTCTGACCTGGGCCTGTTCCCTCCTCCTCAGGCAGCTTAGCAAACCTCTACTCCCAGTGGCTCACCATATTAGTGCCAAACTTTGTTTAGACAGCTGATCAGTCCAGGCCACTGCAGCTCAGAACTCCTGAGCTCAAGAGATCCGTCCAGCTTCCCTAGTAGAAGAGATTAAAGGCGCCATACTTGGCTGGAGCCAGGATTTAAACCCAAGTCTCTGAACTACAAATCCTGGGATCTTTCCACCATCCTATAAAACTGAGCTTAGCTTTATTTTATTATATATATATATATATATATATATATATATATATATACATATACATATTTTGTCTCAAACTGCTCCTCCTTCTGACTTTCCTATCTCTGTTACTGGTACTGCCATTTATTGTATCTTTCAGGCTGGATCTTATCTTGGACTCATTCTTTCTCACCTCATAAATCTTTCTTATTAAATGACACTCAACCTTCTAACCTCTGAAGATCTTCACTGATCCCAATTCGTTTGTCCATTGTCTAGCATGAGATCAAAGGATTTTGAAGTAAAAAGGGCCTCAGTGACATTTTGATGTGGTGGATTAGAGCCTTGGATAGAAAAGGCAGGAAGGCCATGGCTCAGAATCCTGTCTCAGATACTTACTGACCGTGTGACTATGATCAACGTCCATAACCTCTCTGGGTGTCAATTTTCTCCTCTATAAAGGGAGAAGTCCAGATCTAAGGTTATTTCAAGCTCTATAATCATCTAGTCCAATTCTTTCCTTTTTCAGATGGATAAACTTAGGTCCAGAAAAGTGAAGGATCACACCACAAGCAAGAAGGTGAGCCAGGATTTGAACCTAACTCTAAATCAGGTTCTCTTTCTACCACATTGTTTTTTTCATAGTCTAGGGCTAATTTTTTTTGGGAGAGGGGAGAGTCTGGGCTTGTGGTGGGGACTCCCTCTAATAAAGCACAGGCAATTATTCTGCAATTTTAAGTCTTAGAGAGTTGCCCAGGGTGATGACAAATTAAGTGATTTGTCCAAAGTCACACAGTCAGCATGCAAAGTAAAACTCAAACCCAGGTCCTCTGGACTCCAAGGCATTCTATCTACTATGCAACACCGTCCAATAAATATTCAATTGAATTCAGTGTGTTAGCACTCCCTCTCTGTTTTGCTCCATTCAAAAATCTGATAAGCAATGATTAGCAGAGTGCCCGGCACGTAGTAGGTGTTTAAGAAATGCTAGTTGACTGACTTACTACAACATTCTGAACAAGTAACCATCTAGCTTCCACTTGAGAACATCCAGTGATGGAGAACTCACTAGTTTTTGAGTCAACCCCAAACTAGTCAGTTAACAAGCATTTATTAAGCATGGTCTTCCACATGAGAGTTCTTCAGATATTTAAAGTAAAGTGAATAAGCATTTATACAGTACCTACTATGTGCCAGTCACTATACTAAGCACCTTTACAAATATTATCTTATTTGATCCTCAACCTTTCGAGGTAGGTGCTGTTGTTTTTCTTATCTTACAGATGAGGAAACCAAGGCAGACACAGGTCAAGTGACTTGCTCAGGGTCACACAACTAGTAAGTGTGTGAGGCTGAATTTGAACTCAGGTCTTTCTGACTCCGGGCCCAGCGCTCTATCTACTGTGTCACTTGGCTGCTGAAGACAATGCTGAAGTGACCCCATGGTCTCCTTGTCAATCAGCCCTGAGTGCACAATATCCCAACATTCCAGTGTTCATCCCAGCTTCTGGGAGGCTGTGTCCACAGTTCCTTTCTCTCACTACATTCTGGGAATCACTTAGCACTTGTACAACACAATCAGTACCCACAGGCCCAGGTAAGCCAGGAGCTTCTTTGTCTGACCACCAGGATCACTAGGGAAGAGGGGATGATAGGATATGCAACCTGGAATCAGATGGATCATCAGATACAGAGTTCAAGATTCCTTTTACAGGGCAGGAAACTGAGGTTAAGTGATTTTTTCCCCCCATAGTGACCCAGAAAGTAGCAGCAGCACAATTTGAACTGAGGTCCTCTGACTCAAAATCCTGCTCTTCTTCCATTATATCACTTGGTTTCTCAGCAATCAGATTCACAAAGCTATACTCCACCTTCCCAGTGAACTCTTCCATCTCCCTGTCCCAACCATCCCTTCCACCCTGTACCCCGCCCCCACGCAGCAGGACTTACTGGGCAGTGTGCGGCTGCTGCTCAGGCTGCTGCCCGTGGGCGGAGGGGAGAGGGACTGTAGGGAGATGCTGTCCTCATCCTGGGAGCAGCCCGCCTGGATGGCCCGAAGATAGCTGTGGCTCCGAGAGCGGAAGTAGCTGGGGAGAGGCAAGTCCAGCACATCGCCAGTGGCGGACTCAGCCTCACTACAGGCAGCCTCGTACTGGTCACTCAGCTCTGCCTCCCTGACCTGCGGAGGGAGAAGAAAAATAGTAACTCACATTTCTGCTATTAGCCTTAATGCTCATAATAAAGATAACCAGAACTCCTGTGTCTCCAGCTTTTAAGGTTCTCACTCACATGCACCACTGGACCTGTTATCTCACTGAGAAAGGCATTCCCTCCCCAGATGCTCATCCATGACTGCCCATGCAGTGTGTCTCTTGTCCACATCCTTCCCTAATTAGCCATTTGGTTATTAGCCAAGGATCTCCCATTTAGACTACTACCAGTTAAGTAGAAGTTTATAGACTGTCTAAAAACTGTGTGTCCCCAGACCCTATAGTCAGTGAACTCAGCTTGCTAGTAAAAGTGGTGGGATTTGAAATAAGGAGCCCCTCAACTTATATGGGCTATACCTGTGGCTTTCCGAACCCAAATACTCCCCCATGTCACTTCCCTATGCATGTTTTTTCCCCGCTATGAGAACATAAGCTCTATGAGGGCAAGGACTGTTTTTACTTTGTATTCCCAGCACTGAGCACAGTGGTTGGCACAGAATTAGTGCTTCATAAATTTTTGTTCATTAAAAGAAAACAAACAAACCTGTGTGATTCTTAGCTCCCTCTCTCCTTTCCCCTGTCACTCTGCCTCAGTTGCTGCAGAGATAGAAGGAGTCCAGGTAGGACTGAGAACCGTTTTGTATTTTTCTCTATTATTTGGGTGGCCATGGCCAAAGAACTTATCACCAAGTAGCCAGTCTCCCTTTACTTGGCTAGGCTGGTCCTCAGAAAGCAGACTCAGTCTGTCAGCATTTATTAGTGCCCATCACACATCAGGCACTGTGCTAGGCACTAGGGATACAGAAACAGAAAAGAAACATTCCCTGAGGGAAGAATACAGTTGCAAGAGATATTGGAGAGGTGCAATCAAACTCGGCCACAAAAAGAATGAGAGGGGTGAGGAGAACTCTAAGCTTGTGAACTGGGGTGATGAGTGACTGGAAGAATGGTGATGCTATCAAAAAAGATAGAGGAGGTTGGAAGAGGGATAAGTTTCAGAGAGGAAGATAATAAACTTTGTTTTAGCCGCGTGAGTTTGACATGTCCAGGGGGCATCCAGTTGAAACTGTCCGAGAGGCAGGTAATGTAGGACTGATGCTTTGAGGACTTGAACTATAGTATCTCAGGATCACAGACTGAGAGTCAGAAGGAACCTCGGAGGACATCTAGCTTGACTTCTTAATTTTACAGATGAGGAAACTGAGGCCTCGAGAGGTTGTGACTTGCCCAGGGTCATAAAGGTAGTAAGTATCCATGATGGGATTTGAAGCCAGGTCTTCTGATTTCAGAGTTGGGTGCTTTTCTCACATGACACCACAATGGAAATCATCAGCAGAGAAATAATAATTAAAACCAAGAGATCCCATGAGGGGTAGAGAGAGAAGAGAAGAGGGACTAGGACAGAGCCTCGGGGGATGCTCAAGACTTATCAGTTCTAGGCTCCGTTGTCCTAGCCTTAGAGAACTTTGGTTAGCTCCATACTATGATGGAGCACTGGAGCAGGGCTTCATGAAAGTTGTTACTATAATGTTCTTGTTCCTATTTCTGTAGTGTTTTGAATATATCAATAATAATGCCTATTTCTATAGCACCTCAAGGTTTGCAAAGCACTCTCTTTACAACAGCTGGAGGGATAAGCACTGCAAGTCATAGAACTGTAGAATCTAGAAGCCCGCTGGTCCAACAGCTACCTGAACAATCCCCTCTACAACACACACGGTGTGTCAGTGGTCACCCAGCCTCCATCAAAGGCCTCCAGTGAAAGAGAACCCACCACCTGCCATGATAGCCTGTTCCACTTTGGGAGACTGCTAATTGTTAGGAGCTTTTCCGTCCTAGCAAGCTCAAATGTGGTCTTTTATGACCTCCTCCTTTTGCTCCTAGTCTGGACCTCTGGAGCCAAACAGAGCAAGTGTAATTCTTCTTTATGAAAGCCCTTCAAAGACAGCATGGTGAAGTGCAAGAAGTGCTGGATTTGGGGTCAGAGGACCAGGGTTTGAAAATCACTTCTGCCAGGCACATGAATGCACCATTGGTGGAGAGGTGAAGTGGGCCAGGCATTCTGGGAAGCAACTTGGAACTATGTCTGAAAGTTATTAAATTGTGCATGTCCTTTGATCTAGTTGTACTGCTCTTAGGTCTATACTCCAAAGACATTGGGGAAAGAGGGAAAGGACTCATATGTACAAAAATAGTTACAGAAGCTCTTTTGTGGCAAAGAATTGGAAAATGAAGGGGATGCGCATCAATTGGGGAAGGCAAGTCATGGTATATGAATGTAATGGAATTCTATTATGCTGTAAAAAATGATGAAGGAGAATCCTGGGGAGAATTGTATGAACTGATGCAAAGAGAAGCGAGCAGAATCAGGAGAAAAATTTATTCAATGACAGCAAATGACAAAGACAAACAACTTTGAAAGACTTAGGAATTGTGTTCAACACAATGACCAACTATCATTCCAGAGAATTCGTCACGAAACAGGCTACCTATTTCCTAATAGAGAGATGAAGGACTCAGTGCAGATGAAGATGTATTTTTTTTTGGACATAGCCCATGTGGAAATTTGTTTTCTTTGACTATGCATGTTTCCAACAGGATTTTTGTTTTTCTTTGCTTTTTCAGGGTGTGTGTGTGGGGGAGGTGAGTTTGGAGGGAAAAAGACAGATCTTTGTTTTAAATAATATTTCTAAGAGCCAAACAGAGGATTTTGTACTCTATATTGGAGATAATAGGGAGCTGGGAGAGTTTATTGAATAGGGTAATGATCTGGTAAGACCTGCAGTTTTAGGAAAATCACTTTTTTAGCTGAGAGGGGGAGAAATTAGAGTGAGGAGAGACTTGAGGCTGGGAGACCAACCTGAAAGTTATTGTAATAGCCCAGGCATGAGGTGATGAGAGCTAGGACTTAGGCATGGCTGTGTTGGAAGAGAAAATGGGGCATATATCAGAGGAGTTGCAAAGGTAGAATCAACAAGACTTGGCAACTTACTGAATATCATGGTGGGTGGGAATGAGAAGAGCTTGATGAGTGGAGGATGACACCCAGGTTGTAAGCCTGGGTGACTGGGAGGATGGTGGTACCCTCCATAGTAATCGGGAAGCTGAGAAGGGGGGAGGTTTTGGGGAGATGATAATGAGTTCAGTTTTGGACATGTTGAATTTAAGAAGTCAACAAGACATCTAATGCTTGATATCCAGAAGTTGGAAATGTGAGACAAGATGTTAGGAGAGAGGTGAGGGCTGGATAAATAGATATGACAATCATTTGCATAGAGATGATAATTGAATTCATGGTACCACACTAACATGCCCTGGGATACTTTTTGAGAATCACTGTCCGACTTCAAGACAGCTATCATATCCCCCTTGAATCTTTCCTTCTCCAGGTTAAACATCCTCAGTTCTTTTAATCTCTTCTCATATGCTAACACCTCCAGGTCCTTTATCATGCTGCTTTCCCTCCTCTGGTTACTCTCCAAGTCATCAGAGTTCTTCATAAAATATGTTGCCTAGAACTGAAGTAATACTTCCAATGTCCAGGGCAGAGTTCGATGGCACCATTATCTTCCAAGTGCTCAATGCTATTATTTTCTTAATATAGTCTAAAATGGAATTAGCTCCTTTCGGCTCTTCTTAATGACTTATCTTGAGCTTGTAGTCCACTAAAGCCTACAGATCTTTTTTTTTTTCTTTTTGCGGTCTATATTATAGCCATTTTAGGATGACAAAACTGAGGTGCAGACAGGGAAAGTGTGTGTGTCTAGTAGGTGTCAGAGCCTGGGTTTTATACTTGAGGTCTGGTGCTTTTCCCACTAGCCCAGATTATTTGCATAAAACGAAGTCAGAGATCTAACTAGATGGTCCATCACATCCTGCCATCACTAAAAGTAACTCCTATTTCTCTGGTGCCTTAATGTTTACAAAAAGTTCTTGTAACCTTATGAGTTAGATAGCTTTGTTTGTGGGACCAGACCTGTGATTTTGTTGGTATTGGGAGCTCCTGATGAGGAAATTTCCTACACTAATGCATACCAGCCCTTCCCTTGACATTTATAGTCTAAGAGATTAAGTGATTTTCCAGTATGACACAGCCAATCCAATGTATGTCACAGGTAAGACTGGAACCCAGGTCATCCTGACTTCAAAATTGGTTTTCTATCTGTTATACCATTCTGCCTCTTGAGTTAGATAGAACAGATATCATCTGTATTTTACAGATGAGGAAAGCAAAGTGAGTCTCAGAGAAATGTCCATAGGGTTCAGGGTTCAGAATTGGAAGGGACCTTGAATCTCGTTCAACCCCCTTGCTTTAAAGCTATGGAGATCGAGGCCTGAAGAGATGAGGTGACCTCTGCAAGATCACAAAGAACTAGGATTCAAACCCAGGTCTTTGGACTCCTGCTTCAAGGTTCTTTCTACAATATTGTGGTATCACTTAAACTCAATGGACTTTGCCCAAGGTCACAAAGCTTGGGATGTCAGGGGAGAGGAGGTGAATGAGAGGTGGAGGAGGGGGAGGGTCACTGCAGGGGGTAGTAAGAGAGTCTGGGAAATCCTTTCTGGTCTGAAGATTAGGTCCTGAGTCCAGTCCATCCCCTCTGAGGACCCATGGGGCCCCTCAAAAGAGCAAAGAGAAAGCTCTGTTGGGCTTAGCCTGAAGCCTATAGAATAAAACCCAAACTCCCCAACATTCAAGGTCCTCCACCATGTGCCTCCAATCTCCCTTTTCCAGCCTCATCTCCTACTCACTTTCCTTCAGTTTCCTCACTTTTAAAATGGAGATAGATGGTAGGATTGCTGACTTAGAACCATAAGGGACCATAGAAGTCACTGAGTTCAACTCCCTCATTTTACATGGTAGAAAACTGAAGCAGAGAAAGGTTAAATGATTTGACCAGGGTCACAGACCTATTAAGTATCTGAGGCAGGATTTGAATTCAGGGCTTCCTGATTCCAAGTCCAGGGTTCTATCCACTACACGATGCTCTATATTACCTGTCTCCCAAGGCTGTGGTAAGCAAAGTGGGTAAGATGTGCTCCAGTCATAATAGATGGCTTGTTATACTCCATACGTGCAACTATGCTTTCCTGTCCCTCAATTTTTCCTCATAGAATACCTGAAAATACTGTACCTCCTCCCCTTCCCTATCTACCTAAATCCTAATGATTCTTCAAGGTCCAGCTTTGATGATACCACCTCCAGAAAGCCTGCTCTGAGTCCCCTAGTGAGAAGTGATTTTTCTTTCCTCTAACCGCCCCCTTGAATTTTATTTGCCAATTTCTTATACAGTGATCATGTTCTGTCCCTCATTACAGTTGTGCATTGATTAAAGGCCAATTGCAGAGGTCATTCAATGCTGAGGAGTTTAGGCTTTATTCTTGGCCAAAAGGCCAAAGCCTACAGAGTTTTCTCTTTCTTGTGTTTTAGCTCTTCTAGAAAAGTTCAGGGACTTTGGGCAAGTCCCTGTTCCTCTCTAGGACTCAGTTTCCCCATCTGTAAAATAAGGAGGTTGAACTGAAAAAGAAGGGGGAAAGAGAAAACTGCCTATGTAGATCTGCAAAGCCAGATACCTTAGAGGAAGAGTTGTGCCAATGCATTAAGAAGAATAACCACAGAGAAGTCCCAAAATTCGCAGGAGACCGAAATCCAAGAAAAAAAAAATCCAATCCTTTAGATGCTTAAGCACAAATTATGGGAAACAGGTAAGGTGAGATAGCAAGCCTAATGCAAGAAGGCAAATCTGACTCCACAGATATCTCTGAGACTTTTTGGATTGGGAACCACGGCTTTGGAAGAGTGTGAGTGTGTGTGTGTGTGTGTGTATATACATATTAAAACATATATACATATACCTATATACACTTTATTCAAAATGAACAGCATTTGTAAAAGGAAAGGAACAAAGAAACTGTATGTTTATTACAAAGATACATTTATTTGAAGAAATTTAAGAAGCAAAGTGAGGAAGCAAAATGGCAAGCAATTGGATGGCTCTCAATGGAATCAGAAACTAAAGTGATATAAGGTAGAATGAGGAACAAATTGGGTAGAATTGCAAAAAGACAAATATAAGGCCAAAGTAAGGGGAAATTCCCCAACAATTGGATCATAGGATCTAGAGATGGAAAGGACCTCAAAGGCCATCTAGTTTAATCACTTCATTTTACAGATGAGGAAACTGAGGTCTACGGAGGTTAAGAGACTTGTCCAAAGTCACATAGATAGTAAACATGAAAGGTGGGATTGAACCCAAGTCTTTTGATATCAGAGTCAGTGATCTTTTCATAGAACCATGCTGATCTGTTCCAAAATAGAATGGGCTGTCTCAGGTGGTAGATGGTCCCCCACTCCCTGCAGAAGTCTTAGCAAAGACCAGATGAGCACTTGTCAGGTATGATGCAAAGGGGATTCTTGTTTGGGTATGGATTGAGCCGCATGGCCTCTGTGGTACCCTACAACTGTGAGATTGTACTACAGAATACCTGGAGAGGGCAGAAAGAGGACATAGAGGGGAAATCTGAGAAACATCCTAAGTCTGGCACAGAGAAGCATGATATAGTGCTGTTGGAGTGGAGGGACTTCAATAATCCAGACATCTGCTGGGGCTAGCTCTCTCAACTTCCTTCCTTCCTTCCTTCCTTCCTGTCTTTCTCTCCCCCCGCCCCCTTCCCCAGCCAAAGTAGAACAGTTAGTGTGATACATTGGAAAGAACACTGTCTGTGGAGTCAGAAGACCTGGGTTCTAATCCCACCTTTGATCTGTTCTCGAGCAAGGTGTTTACCCTACCTGGGCTTCGGTTTCCTAATATGTAAAATAAGGGCAGTTTGACCAGGGCAGTCTGGCTTTTAAAGTCTCTTGCAACTTTACATCCATAATCCTAAACAATCAACATGCATTTATTAAGCTTTTCCCATGTGCCAGGCACTATGCTAAGTACAGGAGAGACAAAGAAAGGCAAAGAAACAGTCCCTGCCCTCAAGGAGCTCACCTTTCAAAAGGGACAGAGGACACGTAAATGTCAAGGTACATACAAGATAGATGCAGAGCAAATGGAAGGGCAGCTAGGTGGTACAATGGATATCCTGATTTTAGCAGTCAGAAAGACCTGAGTTCATATATGGTCTCAGACACTTACTAGTTGTGTGACCCTGGGCAAGTCACTTAACCTTGTTTACCTCAATTTCCTCATCTGTAAAATGAGCTGGAGAAGGAAATGGCAAACCACTCTAAGAAGACCCCAAATAGGGTCACAAAGAGCTAAACAACAACAACAACAGAAGGTAATTCCAGATGAACGGCATTAGCAGTTTGGAGCTCAGAAACAGATTCCCGATGAA
This sequence comes from Vombatus ursinus, assembly GCF_900497805.2. Taxonomy (NCBI): domain Eukaryota; kingdom Metazoa; phylum Chordata; class Mammalia; order Diprotodontia; family Vombatidae; genus Vombatus; species Vombatus ursinus. The sequence goes on from NW_020954563.1 coordinate 8,756,239, forward strand.
GACAGGGCGTGAACTGTGTTTTGAAGGAAGCCAGGAAAGCAGAGAGGTGGAAGTAAGGGAGGTGGGGCAGAACATTCCAGGCAAGCATAGAGAAGAGCTAGTTTAAGGGCTTGGTGTTGGGAGATGGAGATGGAGGGTGTAGGCTCATGAACCAGGATTGTTAGAGCAAGAGAGGGGAGTCAAGTCTAAGAAGAATGGAGAGATAGGAAGGGGCCAGGTTGTGAAGTGCTTTAAATGCCAAATAGAGGACTTTATATTTAATCTTAGAGGTATTAGGGACCCACTGGTGTTTACTGAGTGTTTGTGATGACATGGATCGACTTAACTTTTAGGAAAATCACTTCGATAGCTGAGTGGCATAAATAGAAACTTGGGTCAGGGAGACCAATGAGAAGGCTACTGAAATAGTTTTAGTGAAAGGTGATGAAGTATTCATTAGGGTGGGTCTATATGAGTGGAGAGAAGGCAACATACACACACACACACACACACACAATCACGTGATGTTAGGAAGGTAGAAATGACAAGAGTTGGTAACAGACTGGATAGGTGGGGTTAGTGTGAGTGATGAGTGAAGTATAACACCGAAGTTTCAAGCCTGGGTTAATGGAAAGATGTTGGTGCCCCCAACAGTAATAGGAAAATTGGAGGGAGGAGATAATTAATTCTGTTTTAGACAGGTTGAATTTGAGATGCGTCTAAGATATCCATTGAGTCATTTCAGGTGTATATGACTCTTTATGACCCCATTTGGGGTTTTGTTGGCAAAGATACTAGAATAGTTTGCTATTTCCTACTGCAGCGCATTTTACAGATGAGGAACTGAGGCAAACATGGCTAAGTGACTTGCCCAGGGGTTACACAGCTAGTAAGTGTCTGAGGCCAGATTTGAACTCAGGTCCTCTTGATTTCAGGAGTCTATCCACTGTGCACCTAGGTACCCTGAGTTCAAATCTTTGCTAAGAAAACCCCAGATGGGGTCACAGAGAGTCATGCATGACTGAAACAACTCAACAATAACAACAACGAGACGTCCAGTTCAAGATGTATAGGAGGCAAAAATATAAGACTGGAGCTCAGGATATAGACTGAGATTGGATATATCAATCTGGGAATCATCTGCATAGGGATGATAATTGAACCTATGGGAGTTGATGAGATCACTAAGCAAGATAGTATAGAGAGAGAAGAAAAGGGGGCCCAGGTTAGAGCTTTGGAGGATACTACTTGTTAGTGGGCATGACTTGGATAAAGACCCATCAAAGGAAGATTGAGAAGAAACTGTCAGACAAATAGGAGGTGTGCCAGGAGTAGAAGAATATAATGAAAACCTAGAGAGGAGAGAATATCCAAGAGGAGATGGTGATCAACAGTGTAAAAGAAGTCAAGAAGGATGAGGACCGAGAACAAGCCATTAGATTTGGCAATTAAAAGATCCCTGGTAACTTTGGATAAGGCAGTTTCAGTTGAATGATGAGGTTAGAAACCAAAATACCTTAATGGTAATTTAATCTGTCAAACAGTGGAGAAAGCAACAAGGGGTATTGCTATTCCTGATCCAATTCTCATCAACAGGGTGGAGTTGGTTGTTGAAATGGAAATGATGGGGAGAAATGACTTCCTTATTAGAATTTATAATAGAAAAGGAGAGGAAAGCTAGACAGTTTGACTGGCACCCTAGATTTTTTTTTTTTTTGGCATGAGGCAATTGGGGTTAAGTGACTCACTCAGAATCACACAGCTAGTTAAGTGTCAAGTGTCTGAGGTCTAATTTGATCTCACATCCTTCTGATTCCAGAGCCCGTGCTCTATCCATTGCGCCACCTAGCTGCCCCATACGGTAGATTTTTAGAGAGCAGATTTCAATGGGTTTAGGAAAATCATAGGTAGGATCTTCTGAACTAAAATCCTACTGGGGATCTCCAGGAGGGATGGGAAACTCTCAAGAATATAATTTTGGAGACACAAAGAGAAACACTTTAATAAGGAAGAAAGAGGAAATTGTCTTAAGAGATTAATGTGGACACACTGACCGAAAAAAAAAAAAAAGACATGCATAGTGCAAGAAATGATGAGCATCAGAAATACAATGCTCCAAGATATCTCCAAAAGACTCATGATGGAAAATGCTGTCCACATCCACAGAAAGAACTATGGAGTCTGAATGCAGAGTGAAGCACTTTATTTATTTATTTTTTGGTGGCTTTTCCCCCTTTTGTTCTGTTTCTTCTTTCACAACATGACTAATATGCAAATATCTTTTACATGATTATACATATATAACCTATATCAAATTGCTTACCATTGTTAGGGAGGGGGAAAGGGAGGCAGAAAATTTGGAACTCAAAATTTTATTAAAAAAATGAATGCTAAAAGTTATCTTTACATGTAATTTGAAAAACTAAAATACTATTTAAAAGAAAAAAGAGAAATGATGAGCTTAATGAACATAGAGAAGTATGAGAAGACTTAAGGTGAATTAGATTGAAAGTGAAACTAGAAGAAATAGGAAAATAATATGCCCAGTGAATACAATGATGTGAATGTAAAGAACAACAATAAAAGAAACTGAATGCTGTGTAATTATGATGACAAGTTTGTTCTCAAAGAAGTGAGGAGCAAACCTCCCTCCCTCCATGCTTTGCTACAATGGGGGTGGGGGGGAGACTATATTCTGCTGAGACTGCCTCTGGATTATGGGTGTAGAACCCAGCATATTCTGTCAGTTCAATTAATGTGTTGGTTATTTTGACTGAATTGATTCCCCCTTTCTTTTCTAATGAATTCTTGATATAAACACAAATTTAAAAAATGTGAAAGGCTGGGTAGACCATGAATAAAATGTATTAAGTGCACAAGAAAAGCTAAAAGGCTGCTTTATACTAATTGTGTTTGTTTCTCTTGGTCCGGTGATGTGTCAGTTTACCTGGTTACAGCAAGGGCAGATGGACGTCATGTCTACCTCAATGGATAGCTGTCCATTTGACTTGATCTTTTTTTCATTATGTTGACTGTTTTTTTTTTTCAAACTAAATAATATCATTTCTAGCATGCCTAAAAACAAAGCTCAAAGACAAAAATAAAACAAATGCCCAGGAGACAAGCAAGGGCAAGGTAACCAGATGAATACAAAAACATGGTGTGATTGCGGTAGGACAGTGTGAGGAATGCGAAATCTGCAAATGAGCTGAGGCTGGTCAGGAATCAGAGAGACAACAGAAAAGGTCTCCTCCAGCTATTTTGGGAAAAGGGGAACCAACAAAGGGAAAGAACCAGGGCTTGGGCTCAGGGTGAATGGGCTGGTGATAATGGATAAGAGAGAGACGAGAGAACTACTCGAATGTGACCTTTTCTTTGCCAAGGAAAATAATCTTTGGATAAGAGAGGACAAAACAAAAATGGCTTACAGGGAGTTGGAACCCAAGACAAGCAAGACAGTAGCAAGAGAGTACCATTGAGCTGCTAAGTGGCACGACAGTGCACAGAGCACTGAGCTTGGAATCAGAAAGATTCATCTTCCTGCATTCAAATCTGGACTCAGACTCGTCCTTGCTGTGTGATCCTGGGTAAGTCATTTAATCCCGTTTGCCTGAGTTTCCTCATCTGCAAAACGAGCTGGAGAAAGAAATGGCAAACCACTCTAGTATTTTTGCAAAGAAAACCCCATATAGGATCATGAAGAGTTGGACATGACTGAAACAACTGAACAACAAGAGAGTACTACCTTCTCTCAAAGGAGCTGAAATCATTCAATAAAAAAAAACAACATGCCTTGACCGGCAGAAGTGATTCTTGAGCCACTGTTAGTGATCTTTGAAAGATTATGAAGTAGAACAGAGGACTGGGAAGCAGGACTGGAAAAAGGTAAATGTGTTGATTTTGAAATATGAGAGTCTACAATCTAGAAGCCAGAGACCTTGACTGTGATTCCTTGAAAAATTCTAGAATACATTATTAATTAGTAAATATTCGTTAATTAACTAGGGAACATTATTAGTGAATAAAACATACTAATTAGTGAATATTTAGAAAAGGAACAGTAATCACGAAGACTCACTATGGCTTCATCAAGGACAAGATATGCCAGATCAACCTCATTTCCTTTTTTGTCAGGGTAGATCAAGAGAATTCTTTAGACATAGTTTACTTAGATTTTAGCAAAACATTTACAAAATCTCTTATGTAATTTCTGTGGATGATATAGAAAGATGTAGGCTAGACAAGAGTGTGGTCAGGCGGATTTGGAACTATTTGAATTGTTAGACCCAGAGAACGGTCAATAATGTTTTAATGCTTACCAAGTTTTAAGACATCACAAAGCTAAGGGGCAGAACTGTTACACTGTATAAAAGAATTAGGATCCAAAAAGGTCTCCAAAAGTTAGAACAATGGACCAAATCTAATAAAATGAAATTTTATTCAACCCCACTTGAGTTGAAAGAAACAGCTTCACAAATATATATGAAATGACAGCAATTCGTTTGAAAAATATCTGGGGGGGTATAGTGATTTTCAAATGACTCAACATGAGTCAATAGTGAAGCCTAAATAACCAGAGAGCTAACACAATCATAGGAAATGTCCAGAATTGGGAAGGGGATGGGGATGACAGGACTCGCTGTACTTTGTTGTGGTCAGATGACATCTGGAGTATTGAGTTCAATTCCACATTCCACAAGGATGTTGATAAGCTGGAAAATGTCTAGGAGAGGGCATCTTGAATGGGTAAAGATCTCAAGATCATGCCTTGTAAGAATTAGTTGAAAGAACTAAAGATGTTTATACTAGAAAAAAGAAGACTTGAAGGGAATATAACAGTTGTCTTCAAGGCTTTCATGAATTAGATTCTTTGGCCCCAGAGGGCAGAAGCAGCAGCAATGGGTAAAAGTTGTAGAGAGGCAGATTTATACTTGATATAAGGAAAAAGCTTATTAATAATGTGAGTTATCCAAAAGTGTAATGGACTGGCCTTGGGAGGTAGTGAGTTCCCATTCACTTGTGGTCTTAAAGCCAAGTCTGGGTGATTACTCAGTATATCCCACGAGTACCTCAAGTGTATTATAACAGATATTTTTGTTCAGGTATGCATTGGCCATGTATGGCTTCTGAGGACCCTGCTGACTTTGAGGTTCTGTGATCTTGTGATGGAATGGTCTTGGAGGCCCCTTCTGGTTTAGATTTTTGATGATTCAAAGTGAAGAGAAGTCCTGGGCCTCTCCTAGAAGTGAGAATATTCCCAAAGAGAGGAAGCTGTCTTTATGTCAGTCTGTCCAAAGATGAGCAGGGATGCCTGGGCCCTGAGGGAAGATGATTTGGGCACTAAGGGTTCCAAGTTATCTCCTTCCACCAGGAAGAGCAAGTTAGGGAGTTGATCAGAATTTTGAGTCTTTCTTAAAACAGAGAAATAACGTGATATGGTGAAGAGAGGACTGGACTTGGAATCAGGTCACCTGGGTTTGAATTCTACTTCTGACACAGAATAGTCATCATCGGCAAAATGGGGAGGTTGGATTAGATGATGTCTAAGGTTCCTTCCAGCTCTAAATTTATGTTCCTATAACCCCAACCTTCTCCCCCGCAAAATAAAGGTCCATTTAAAAAATGTAAGTATCTTTCTGGTGATGCTGTATTTATGGTAGTAAGTCATGGAGTACCAGTCTCTGAAGAATTAAATCAATCAATCAAAGGGCCATGAAGAGGCTCATAACAGGTGGTAGTAGACTTCAATATCTTACCAACAAAAGACTGAACAGAAGATGCCACGTAAAAGACATCATCATAGAGAGGAAAGATCAGAAAAGTAGGAGGGCTGATAATGTAGTGAGAGTGAGGAATCACCCAACAGTGGGGTGTCCAGGCAAGGTCAAGAGAGCTAGGCGAAGACACCCAAGACACTGGGGAGATTATCTGGGAAGGATTTACTGGAAGATGTGGCAAGAGTCACATAATGTGTGGATGGATTGTGATTTGTACCACTTGGGGGGAGTAGCCACATTGATGAGATCACAGAGTTATCAAATTATTTATAAACTAGCTCAGTGAAGAGAAGACCCAAAAGAATGGAAAAGGCCAGAACAAATTCATTATTGATAACATATTTTGTTATTAAGTATTTTGTTAATAGATTTTATTTGATGTAAATAAAATATTCTGTTATTAACAAAAAATGAGTGACTAAGAAGGCATCAGATAACCCATATACCTACTCTCTCATTTCTATAAAATCTTAATAAGAATAGACTATCCTTGATGAAAATGAGAAGAAACAGGCTTTTACAATAGTTTGCTACAGTAGATCACGTCCTCACAAAATCCAATTGACTGAGAAATATAGAGAATACAAGACCGTGCTATGTTTATACTTTGTTGACTACAGGCCAGGAATGATGATGATGATGATGATGATGATGATGATGATGATGATGAT
>NW_020954563.1:8762682-8768137 GCF_900497805.2 Vombatus ursinus
TTTATATAGTGCTTGCTATGTGCCAGGCACTGCTGAGTGCTTTACAATTATTATTTCATTTGATCATCAGAACAACCCTGGGATGAAGATGCTATTTATTATCCTCATTTCACAGAGAGGAAATGGAGGAAGACAGAGGATAAATGACTTGCCCAGGGTCACACAACTCTTAAGAATAGGAGATGGCATTTGAATGCAGGTCTTCCTGAGTCTAGCTCCTGTACTTGATCCACTCCAGCACCTAGCTGCTCCTAGATTACAGACCGGACCTGTGACTTCATTGGTTAAAGGGTATTCCCAAGTGAGGAATCTCCCTCCACCAATGTAGGTTGGCACCTTTTCTACAACTTATAGTTGGTTTTTTTTTTTAAACAACTTATAGTCTTGCTTTTTTTTTTGTGAGGCAATGGGGGGTTAAGTGACTTGCCCAGGGTCACACAGCTAGTAAGTGTCAAGTGTCTGAGGCCGGATTTGAACTCAGGTCCTCCTGACTCCAAGGCCAGAGCTCTATCCAGTGTGCCACCTAGCTGTCCCCACAACTTATAGTCTTAAAAGTCACTAAAGCACTGACTAAAGTGCTAAGTGCTTTCCCATATGTCACTGACACAGTATGTGGCAGAGATAGGACTTGAACTCAGGTCTTCCTGGCTTGGAGGCCAGCTCTCTATCCACCATGAAACAAAACAAAATGAATCCAGTACATGCCTACTTCACCACATTGCCTCTGAACTTGGAGTCACAAGTTCTTAGACTTGGAATTGGAATGGACATCAGAAGTCATCTAACCCATCTGTCCTCCTCCTTTTTTCAGATAAAGAAATGTAAGGTTAAAGAGGTTAACAAGATCACAAAGGTAGTAAGGAACAGAGCCAAGATTTCAACTCAGATCCCTTGACTCCAAATTCAGAACTCTTTCCCCTATGCCATGCTCAGGAGAGACCTGAGTTCAGATTGTGCCCCAACATTTACTAGCATCATCTCTTTAGACTCAGTTTTCTGATCTGTAAATGGGCATAACACCAATATAATACTTGTAGTACATGTCTTATAGAGTTGTCCAAGGATCAAATGAGATAACATATGTAAAATAATTGACAAATTTTAAAGCACTATAAAATTGCTGCTCTGGCAGCTGTTGTTATTATTTGGCCTGGCAGAGCAACATGTAGCCTTAAATGATCTTCCAACAAGATGTCTCCCAAGCATTTGTCAAAATCACACAAGATTCCTTGATAGATGCAACCCCAGGGACAACTTTGTTTAATGATCCTCTATGAATAAAACAGGGAGGTGCATGCTTGCCAAAGTAGCTCGCCCGTTATTATCATGGAGAATATCTTACTCCAAGGTCACGAGGAAGATGGTGAGATTCTGTATAGATAGTGCAGTTCTCCACATGCTCCTGCTTGGAGATGACATTGTCCCCAGTAGAATATGAGCTCCTTGAGGGCAGGGCCTTTTTACATTTGTAACCCTAATGCCTGGCACACAGTAGGTGCTTAATAAGTGCTCTAAAGTGCTCTGGAAGCTGAAAAGCCTTTTTAAAAAATCAGAAAGTGCTCTGAAGTTGGATTGATTGATTAATTGATTGACTGTTAATTGAATTGAGCCTGGGAACACTAAAAGGCCTCCTCAGTGAGATCCAGGGCCTCTCAAAAAAGAAAAGATTGGCCTATTAATCCACAGGAAAAAGCAAGTGATGATGAATGAAAAATGCCCATTACCCAGATTATGACAGAGAGCTGGATGGGCAGCCCATTGACTTAGTTCAGCAACACATATATCTTGGATAGGCACTCCAAACGGGCAATGGGCCCAGAATTGGCAGGAGAAGGAGATCAGGATGCGCTGTCCTTGGGAAATTTCCCAAACTGATCTTTGTTACAAAAGTCTCTTTCTCTCTGTCTCTGTCTCTCCCTCTCTGTCTGTCTGTCTGTCTGTCTGTCTGCCTCTCTCTGTCTCTCCCCCCCGTCTCTCTCTCTCTCTTTCTGTCTCTCTCTCTCTCCCTCTCTCTCTCTGTGTCTCTCTCTCTCTGTGTCTCCCTCTCTCTCTTTTACAGACTAACATTCTCACCATCGTGCTGTATAGCTATGTCTACCAATCATGGGACACTAAACTTCAGTAGAATAAAAATCATAGGTGACCCAACTAGTAAGTAACATCTATATAAATTTACACATATATGTATTACAAATGTATATACACATGTGTGTGGACCTATGCACACACATACATATACACATACATGTACATGCATACACATATATATCATATCACATATATATGTCTCAGAAAAATTAGGTGGAGGGTCATAGAAAAATTTTAAGTGATGGCAGATAAACTGTCTCCTGGTTGTACTGGGATTAACAATATGAGGAGAACCTCTTGTGGGATGGATGGCTCCTCTATACATGGGTTTTGGAAGGACATGGACAAGTATTACACAGGATAGAGAGGCATGGAGGGCCTGAGATATGTACCTCTGGTGGATATATAGCACATTAGTGAGAACACATATACATCACAGAATAGGAATGATGTTTGTATGCTTCCCTCACAGGGTTACTGTGAAGGAAGCTTCCTGTAAACAATAAATCATAATTCAAATGTGAGTCCTTTTTTTGGGTAGGGGCAAAGCAATTGGGGTTGAGTGACTTGCCCAGGGTCACACAGCTAGTAAGTGTCAAGTGTCTGGTCTGAGACTGGATTTGAACTCAGGTCCTCCTGACTCCAGGGCCGGTGCTCTATTCACAGTGCCACCTAGCTGCCTGAGTCCCTACTGTTAAAACTGAGACTCAGAATGGCATACAGAATGTATAGAGAGTCGGCCTTGTGGTCAGGAAGACCTGGGTTCGAGTTCCACCTCTGACACACATTGCTTGTGTGACTTTAGGCAAGTCACTCAGTGCCCCGGGCAACTGAGATCACAGTGCAGAGCAGGTAAAGGTACACATGGGTAGAGGAAATTTTCTCACTGGGAGTTTCATATACCAATGAAATCATAGGTCAGGTCCAAAACATTCATTAAACCATACTCCCATATGAAAACCAAAGTCCTTCCATGTGAGGCTTGGCGGAGTGAAGGGGACCCACTGGGCAAGGGAGTCAGAGCTCTTTGAGGTGAATGTCCTCAGCCCTTGGGATAAGATGCCCAGAGCCAGCCACAAAACTGGGGGCACTCCCAGGCAGTTACTGGCATCCTTGAGTCAGACCCTCAGCAGCTGTTTTCTGGGGCCTCAGAGCTGGAGGGGAAGAATTCCCCCAAGAATGGGAGGAATGAGGACTGGGAGGGCAGGGGAAAAAGGCAGGAGAGAGAGGGCAAGATGGTGAGTGTACTGTACCTGTTCCTCATGGGAAAATATCTGAGGCACAAATGAGGCCTGTCCAAAGATCTGTGGAGGAGAGAGAAGAGGGAGGTTAAAGGAGGCCCGAGACAATGGGGGATGACCCTTTCACAATTACTGATATGAGTCAGGCTCTTAGAGCTTAATCAATCAATCAATCAATCAATATTTATTAAGCACCTACTATGTGCCAGGCATTGTGCTGAGTGCTGGGGGTACAAAAAGAGGTAAAAGACAGTTTTGCCCTCAAGGAGCTCACAATCCAATGGGGATACAACATACAAACAAATACGTAGGAACAAACTACACACATGCTAAATAGGAAACAATGAACAGAGGGAAGGTACTAGAAGTAAGAAAAGTTGGAAGGCTTTTTTAAGACTCTAGTTTTCTCTCCCAGACTAGTCTTCTCTCTCCCTCTGAATCTCCCCAGTGGGGGTTGTCCAACTCCTGCCTGAATACCTCTGGAAAAGGGGAATTCGTAGGAGACACAGACTCTCAGAGCTAGGAAGACTTCCAGTTCAATCTTTTCTTAAGCAAAATTCCTCAACAACATATGAGGCAGAAGGGTACAGGGGAAAGAAGATCAGGCTTAACTTCAGAGGACCCACGTACAAATCTGTGCTTGGTCACTGACCGGCCATGGGATCTTGGGTAAGTCCCTTGCCCTTTCTAGGGTTCATCTGCAAAGTGAAGGGGCTATTAGACAACCAGGTGCTGTGGTATCAAACTTATGTAGGAAACAGATCCCTGCCGGCAACATATTGACGTAATCTACTTTGTATTGTATTTATTCTGTTAAACATTTCCCAATTACATTTTGCCAGCCCTTTGATAACATTGGTGGCTAAAGTCTGACCCTTCTAGTAGTGGACAGGGCACTAGACTTGGAGTCAGAAAGACCTTTCTTTGAGTCTATCCCACCTCAGATCTTTTTTATTTTTTTTAATAATTAATTTATTTATTTTTAGTTTTCAACATTCACTTCCATAACCACCTCAGATCTTGACTGGCTGTGTGACCTTGGGCAAGTCACTTAACTTTTCTTTTTTTTTTGTTCTGTTTAGTTTTGTTTTTGGTGAGGCAATTGGGGTTAAGTGACTTGCCCAGAGTCACGCAGCTAGTGAGTGTTATGTGTCTGAGACCGGATTTGAACTCAGGTCCTCCTGACTCCAGGGCTGGAGCTCTATCCACTATGCCACCTAGCTGCCCCGTCACTTAACTTTTCTCAGTCTCAGTTTCTTCCTTTGTGAAATGAAAGAGTTGCATCTGATGAACTTCAAAGGCTACTCCATCTCTAGAATCTATGATCCTATGACTAAATTATCTCCTATGTCCCTTCCCACTGCAAATCCTATGAATATTCTAAAAAAGCTTTTAGTCTTAGCTTGAAAATCTCCAGGGATGAGAAACTCATTACTTCCCAAGGTAGTCCACTCCACTTTTGGATAGCCTAACACAAAAAACGATGAGCACCCCTGATCTAGCCCAACTTTCGCATTTTGCAGGTGAGGATGCTGAGGCCCGGAGGAGGAAAAGGCTTGCTCATGGTTATACAGGTAGAGTGACAGTGAAGATGTGAATCTAGGTCCAAGTTTAGGTTGGAGTTCAAGCTTGGGCACTCAAACCAGGGCCTGGGGTCAGGGTTTGGAGTCCAAATTCTCTTCTCTGAACCAACCTATACCCACCCTTCAAAGAGCTGTAATAAACAGCTGTAAATAAACTGGAAGGTTGGAGATCAGTGGGGCATCCCCTGCTCCCACTCTGTGCCCACGAAAGCCCTTTTGGGGACTCTAGGTCTGTTCTCCCTCTTTAAGGTCCCTGTACAGTTAACCACCTTGGGGTCCTTACACTTCTCACCTTTGCTGCTGATAGAAATACTGCTGCAGCCTTGTCAGCTTAGGTAAGAAATTTAGTCTGTGGAGAGGGTAAAGTTAGGCATCCCCTGTGGACTGCATGTTCTTATTATGGTCAGAGAGTAAGACAGATGGAATTGCAATTTGGCCTTCAGTCCTCAAGGCTAATAGCTGGTTTCAATGACAAGTTACACTTTGGTTTGGATTCTTTCTTTCTTTCTTTCTTTCTTTCTTTCTTTCTTTCTTTCTTTCTTT
>NW_020954563.1:8768164-8792214 GCF_900497805.2 Vombatus ursinus
GATCCTTGCTCCCTGTTGGGAAGTGCTAGGCTTTCCTCTCTACTGCAAAATGCAAACACTCTTATGGCTGAACCTGGAGTCAGGGCTCGAATCCCACCTCTGACACTCAGCTGTGTGACCAAGGCCAAATCACTCAATCTCTCTGAGCTTCCATTTCCTCAAATGTAAAATAATAATAATTGTAATCACAGTATCTATAAAACACTTACTCTGTGCCAGGTACTGTGCTAAGTACATTACAATTATTACCTTTTTTGATCCTCATAACAATGAGGAAACTAGGGGCAGCTACATGGTGCAGTGAATAGAGCACCCGCCCTGGAGTCAGGAGGACCTGAGTGCGAATCTGTTCTCAGACACTTGATACTTACTAGCTGTGTGACCCTGGGCAAGTCACTTAACCCCATTGCCCAGCCAAAAAGCAAACAAACAAACAAAAAACAATGAGGAAACTAAGGCACACAGAGGTTAAATGATATGCCCATAGTCCTACAGCTAGAAAGTGACGGAGGTTGGATTTGAATTCAGGTCTTCCTGACTCCAGGTCAGGTACATTGTACCACCTAGCAAACTCAATACAGATGCCTGTGATCATCAAATGAGATAATGCATATACAATAGCTCAGATCATAGAGTTGGAAGGCAATCCTCCTCTGAGGCATTTTAAAGAGGAGGACATGGAGGTCCAGGGACTTTTCCAAGGTTACCCATATAACATATATCAAAGGCAGGATTCAAACTCAAGTCCTCTGACTCCAGAGTCAGTACGCTTTCCACTGCAACAAGTAGAAACCTTGCAAAACTTAAAGAATTAGATAAATGTCAATTTTTATAACAGGACGATGATAGTCTTACCGAATCCATTTACCTTGGGAACTGAGGGCTCACCAGACACACACAGATCTGGGGATGGCTCTCTCCTCATTGCAGGCCCTGCCTAGCTTTTGATATGAGCCACTACCATTAATCCCTGTCTTCTCCCACCATCATGAGCCAGACTTTCCCCTACCCTCTTCCCTTTCTCACCTGATTGATGCAGCTCGACTCAGTAATGCTATTGCCAATAGGATTATATTCCTCCTCCCAGCTCGGGAACTTGGAGGGTAGCAACATGTCCACGGAGTCAAGGCGGTCTAAGCTCCTGTGGGGGAAATAATGGTGATGCGGAGGCTGCAGGATTCAAAGCTGATGCCAGGGAACAGGAATTCATAGACTCACAGAACATCAGAGAGAAAAGGGAGCTTAGAGATTGAGTCAAACCCCCTTATTTTACAGAGGAGGAAACTGAGGCATAGAGAAGGGGTGTGACGTGACTAAGGACATAGAGCAAGTCAAAGGGCAGAATGCAGGAATAGGAGACACAGACCCCCAGAGCTAGTTAGCTCATGACCCTGTTCAATCTGCTCGAGGAGGGGCTATGTTTGTGGAGGGGGGGATGGAAGGGAGAGGACAGTGATCTTCTCACCATTGTGGGGTAAGGAAAGAGTCTCTTGGTGTCTGGTGAACAGGAGCTGTCCTCAGCACCAGGGGAATCCTGAAGTATTATTATGCCCAGGCTTCTTAAACAATTCACTCTTAGAGAAATTCTACTGTCATGGAGAGGATGGGGCTAATGGGTCAGTGTTCATCAGTACCTTCCTGGATGAAGTCAACATTAGCAGGCCTCAGAGGGAGGGAGGGGAAGGATTTTGGTCAGCTCAAGATGTTCTGAGGTCCTCGCGCCACAGAAGGTGCTCTTACTCATGCCCGCCACCAGGTGGCAACCACAGCTTACGCTGGACTCAGCCTATATCCAAACAGGCCGGGCCAGCCTGTGTCACAGTTGGGGGCCAATCTTAGCTCTGAGACTCAAGTGTGAGTGTTTGGGAGGTGGGAGATAGGGTGGGGTACCCATGGTAACCCCTCACGGGAGCAACTTCAGCAATGTGGTGTAGTAGAAAGAACAAAGTCCCTTGTAATCCCAAATGCTCCTAAACCATGTGATTGTTGGCAAATCTCTTTAGCCTGACTGAGCCTCAGTATCTTCATCTGTAAAATGGGAGAGAGAGGAAATAATAATACTTACCCTACCTATTTGACCAAGTTATAGGGAAAACTTTGCAAACCTCAAATTGCTATGTAAGCTGTTAATAGGATAGGGACTTGATCTGTGATTTTATTAGAGAACTCTGGTGAAAAAACCCCCTCTACCAATGCAGGCCTGCACCTTGGAGGTGGTAGGGGTTGGGGGGGCGGGGACAGGGCAGCTAGTTGTCACAGTGGATAGAGTATCAGGCCTGGATAGACTCATCTTCCCTAGTTCAAATGTGGCTTCAGACCCTGACCCTGAGCAAATCACTTCACTCTGTTTGCCTCAGTTTCCTCACCTGAAAAATGAACTGGAGAAAGAAATGGCAAACCTCTCCATTATCTTTGCCAAGAAAACCCTAAATAAGGTCATGAAGTATAGGACACAACTGAAAAAAGACTGAGCAACAGCCACCTTTTCTCCAACGTAGTCAGAATTGCCTAGGGCATTGAGTGGCTGAGTGATGAGTGCAGGATCACATAGAGATTATGTGTCAGAGGCAGAACTTGAACCCAGGTTCTCCTGGCTTTGAGGCCAACTCTCTATCCACTCTGCTGTGCTGCCTCTCAAGCTATTATTATTAGTACTATTAACCAGGACACCCTCTAACTGGGGCATCCTTTAACACAGGAAGCCTCTAACCAGGACAACTTATAGTCAGATGTGGGGCTCAAGGTAGATATGAGGTTATCCAGGGAGGGGGACTGAGCCTAAAGTGTGGAGTGGAAATTAGGTGAGAGAGCTGCTGGCCGGGGATTCCCAGGTTATGGCTGGGGGCACAAGGAGACTATCAGAACTGGAAGGGCTGTTAAAGACCGCCTATTCCAGAGCAGCTAGGTGGTGCAGTGGACAGAGGGACCAACCCTGGAGTCAGGAGGACCTGAGTTCACATTTGGCCTCAGATACTTATTAGCTGTGTCATTCTGGGTAAGTCACTTAACTCAGATTACTTAAAAAAAAAGACAACCTATTCCAACCCTCTTGGGCAAGTCTCTTTCTCATTCTGGCTATCACTTTCCCTGTCTATAAAATGGGGTGGGAGGCAGGGTAGACATGATGTCTAAGTTCCTTTCAAATTCTTACATTCTATATGTTAAAGTGCCTTTCTTTCTTTTTTAGGGGGAGGGGGAGTCCATTGGGGTTGAGTAACTTGCCCAGGGTCACACAGTTAGTAAGTTTCTAAGCCACCTTCGAACTCAGACCTTCATGACTCCAGGGCCAGTGCTCTATCCATTGTGCTACCTAGCTGCCCCCTAGGTCCCTTTCATTCTTGACAAGACATTTCTTGCTCTATTTTTTCTGAAGAGGAAACTAAAGCCCAGAATGGGGAAGGGACTTGCTCATGGTCACTGATGTCATCAGTGCCAGTCAAGATTAGAATCTGAGGTTCCCGAGGTTCAGCCCAGGGCTCCCAGGTGAAGTCAGGGACCTGGTAGGGCCTGGCTTGGTCTCTTGGCATTGCCAAGGCAAGGTGAGGACCTGAGCTCACCTGTGGGTGGTGCTCTGCTCACTCAGCGACTGCTGGGTGGCCTTGAGGTAACTCTGCCTCCGGGCAGCTGTCTTGGGGGATGGCTTGGGGCTGGTGTCCGAATCCTCGCTGTCCTCATCGCCCATGGCCTTGATGTAGCTCCCACTGCGCATTCGTCTGCAAGGAATCTCACTGTCCACACCCGTCCTGGAGAGAGAGCTGTTCCACTCACTCGGGGGCACCTGAGGGAGGGAGACAGCAGCATGGACAGAGAGAGCACCAAGCCCTGCTGTCAGAGCCCCAGTCACAAGGAAAACGGGGGCCCTTGAAAGGAAGAGCCTTTCAAAGCCTCTGGTTGCCACCCTGTAACTTTGGCCTAGTCCCTTTCCCATTCTGGATATCACTTCCCCCGTCTATGAAATAGGGTGGGGGGCAAGATGGACAGCTTAAGATCCCTTCCATCCTTAGCATATTCTATTTTCTCAAGTCCCTTCCAGGTCTGTTATTCTGTGTTCTAAGGTTCCTTCTACCCTTGACATGACATTCTGTGTTTGAAGGTCCCTTCCATCTTTGATGTTCAATTTTCTTTCCCCACATTGATTTAATATTTTATTTTCCCCCAGTTACATGTATGTTTCCCTCCAATTACATGTAGATATTCAATTTTCTAAGAATGCTTCTACTTCTGACATTTTGTCCTTACATCCTACCCAGATTTGACAGTCTATGCCCTAAGGTTCCACCCAGTTCTAAAGCCCAGGGGCTTATGATTTTATAAACAAATAATCAGAGCTATAATTTTGGAATGACAGGTGGAGACCTGACATTTGAGGCCCTTTTAGGTCCTGTATTGTCATATTCTAGAGGTGGCCACTTCTAGACATATCTAAGGGCCCAGAAAAGGAGAAAATTAGAGTCTGAGCATTTTCAGTCCTGAAAAACTAGAAAATAACAATTTTTCCTTTCTCCAAATGTTTCTGGTTCCCTGATACTCCCAGGCTGTCCCATCTCATCTAAATGAACACTCGGAAACTTTGGTGGCTAGAAGTAAAGGTATTAAGAGAGACAATGTGCATAGTGAAAAGAAGAGTGGGTTCAAGGCTCAAATGTATCCCTTAACAAACTGTGACTGCATTACCCACGTAAGTCCCCTTCTTTTCTCTGGGCCTCAGTATCCTCCCCTGTAAACTAGAGATAGCAATGCTTGATCTTTCTGTCACTACTGTGTTACGATCCAGTGGAAGTGGATGAGAAAATACTGTGATCTCTGTAAAATGTTTTGAATGTCATAAAGTACCTTGGACTCTGTAAAGTACTTTGTAAACTATAAATCATTTGTCATATAAATTTGTGATTTAGAAGTTACTTGTAAACTGTAAAGTGCTCTGTTGGAAAGCTCTTTGTAAACTGTAAAGCTCATTAAGGTTCTATTGCCCTTTGTGAATTGAAAAGTGTGTTGGAGGTATAGAGAGCTATTATGAGAGCTAAGTTATGAAGCTCTTCTCCCTGCTCTGACGTGACCCAGAGAAGGGAATCCTGGCTCCTTCAGCCCATACCTTGGGGCCCGTGACTCCTTGACTATTCTTCCTTCTCCCCAACACCCCATTATTCGTTTCCTGGAGCCTAAGGTTACCTGCAGGTAGTGGTAGGCCAGGTCTTGATGACAAGATTTGGACTTAAGCAGGGCCTTATCGATGGTGGCTGAAGCTTTCTGGCAGACCTCCCGGGCGTGGCTGAGGGTCAGAGTGGACCAGGAGCCGCGTTTGCCATAGCTAGTGTCTGTGCTGGCAGGCAGGCTGGCAGGTGGGGGTGCCCCTCCTCCCCCTCCTCCTCCTCCTCCTGCTCGGGGGAGCTCACTGTTGTTCTTGGCTGCTTTTAGCATGTGCTCGCTGAAGGTATTGTAGACAAAATATCGTGGCTGTGCTCGTTCCGGCTGCCGGCCCAGTGTCATCAGCCCAGCTGGGGGCCGGTAACCACAGTCCCCACTGTTGCCGCTATCCAGGTTGTCATCTGAGCTCCACCAGCCTGAGATGTTGGAGCGGCTCCTTCGTTTGGGCTCTGCTGCCTTGGTTGAATCCTTGCCCTTGGCCCTCCGGCCCTTCCCAGTCTCCCCACCCCCAGCTCCACCTTTCCGGCCATTGCCACTGCCCTTAAGGCCACCACCCTCCAGAGACTGGGCTTTGGCAAAGAAGAGCTTCTGGACTGAGTGGACCAGGTGACGGATGCGCCCAGGACTTTCCCCTCGTGGCCGGGGCTCTGCCCGGTGGAATTGGAGAGTACTGAAGCCGTCACGGTGTACAGGCAGCTGCTTCTCAAACTGATCCAGGAGGTTGGCTGGCAGCCGGTTGATCTTGGTGGCCTGGGCATGGCTTGGGAAGGGCCCCTCCTCGGGTACTTCAAAGTGCGAATTGTAGTGAAGGCGAGGAAAGGTGCCGCTGGTGGGCAGGGGGCTGGGTAGAGGGAAAAGGGTGTCCCCGGCTACAGCAGTGGAGGCTCCTGGAAATCCTGACTCTCGGGAGAAGGGGTCAGCCGCTACTGTTGCCGTTGGAGATAGGAGGTAGGGGTTCCGATCAGACCCAGGGAATAGGGCATCAGGGGGTGGTGGCTCCAGGCTGTCTGAAAGGTGGCGGCCTCGACTGTCCCCACTGAGGCCTTTCATGGTCCTAATGGGAGCCTCAGAGCATCTCGTCTGCTTGGGCACAGCAAGGCCCCCTCCTCACCCTCAGCCTTGCTCTTGATTGCTAAAGGGGCGGCTGTGGCTGGGCCCCTCTCTGGGCGCTGTCCTGAGGAGGAAGGAGGATACTGGGTTATAGCTACAATACATTTTCATCGCAAGAAAACCTATATAATAAATACAATACACTGTTTTCAAAGCTGCTCAGCTTTTCCTTCCTTCCTTTCTTTTGTTCTCTGCTGTGTTTCCTAAGCTTTTCAATAGCTGGATGACCACAGACAAATCCTTGCTTTTCTCTGAGCCTCAGTTTTCTCAGCTACAAAATGGGAGAGCAGGACTAGATGGTTCCTTCCAGGACTAAAGTTCCTTCCAGAGCTGATTTCCTATGGTTCTATGATAGAAAACAATATTAATAACTCGAAACAGCCCTGAGACGACAAGGAGTATGATTATTTTCATTTTGCAGAGGAGAAAACTAAAGCTGACAGAGACCTGACTTGCTCACAGTCACACAGCTGGTAAGTATTTGAAACAGTTATTAAAAAGAAGTCTTTTGGCCCTAAGCCCTTTCTTGTCCACTCTTACTCATTGGGGTCTGCCTATGTTCTTTGGCCTCAGTTGCTATGCGGCAAAAGGATTTAAGAGGCTTTGCCACTGACTTGCTGTGTGACCCTAGGCAAGAAATCTTTCTGGGCTTTAGCCTCCCCATCTGTAAAATGAGTGGGTGGGTTGGATTAGATGAATTCTAATTGCCTTGTACTTTCATTCTATGACGCTGATGCTGATTCTCCCAATTTTAGGAGAGGGGATAATTAAACTCAAAGACTAAAGTTAAGAGGGGCCTTGGAGATGAAGTCCAATGCCCTCCTTTTACAGAGGAGGAAATAAGGAAGCAAGCATTTATTAAGCACTTATTATATGCTAGGAACTTTACAAACATTTGAGCCTAACAACAACCCTGGGCATTATAGGTGCTATATTGTTCCCATTTCACAGTTGAGAAAACTGAAGCACACAGAGGTGAAGTGACTTGTCCAGGGTCACACAGGTAGTAAGCATTAGAGATGGGATTTGAACAGAGGGTCTTTTAACTTCAGGGTCAGTGCTCTTTCCCCTGTACCATGCTGCTTCTGCATTCTAGGGATCTAGAAATGCAGTCTCCTTTGAGAAGCCTTCCTTGATTTCTCCCTCCTTGGGCTCCCCACATCACTTTGCCTGGCATGATTTCTCAGTCCCACTTCCACAGCCTGCCCAACATTCATGGTTTGTGTTATGTATCTGCTGGCACAGGTCACTTGGGTAGTAGTGGTAGGATTTGAACCCAGGTCCTCTCACTCTACAGTCAATTCCCTTTTCTAGGTCTTGAATGATAGATAGAAAAGCAGCGTAGTATATCATAGAAAAGCACCAGATAAGGAATCAACAGACTAACTTCAGGTACTGGTCTGTAGAGTGACCTTGGGCAAGTCCCTAGAAGAATCATAGAGTGGAGAGGGCAGGATGGGGAAGGGGAGGCGGGTGCAGACAAGGAAGAAAGAGGTGTTCCTGTAACCTTCCCAAGCCAGCAGAAGGCCCTAGCAGATGCAGAGCTCTTGTTAGATTTTTGGGGCCATCAGCAAAGTGAGTGGATTTTTCCTTTAGGTTTATAGGGAAGAGCAGCAATTCTGGAAACACTGCTGCAAGAGAGAGGCAAGAGCCCCTATATCAAATGCTAAGAGCTGGGGGGCAGTGTATAGGGTAAGGTCTAACCCCCACCCCCAACTTCCTTTCCTGCTCTGGCCCTGGGTCTAGCAGGCAGGGCTGGTCCTCCCCTTGTGGCTCTCAGCTCTCTTCTTAGAACCATGAAGAAAACATCTCCTAAGCTATTCTTAGGTCTATGCAGCCTCCCCATAATTAGCAGTAATTAATACAAGCCTCATTGCCCTCAAGGAAATGGAACTTCACAGGGGGTTGGCTTCAGGAGCTCCCCCACCCCCATCTGCCCATAGAGCTCCTTCCATGGTCTTCCTGAGTGGCTAGGCTTCCTGCCTGATTGGCCTGGGGTTGCTCTAAGCTCCAGGGAGCTGGCCAGAAACTCTGTCTCAGACCCAGACTGAACCCTCAACCTGGCCCCACAGTGAATCCCAACCTTAATTGAAAACAAACCCCTCTTCCAAAGCCCTAGAGCAGGAGTTCTTAATTTGAGATCTACAAAGAGACTTCAGGAGGTCTGTGAACTTGGATGGGAACAAAAAAATTACATCTTTATTTTCACTAACTTCTAACTGAAACTTACCATTTTTTGAATTATGAGTAATTGGCAACAGCATTCTGAGGAGTCTATAGGATTTACCAGACCGTCAAAGAGGTCCATGACACAAAAATGCCAAGAGCCCCTGTTCTAGAGTGACCCCAATCTCTGGATCTGGCCTGAGTCCTAACATTAAATGCCAGACTGAGCCCTGACCCCAGCTCGGGGGCAAACATAGAATCCTGGAAGTTCAGAACTAGAAGGAGTCTTAAATACATCTCTCTCATTTTACATGTGGGGTAATTAAAAATCATAAAGTACCCCAGGTCACATAGTGAGTAGCAGAACCCAGACTGGAACTCAAGGGTCCTGAGACCCTGTCCATGACTCTTTCCACCAGGGCACATAAGGAAGAATTCCCTTGTATCCTTAGTGAAGTTGTTTCTCAGTGTGTTGTGCATGTCGGCTTAGAACAGAAGTCCTTAACTGAGGCCCATGAACTTGGAAAATTGCATCTTTATTTTCATTAACCTGTAACTGAAATTTAGCATTTTCTTCAATTATAATGTAACAAAGAAGTTTTCTGAGAAGGGGTCCATAGGCTTCCCCAGACTGCCAAAGGGGTCCATGACACAAGGAAAGGTTAAGGCCGCCCCCGCACCGGGCTAGAGAGCTATCTATCTGCAAAGTCCTTCATAGGATCCTAGATTATAAATTTATGCCAGGTATTTAGGGGTCAACAGAGATATGATGGAAAGATCCCTTGACTGGAACTTGGGAGAACTGGATTATAATCCTGAACATAGGAGACTAAGATGGTTGCTTTGGAAGAAAAATTCTAAGGAAGCCCCTATTTAACCCTGACTCTAAATTTTGGCTCCCCATTCCCAGGGCAAGAGGATGAGAGAGAAGAGGGTAAGCTATGGGGCTCTCAATGGGCTGGCTAGGACTCTTACAGCAATATGGTTCCTTCTTTTTCTTGTGCTCAAGACTCAACCTTGTCAGTTCTTGGTCTCCCTACCAACACATTGAGAAACATCAACTCCTCTTTGGGTTCTACAAAGTTGAATTTGGCCCTAGCCTACAGCAGGTATCCCAACAATTCTTGGTGAAAGATTGGGTGGGTAGGAGTAAAAACGGGCAAAAACTCTGAGCCTCGTGGAGGGAACAGATCACTAACAAAAGGTCTTCTTTGCCTGTGAACCTTGGTGGAGGGGTCAATGGATAAAAAGGGGTAGAAAGGAGAATAACCTAATCTTCCCAGCAGCGGGCCCAAATGGGCCAGGCTGAAGGCTTGTGAGCCAAAGCAATCTCAGCACCTGGACAGCTCCCACTGAGCAGCCCACAGTGTTCCAGTAGATAATGCAAGGCCATTGCAGGTCTTTGAAATTCTACCCAAAGTGATTTTGCTTAACTGTAAGTTATGTGTTTTTTTTTTTTTGAATTGGAAGGTACTATGGGGAGTTGGGGAGGGTGGGAACAAAATGCACAATTTTTAAAAAAGAAACCTGAAATCTTCATGGTCATAGATTGAAAGCTAGAAAGGACCTTAGAGGCCATCAAGCCTAACCCACTCTTTTTACAGACATGGAGAAACTGAGGTACAGAGAAGTTAAATCACTTGCTCAGGGCTACACAGTTAAGTGTCTAAGGCAGTGTTCTAGCCACTGTCCCATTTCTGTGCGTGGGAACTTTAGGGGCTTGATTCACTAACATAGTGCTGACATCTAGTAGGTATTTAATCAATGATTGTTGATTGATTAGCCTCCCAAATGTGGTTCTAGAGAAAATTTTGAAAGGGGAGTCAGGAGATCCTGGTTCAATTCCAGGCTTAGGCATATCTCTTCCCCTCTGCATCCAGGTTTCCCCATCTATAGGATAAGGGTGGTTGGTCTAGCCGTCTAGAGTGGTATACTGAAATGAACGTTGGATTTAGAATCAAGACATCTGGTTTCAAATCTTAGTTCTTCCATTTATGACCTGTGTGACTTTGGACAAGTCACTTAACCTTCCTTTCTGGGCCTCAGTTTCCTCATCTGTAAAATGAAAATAACTGGACTAGATGACCTCCTAAGGTCTTCCCCAGTTCTAAATCTGTGATTCTATGATTCTCCAAGGAACTCCAAGTAAGCACTAGACACTATGATTTCATGATCCTAAATCATGTCTCATTTTGGAACTTTGGTTTCTTCATTTATGGCATTGGAGATAACATCTACCCTGCCCTACCTCCCTTGGAGTGTCATTGTAAGAATCAAATGAGGCATTGTAAAGACACCATGAACACACACCTGGCTCATCCACAGTACATCCTCATTTTTCCCTCCCCTCTGAGAGTGACATTTGGAGAACACTCATGTGACAGCTGGAGTTGGTCTAAGCCCAAGATCACTGTTTCATCACCCAATGAAATGAGAGGCACTGTTGGGGGAGGGAAAAGGAGGAAGGTCAAAGATCATGACAGTAGTAGAAATACCTCACCTAACTTTGCTAGAATACCATTAATCTATTAGACTCTGCCTGGCATAAGGGATTATGAATTAGAAGACGTGGATTAAAGGCCCTTCTTGGACATTAACTTGTTGTGTGACCTTGTGCCTGCTCTTTCATGTCTCTTGGTTTACGCTTCTATGAAATAGAGAGAATGATTCCCACCCCACTTGCCTCAAAAAGTCACAAAATGAATGTCTTTCTGTCAAATAAAACCATATGGTACAGTCAAGGATGGAAGAGTTGGAGAGGGAAACCAGTGAGGGCCAAGGTCAGAGAGGGCAGCCCTAGGGAAGTAGGATTTGAGTTGGGCCTTGGCTGATGGGTAGGACTGGCTAGACTGAGAGGAGAGGAAAGTTCCTTATGGGAAAGGGACAGGAATAAGCCTGGTGTAAGAGGGAATGGAGGCTTATTTGTCCATCTCCCCAACTGGCACTCCTCATCCTGGGTGTCAGGAATGACTAGAGGCAGCTTGGTAGTACAGTGGATAGAGCACTGGGCCTGGAGTCAGGAAGAGCTGAGTTAAAATCTGGCTTCAGATACTTATAACTGTGTGACTGGGCAAACTACTTAACCTCTGTCTGCTTCAGTTTTCTCAACTGTAAAATAGGGATACCTATGTCACAGGGTTGTTGTGAGGATCAAGTGAGATAATATTTGTAAAGCCCTTAGCCAGTGCCTGGCACAGTGTAGGCACTTAATAGATACTTATTTCCTCTCTTCCTCTTTCTTTTTTTATAATTAATTTATTTATTTTTAGTTTTCAACATTCACTTCCATAAGATTTTGAGTTTTAAATTTTCTCCCCCTCCCTCTCCGCCTCCCTTCCCAAGACAGCATACAGTCTGATATAGGCTCTACTTACACATTCATATTAAACATGTTTTCACATTAGTCATAATGTAAAGAAGAATTAGAACCAATGGGAGGAAGCACAAGAAAGAAGAAACAAAACAAAAGAACAAAAGAAAAGGAGAGCAAATAGTATCCTTCCATCTGCATTCAGACTCCAAAGTTCTTTCTCTAGATGTGGATAGCATTTTCTATTATGAATCTTTTGGAGTTGTCTTAGATCATTGCATTGCTGAGAAGAACTAAGTCTATCAAAATCAGTCATCACACAATGTGGCTGTTACAGTGTACAATGTTCTCCTGATTCTGCTCATTTTACTGAGTGTCAGTTCATACAAGTCTTTCCAGGTTTTTCTGAACCTTTCCCCTCATCATTTCTTATAGCACAATAGTATTCCATTACATCCATATACCACAACTTGTTCAGCCATTCCCCAATTGATGGGCATCCCCTCAATTTCCAATTCTTGGACACCACAAAAAGAGCTGCTATAAATATTTTTGTGCATGTGGGTCCTTTTCCCATTTTTGTGATCTCTTTGGGATACAGCCCTAGAAGTGCCAGTGCTGGGTCAAAGGGTATGCACATTTTTATAGCCCTTTGGGCATAGTTCCAAATTGCTCTCCAAAATGGTTGGATCATTTCACAATGACGCCAACAATGCATCAGTGTTCCAATTTTCCCACATCTTCTCCAACATTTATCATTTTCCTGTCTTGTCATGTTAGCCAATCTGAAAGCCGTGATGTGGTACCTCAGAGTTGTTTTGATTTGTTTTTTTCTAATCAATAGTGATTTAGAGCATTTTTTCACATGACTATACATGGCTTTAATTTTTTCTTCTGAAAACTGCCTGTTCATATCCTTTGACCATTTATCAATTCCTCCCTTCCTCTTTCCTGAGGACCATGTGCCAGGGAATGCTGAGGCTAGAACATAGAGTCTGAATCATAGACTTCCCACTCTTTCAGGACATCACAGAATGGTGTTTACTTTCTCCACTGGGCTGAGGTCCTTGGAGGTCAGCCTTGGGATCCAGGTGGAAGTTTGGAGCTGGAAAGGATAGGGAGCAGAGTCTCATTCACTGAGCAAAGAAATAAGAAAAGGAAGGGAGACTAGGAGATATAGAGAGATATAGACACAGCTATAGAAAGCCTGTGAGTCAAACAAAAGAGAGGTAGAGATTTAGAGATGAAGAAAGACAGAGAAAGGCAGCAGAAATAACTATAAAAACAGAGGGAAATAGAGGGGCCAAGAGAGGAAGTTCAGGTTGGCTTAGACAACATCTCAGGTCTTTTCCAACTCAGAGTCTCTGATTCAATGATTCTGTGAATGTATGTAAAGCCTTCCATGACCATAAAATGTTAGTTACTATCATTAATGGTAAATTCAAATTCCTGTTGAATGAATCTCTTCTATACCATCCCCAACAAGCAGTCACTTAGGCTCAATTTGAACAACTCCAGTGATAGAGAGCTCATTATCTCTTGAGTCAGTCTTTTGGAAAGTTCTCATTATGAAGAAATTTTTCTTACATTAAGTTGAAACATCTCTTCTTTGTTCCTAGTTTTACCCTTTGGTGACAAGAAGTCTAACTCTTTCCCCCTTGTAAGATAGTCCTTCAAAAACTTAAAGATGGGTATCCTGTTTCATTCTCTCCCCCAAGTCTTCTCTTCTCCATACCCTCAATTTCTTCATCTGGTCTTTAGATGGAATGATATGGAGATCCTTCACTGCCCTGGTCACACTCTTCTGCATTGGCTCCATTCTGTCTTTGTCCTTCAGATCCTTCAAAGTAAGGCTCATGCCCTACTCTGCCCCTAACCTTTTCTTCTCTGGGATAAACATTCCTAGATCTTTAAGGTGATAGTCCTTTAATCTGATCTGTAGCAGTTCTCATAAAACTTGCCAACTTACTTGCTTGGGGGTGGTGGTGATATAGGAGATCAGTACACTGAACCTAAATTCTTTAAAATAGCTTTAGTCTTTCCATAAGGATGAGCACTACTTTTTTTTTTTGAAGCAATCAGCGTTAAGTGACTTGCCCAAGGTCACACAGCTAATAAGCGTCTGAGGTTGCATTTGAACTTAGGTCCTCCTGATTCCAGGGCCAGTGCTCTATCTACTATTGAGCACTAAATTTTTACCCCCCCCCCCCGATACAGGGACTTCTTTTCCCAAGTCATCTTCAAAGTCAGCCAATAATTTGCAGGGAAAGCTGCCAACCATACTGGTACCAAAAGTTGCAAAGTAGTAAGTGCTATTACTTGGGGCACAACTGAATTTCTCAACCCTTATCCTGGACAGAGGCCTTATCCTTTTTCCAGGCTGAAATCCAACCCCACCAACTGAAATGGGTTTTGTTGCAGGAAGGAGCACTGGTGTGCTAGTAAATACCTACTAACTGGCTTTCTTATTTACTTGTAACATACTTTTAAGTTTTATCTACATTAATAATATTTTCTCTATCACCTTCTTAAGTATGGGGAATCAACAAAAGAATGAATCAAGTGTTTGCTAATTTCTGAGCTATTCAAGGAAGCAGTGTCCCTTTGAAAAAGCCTACTCTGGAAGGGCAAACAGCCTGGTACGGTGAGAAAAGCTCTGATCTGGATTGATGGAGGGGGTCTGGGAAGACAGGCATACTATTGCACTGTTGCCAGAGCTGGAAATTGATCAAACCATTCTGTAAAGCAATTTGGAACTAGACTTTAAAAGTCATTAACTGTATATTCTTTGACCCAGCAATACCACTAGTAGAGATCAAAGAAATCAAAGAGATTTTAAGTCCCAAAGAGGTGAAAGAAATAAGGAAAGGACAAAAACATACAAAAACACTTGGCACTTTTTATTGTAGCAAAGCACTGGAAATGAAGGCGCCTTTCAATTGGGGAATCACTAAATAAATTATGATATATAATATAATGGAATGTTAGTTTTGTGCTATAAGAAATAATGAAAGAAATAGATTTAAAAACATTTGGGGAAGACTCGTATAAATTGATGCATAGTGAAGTGAATAGAACCAGGAGAACAATAATACAATTCTCACAACACTGTAAATGAAAAAAACTTTGAAAGACTCAAGAACTCTTATCAATGAAAAACCAATCATGGCTCCAGTAGAATGGTGATGAAGCATGTCCCTACCTCTTAACAGAGAGGGGATGGATTGTAGGTAGAATGAGACATTCATCTTCAGACATGACCAACTAAACAGAAATTTGTTTTGCTTTAGTGTACTTATTTGTTACAAGCTAAAGCTTTTATTTTGGAGATGTTGAGGTGAAACGGATAGGGATAGGGATACAAAAAAAAAAGGATAAGAGAAAAAAAGTGTCAATGAAACATTTTTAAAATATACAGAAGAGAGCAGAAGGAATTTCAGAAGAAGACACAAATAAGAAAGGGTGTGTGTACTGCTACTTTAAATTTAATATACATAGTAAAATATCAATCTGCATGTAATAGATTCACAGTCCATTTTTCTGACCTGGGACAGTTTGTCCCTCCTTAGGCAGCCTGGTGGCCCTTCATTTTTAAGAGTTCACCATATTGGTGCCAGATAGTGTAGGGTCCAATCAACTTTAGCCCTTCTGAACCCAAGCAATCCACCAGCCTCAGCTTCTCCCAGCAATCAGAGATTATAGGGATGCACTTCTACCACTCCATTATCCCCTTCCCCAATAATTTTTTTTTTAAGAAAAAAGAGCCCTGGGCTGGTAGATAAGACCTGATTTCCAGTCCTGGCTTTGCCATTTATTTTGCCACATGGTTACAGACATGTCTCTTCCTCTTTCTTGAATTCATTTTTCTCTTCTGTGAAATAAGGATAAGTATCCTGTCATCCCTATCCTATGGAATTCACCAAGTTTGTTGGAATTACAGATTTATAGATTTAGAGCTGCAAGGGACCTTGGAGACTATCTAGTCCAGTGATCCTTAACCTTTGTTGTGTCCTGGACTCCTAGGGCAGTCTGTAGAAGCCTATGGACTCCTTCTTAGAATAATGCTTTTAAATGCATAAAATACAATACATAGGATTACAAAGGAAACCAAAGTTTAGTGAAAATAAAGGTGTAATTTTTTCCCATCCAAGTTTAAGGACCCCCAGAAATATATCCACCGACCCAGGTTAAGAACCCTTTATTTAGACACACAAGAGAATTCAACCAACTTAAGATCCCTTTGAATATTCAAGATGCTCTTAAAAATGCAAATATTTCTGAAAGAGTTGAGATGGGGCTATCAGTCAGTTACATTTTAGTGTGAATTCCTTTGATCTGATTGCTTTCTTAATATCTAGTTGAGAACTGTATTAATGAGTGAATGGGAAGTGGGTTTGAGTTTTGCTCTGTTGTTTTTTCTGAGGGGGTTGGAATATGGGGAGCAGGAGAACTGCTTGGGAGAGGAACAGAGGGTTCCTGAGGAGAATGAAGGATTCTAAGACGCCAAAGGAACCCCTCTCTCTCTCTACCTGCTCGCCTCCCCCCAGCCCTCATAGATTGTAGGTCCAGAAACTCTTGGATGGGGCAAGTGGCTAATTCTCTCACCACACAGGTGTAAGCCCTAGGTAGAGGGGATAATAGCAGAAGGTAAAATGTGAGACCCTAAATCCTGCCTTGAAGCTGAAACTCTCACCTGAGTCAGACAAAAGGCAAGAGGATGTTGGATCTGGATGGTGGCATGTCTTCCAAGCCAAGAGCACTTCAGTCACAGAGGTCAGGAAAGCGCAGTGGAAGGAGCCTTGAATTATATCAGAGGATATAAGTTCAAACTCTTGCTCTTCTACTCATTACTTGTGTGACTTTGGGTAAGTCACTCTTAGCCTTGCTGGGTCTCTGCTGCCTCATCTATAAAATGAGGGGATTGGGCTGGATGATCTTGAAGGGCTCGTTTTACTTCTAAAGCCTATGAACATTGCTTCAAAGCTGCATTTTTCAAGACACTCAGCTCCTCTTCAAGGTGAAGGGCTTTTTTTTGGGGGGGGGGACAGGCTAACCAATTCCTTGGAGCAGGACAACAGAGGACTTCCCAACCCCATTAAAGAGCCCAGAGAGTCCCTGAGGAGACCATCAAATTACTTTTTCATGCTCTCAGCATCTTCCCTTTGGAACAAAGAATAATCCACCCTCACCGGCTGTTCTCAATCTTTGATACTTTTGTTTTCCCCTGGAAAAAGTAACTTGGATGAAATCTACTATCTACTTTCCTTTTTTGGCCTTGGAACTAACATCTTCCCTGTCCTGAGGGACAGCATAGGGCCTGATCGGTAGGAAATGGTGAAGATTGAGGAACTGAGAGAAATGTGGGAAGATCTGTAAGAACTTGTGTAGTCAAATGAGGAAAAGCAAAAGAACAGCTAACATTTGGGTAGCACTTACAGGTTTGCAAAGCACTTTACATATATTAACTCATTTGATCCTCACAACAACCCTGAGAAGTAGGTTATTGTTATCCCCATTTTACAGATGAAGAAACTGAGGCACAGAGAAGTTAAGTAACTTGCCCAGGGTCACAACTCTAGGAAGTATCTTGGGTAAGATGTGAACTAGGGTCTTCCTGATTCCAAATCTGTCTATCCACTGTACCGCTGATCTACAGAGACATAGTGACTTCAGCCACGGAAAGGAAAGATCACAGAAATGAAGTGGAACTCTGAGCAATGGAAAAATCACTGAAGGTTCTGGCCAAAGATAACAAAATATCCGTCTGTCTGAAAGGTGGGGGATGTCAGACAAGGTTTCTGCATCAAAATTTTTTTTGTGCTTAATTATTTCTATTTGTCACAACGGAGGCTTCAATCTAGCAATCTAGGGAGAGAACAGACGTTTATTAAGTACCTACCACATATAGGCACTGTACTAAGCACTTTACAAATATATTCTCATTTGATCCTCACAACCACCCTATGAGGTAGGTGCTTTTGTTAGTTCCATTTTCCAGTTGAGGAAACAAAGGCACACAGAGGTTAAGTGACTTGCCCATCATCCCACAGTTAGAAAGTGTCTGAGGCTGGATTTGAACTTAAGTCTTCCTGACTCCAAATCCAGTTGTTTTGTTTCCTGGGCTTCCTAGTTGCCTCTAGGGAGTGAGGGTGAGGGGCGGGGAAATGACTGATATGAAGACAGAAGACATCAATAAAATAAGATTTTTTTTTTAAAAAGGGCCATGCTGGCTAATGTGGAAATAGGTTTTGCATGACTTCACATGCGTAATTGATACATTGCTTGCCTTCTCAAGGGGGAGGATAGGGGAGGGAGAGAATTTGGAATACAAAATTTTCAAAAATGAATGTTAAAAATTTTTTAAAATGCAACTGGGAAATATTTAAACAAATATATTTTTTTAAAAAGGTCCATGCTGTGGAAGATAACCTGGACTTGGAGGCAGGATCCTGGATTTGAATCCCAGTTCCAACACTTAATAATAGTGTGACTTTTTACACACAACATTTCATCTCTGCGACCCTCAGTTTCCTCATCTGCAAAATGGGAACAGTAACACTTGTACCTGGAAAGGTTTCTTTGGGGAAATATTTTGCCTGTATTCAAGTACTATATAAAGGCAAGCTAATAGGTTCAGTTTCCTCTTTTGTAAAACGGGGCTGATAATCTGGGCCATGGTTCTCTCCCAGGACTATTATCAGGAAGGATACTTTGAAACTCACAAATCAAATTCTGTAGCTGTTCACAATTCACACTGCATTTTCACCTTACAAATCATTGAACAAGAATTTATTAAATACCTAGCATGTGCCAGACACTGGGGAATACAGAGACAAAAACTTTTAAAACAGTCCTTGACTATTTTACATCCTATTATCCTGCCAGTGTTTCAGGGCACCCTCTCTTCTCCTCCTAAGCAGTCCTCTTGCCCTCAAATTGCCCTTTTCTTACCCCAAACACCTGTGAAAACAAAATCCAAACCTGCTCCCATTCACTTGTTGCCACGATTCTCAACTAGATGTTAAGAAAGCAGCTGTCTTCTGAGGAAAGGGAAAATGAGTCTTCTTTTGACTTCAGTGTTGATGTGTAGACGGCATTTGTTGGTAGGAAGGCATGTGAAGGGGGTAGAGCAAATATCATTGTTCCCATTTTACAAATGAAATAATTGAGGCTCAGACAGGACCAAAGTCACACAGTTAATAAATTCTGCTGGAACTCAAACCCAGGTCCTCTCATTTTTCCATTAGCATACTACTTTTTTTTTTCACTTTTTTGGTGAGGCAATAGGGGTTAAGTGACTTGCCCAGGGTCACACAGTTAGTGTCAAGTGTCTGAGGCTGGATTTGAACTTAGGTCCTCCTGACTTCAAGGTCAGAGCTCTATTCACTGTGCCACCTAGCTGCCCCCAGCATACTACCTTTCAATAAGCATTATTGGTTTGCCCTTGAATTTAGGCTGCCCCTCTAAAAGGTGGTTTTCTTAAAAGGAAAAAAAATTATACTGGTTGACACTGTGGCCAAGAACAGGACAAATAAATAAAAATATTATAGATCACATGTAGTTTTCATACAAACTAGACTTAGGAAAAATAGTGAAGGCTACACTCAGATGAATCCAGGAATGTGGAAACTTTGTGCACTGTGTACAGGTAAAATGATATTGTTGATATTGTTTATTTCCTTGCTGATGTCCTGCTCCATGTTTTCTGGTGGCACTGAGGAGGCCCTGGGTTCTGGGGTCTATGTCAAGAGAATGTAAACTCTGGCAGGTCCTATGCTTTGTTAAGAAGCATTTATTAAGTGCCTACTATATGTCAGGCACTGTGCTAAGTGCTGAGGGTACAAAGAAAGGCAAAAACAGTCCCTGCCTCAAGGAGCTCAAATCTAATGGGGACACAATATGCAAATCTATACAAACAAGATGTACAGAGGGTAACTTGGAGGTGATCTCAGAAGGAAGGCACTAGCATTAAAGGGAGATTGGTAAAGGCTTCTTGCAGAAGGTGGGATTTTAGCTGAGGCCTGAAGGAAAACAGGGACATGAGGAGGTAGAGACAAGGAGGGAAGCACTCCAGGCATGGGGGATGGTCAGCCGGCTGGTGAGAATGCATGGAGTCAGAGATGGAGTGTCTTGTGCAAGGAGCAGCAAGGAGGCTAGTGTTATTGGATGGCAGAGTAAAGTGTAAGAAGACTGGAAAAGTAGGAAGGGCCCACGTAGTAAAGGCTTTCAAAGCCCAACAGAGGATTGTATATTTGATCCTGGAGGTGATGCCAACCTAGAAAGTCTTCATGTATGGATCCAGGATGGACCATATGTCTGCTCTTCAAGGCTCAGCTGAATTAAATGCAGAGAGGTCCATCACCAGGGGCTTAGCTACCAGGAGATGACTGTTCTGGTTCCAGCAATTCCTGAAGACCATTTCACAAAGTATGGAAGGACATAGATCTTGCTGTTCTGCACACAGGACATTCCACCTCCCACCTCTAGGACTTTGCACAGATTGGCCTTTAGGCCTCTCATCTCCACTTCTTAGAATCCCTGGCCTAGCTTCCTTGGGAGCTCAGCTCAAATGCCATATCCTACATGAAGCCTTTCTTCATCCCCTCAGCTGCTCGTGCTTTCTCCACCCCCCTCCCCAAGTACATTTACTTTGTATACATTTGTTATATATTTTGTATATATGTATCCTAGCTTCCTCCCTCCATTGAAGCTAAGTTCCTTGAGGGCAGGCACTATTTCATCTCTGACTCAGCATCTCCATTACCTAGCATCATGTTTACTGATTTAATTTTTGATTGATGAATGGATAGAGGGAAGATCCATGGACCCATGATCCTGACCCACAGGATCACAGATCTAGAGTTGGAAAGGATTGTAGGGGTCATTGAGAACAACTCCCTCATTTTACAAATGAAGTAACTTGCCCATAGATAGTAAGTGGCAGAGCAGGGATTTCAACCCAGGTTCTGATTCCAAATCCATTGCTTTTTCTACTGTTTTATGCTTCCTCCCTTGATATATTGGTGCCCTGTTAAAGTACCATAGAAATGTGGAATTATTATTATTATTATTACTCATTCCATAGGCTTCCATGGCCAAAGAACTCATCAGCTAGTGGCTGATTGCTTGGCTGAGTGCCTCTACATATTGAGCTAGAGTGATCTTCAGATTGCAAATTCATTCCGCTGCCAAGACAGAATTTAGAGGGATATGGTACAGAAAATGCATTATTGAAAAAAGGAGGCCAGCTGGTCATGCAGTGAGAGGGAAGGTTAACAGAAGCATGACTCAAGTGATACGCTGGTACCCACTGGCTTTGGAGTCAGAGGGCCTAAGTTCAAATTTAACTCTAACATTTATAGTCTTATTAAGTCCTGGCTTTGCCATTACTTCATTGTATGTCCCCAGAGAGTTACTTTCCCCTTTCTCAATGATAGTTTCCCTATCTTTAAAATGAGAGGGTTGGACTAGTTGGCTTCTATGATCCTATGAAATGTAAAGGGTCTCAATCTAGCATGTTGGATAGATCACTCGGAGAGTATTTCTGGTCAGGAATGGATGAGAATCGCTCAGGATGAGCAGGTGTAGGTAAAACATGATCTGTACCTATGGAGGAAATATCCATTGATAAAGTACTGAATTATGTTGTTATTATTGGAAGCCTCAACTCAATGCCTTGTTCTTGTTTCTCTTGATCAATTTCTGGTTACTTTCCACTGAAACTTCATTCTTGAGTTAGAATGTCAGTGCTAGAGAGAGATGGGGAGTGGGCTTGCATGATTTCACTGGAAGAGGCAACACTTGAATGAGGAAACTCCTTCTGCCAGGGCAGACAGGTACCTCCTCTAGAGCATTGCCTGGGACACTGAGAGGCTGAATGACTTTCCTGAGGTGCACAGACAGTATAGAGCATAGAGGTGGCGCCTGAATTCTTGACTCTGAATCTAGCCCTCTAATCACTGTCATAATGCCCCTAAGCTGGCAAAGCTAGAAGGGCCCTTTAAATCCCAGCTAGTCCAATTGTCTCATTTTACAGAGGAGTAAACTAAGTCACAGGCTGGGGAAATGACTCATTCACAGTAACAGCGAAAGTCAGTGGCAGAGCCAGAATAAGAACCCAGGTTTTTGTCCACTGGATTCTACTTATGGCACAGAAACTGTTTGGGTCTAAGGAGCTTATCTCTAGAGGGTCCTATTAATCTTTATTCAGTGCTGCCATGAAGTCTACTCAAGCCTGTTTAATATTCTTCTTGGGAAAGCTTAGAGGAAAATAAAATATTTATCAGTGGCTGGTGGTTTGCGGAGGCCATTAACAATGCTATGCCTCCCTCTGCCTGGGAATCTAATTGCCTACATTGTCCCATATTTGGCTTCATGGAACAGAAAAATAACTTTCCAAGTTAATAGCTGAGGACTAGCCCAGCCTTGTCAATTCAATTCAATTCAACGAACATTTATTAAATGCCTACTATGTGTCAGGGCATTAGAGAATACAAAGACAAAAATGAAACAGTCCATTCCCTTCTCTAAAGGGACTTACATCCTACTTGGGGGTAGAAGGGAGAGGATATACCCCTTTCCCTCTATAAATGGAAGCTCTTTGAAAGCAAGGACTGTTTTCATTTTGGTCTTTGTATACCCAGAGAAGAGCATAATGTCTGGCACACAGTAGCTCCTAAAATTCTTCTTGAATTAAAACCACACAGAGAGATAAGGAAATACAAAATAATTTTTAGAAGGGAGAGAGTACTAATAACTGGGAGAGGGAAGATCAGAAAAGGTCTCGAATGGAAAGAACATGGCACCTGAGATATACTTTGAAGGAAGTTAGTAATTCTAAGAGGTGGAGGTGAGGAAGGAGTACATTTCAGACATACCTGTGCAAAGGTATGGGGGAAGCAGGAGATGGAATAGCATGTTTAGGAAATAGTGGGCTACTTTTATTGGAATGGAGAGTATGTGAAGGGGAGTAACATGAAATAAGACAGAAAAGATTGGTAGGAGCCAGATTATGAAAGGCTAATTAAACGATAAGCTGAGGGTTTTGAATTATCCCTAAAGCAATAGGGATCCATGGAAGCTTTTTGAGTAGGAGAGTGACACAGCTATATATATTTATATTATAGGAATATCAACTTGGTAGCTATATGGAGGATGGATTGGAGAGAGGAGAGGCTGGAAACAGGAAAACCTTTCTTCCTTGCCTTCTGGCTCCAATTTGGTCCACTGGTTTTATTTGTGGTGGCCAGAGTGGAAAGGGTTTTTAGGTTGGTACTGTCTCTCCAAACTTTCTCTCTGTCTGTCTGTCTGTCTGTCTGTCTCTCCAGGAGAAAACTGAGGCCCAGAGAGGACCCAAGGCTGTAGAGCTGGTAAGAAGCAGGGCCATAATTCAAGGCCGTGACTTTTGACGCCATATCTTTCGTTCTTTCCACTAGATCAGGAGATCAAATTGTCAATCGATAGATGCCATACTTCCCTGGCATTTGGGCTCAGTGGGTCTCTGGCAGCAGCCTGAACTAAACCTATGGATCTGTTTGAGATACCTAATTGTGGGCTTCCTCTCTATGGCTGTGGAAAGAGCATGGGGGTTGAAGACAGAAGACCAGGGTTTGAATTCCAGCTGTTATATACTAGTCGTAAGACCTTGGGCCTCCTCTTCTCTCTCAGCCTGTTTCCTCCTTCGAGATGAAGACGAGAGTAATAATGATGATAATTATACTGCCTGTTTGTTGTGAGGACTACATGGATATTGCATTAGGTATCAGACTTGGGATTTCACGGGCATAGGGAATTCCTGAATGAGGAACTTTCTCTACCAAAGCTGGTCAGCACTTTCTCTAATCTTAGGGAGTTTCTTAGAAAACTGAGGGTTTAACACACTGGCCAGGATGTGTCTGGGGCAGAACTTGGTCTCAGGTCATTTGGGCTCCAAGGGCAGCTCTCTACCCATTCACTCTGCTGCCTCTCCTGAATGACAATGATTTCCCTTCTCCAGGAGTGGGCTGGATGGAGGGAGTGGCAAGTGGGGATGGGGAGGAAGCTGGGGAGCC
The DNA here is from genome assembly GCF_900497805.2 of Vombatus ursinus. Taxonomy (NCBI): domain Eukaryota; kingdom Metazoa; phylum Chordata; class Mammalia; order Diprotodontia; family Vombatidae; genus Vombatus; species Vombatus ursinus. Next base: position 8,791,946 of record NW_020954563.1, read on the forward strand.
GAAGGCCAGACAGGCCAGCCCCAGGCAAAATTTAGAAGGGAGTGATTTTGTCTGTGTTCTCTCCTTTGCTTTCTAAAACCAAAGCTTTTCATCCACTTCCTTAGAGCTTCCAGGAATCTGGAGTTATTTGCCTCCTAGTGGAAAGTAGCCTAAGTGAACCACAGCAGTAAAGGCAGGTTCGAAAAGCTCTTTCCTTCTTCGGAATATTTATTATTGTTCTTTGTTGGATGACTAGCCCTCCCAAATGCACGGGGGGGGGGGGGGGGGTT
>NW_020954563.1:8792232-8799814 GCF_900497805.2 Vombatus ursinus
ACTAAGCATCAGAGGATTCAGAGAATTTCAGAGCCTTAGAAATCACTCCTCCTAACCTCACCAACTTTACAGGAGCACGCTGAGGGCCCAAGTTGGTTAAAGGACTTGCCCAAGGTCACACAGATAGTAAGTGGCAGAGCCAGTTCAAATCTGGCTTCAGCCACTTACAACCTATGTGATCTTAGACAAGTTACTCAGACTCTCTCAGCCTCAGTTTCCTCCTCTATAAAATGGGGATGATAACTTTGGTACTATCTACACCACAGGGTTGCCACAAGGAAATTCAACAGCAAAATTCATTATAATACTATAGAAATATGAGGTTATTACTATTGTTATGGTTATCCCACACCCATATAGGAGGACTGCTTCCCTACACAAAATGGTGCTCAGTAAAGACCTGACTAGCAGACAGAGCAAGCATTTTCAAGGATTTGGCTCATCACGCATCTTGTTGGGCTCTGGAAAAGACCACAGGCTCTGTTTCCCAGAAGCCTCTTCGACCAGGGCCAGACTGCCAATGAACGGCTGCTGGGGCCTGGATAGTGACTGAGCCTTCCTACAGTGTGTGCCTTTGACCAGTGTCTTGGCTCTCCAGTTGCTCGTCTGGCTCTGTCTCCCACCCAGACAGGTAGAACAGGGGCAGTGTTCACCCATTTGTGCCTGAAGTCCGTCCCTGGACTTTTCTTCCCCTCTCAATCTACTGCTGTCAGAGAAGGGTCTGAGGCCAGCCACTCACTCCAGAGTATGAACGCTCTCGTTGGACAGTGGGAGAAACTGAGGTCCAGAGAGGAGCAGGGACCTGGCCAAGGTCACACATGGAGTCAGACCTAGGACCCAGGCATTCCTTCTCCCAGCCCTTTACTTTGCCCCCTTTCACTGGCAGCCTTCTTGCTGGCAAAACAGTGGCCCAGGGCTCCCAGCCCAGGCTCTCTGGCTGCGGTTGCGCTGACATCCAGTCTAGTTGCTGACTGAGCCAAGCATAATGTGGCCCCAGAGGACCCATGGTCGCTAATTAGCACTTAATTAAGCACCTTGGAGATACCAATAAGAATCTGAAGGCTGTGTATGGTTCTCAGACACATCGCATTCTGTGAAAACATAGACACTGAGACATAAAACACACACACAGACACAACTGCCTAAAGGAAGATGCAGTTTTTCATAATGTTAGCTGTGAAGTCCCTTGGTCTTTGTGTAAAACTCCTCCTTCCTCCTGCCCCCACCACCTCTCTCTTCATCTGCTTGGTGCTCTATGCCTGCTTGGCCTGGGCTGTGGGACAATCCCATCTGCCAAGGTCACAGCCCAGGCTAAACCTGAATTCTAGAAGATGCTTCAGTGCCCTTCCTCCCCTTCCCTGCTCCCTGCTTTCCTAGCCCAACTCATAATCAAGGACCACTCCCACCCCTCCACTCTGGCCTGAGGACCTCCTCTCCACCACCACCTCTGACCCTTATCCTTTTTTTGCTAGACTCCTGGGGGCTGAAGTCAGGGTATTTTTCCTTATATATGTAAAATAAAGGAGTTGGATTTTATGATTTTCAAGTTCCTTCCAGCTCTAAGAATATATGAGACTGACAGATCTGAACATGTTATTTCCACTTTTCAAGAAGTTTCTCAAGAAGTTCCTATTTTGTCTAGGATAAAATAAACACTCTAAAGCCCTTTACAATCTGGCTCCAACTTATTTTTTCTGGACTGATTTCCCATTCCCCCTCACCTCATGTACAAGCATTCCAGCCCAGATGGCCTACTTGATGTCCCTGGTACATGGACTTTTACTTGTCTCCTTTCAGCCTTTACAATAACCCCCCTTCCCAAAGGCCCCCTTGTGGGGGTGGTCCCTTTGAGCTACCCTGCTCAGGCAGCCTGTGGTGCCTATGGAGAAACTAAGGACTCCTGGGACACCACCACCACCACCACCACCACCACCACAACCACCTCCCCGCCTAGACGAGTGGTTTCATCAGAATGAGTGCTTCTTTAACCCATGAAGATTATAGAACCTGCAAATCATATCAGATTGGCACAGTACAAAGCAGGCTGGATTTGGAGTAGAGGTATGTGGAGCTCGGGAACTTGAGTTCAAATCCTGGCTGTTTATTGTTCGGTCCTGCTGCTTCTTTGTGACCCCATTTGGGGTGTTCTTGGCAAAGATACTGGAGTGGTTTGCCTTCTCCAGTTCATTTTACAGATGAAGAAATGGAGGTAAACAGAGTGAAGTGACTTGCCTAGGGTCACAAGCTAGTAAGTATCTGAGGCCAGATTTGAACTCGTGAAGATGAGACTTCCTGACTCCAGGCCAGGCTATCCAATGTGATGCCTAGCTGCCCCCCAAAATTGACTACGATATATACATTAGAGTTAGAGTCAGAGGCCCAGGGTTCGAGCCCTGTCTCTGCCTCAGGGTAAGCCAGTTCATCTCTCTGGGTTTCAATTTTTTCATTTTAAAGATGAAGATATGATACTTGAGAGGCAGAGAGGCACAGCTCCTGAGGGCAGGCCTTGGAGACAGGAAGAACTGGACTCCAGCCCCAGCCTCAGACATCTCCTGACTCTGTGACCTGCTGCAAGTTACTCAGTCTTTCATTTCCCCCCTCTGCTGACCTCTGAGACTGTAACAGGCAGATCTGGACCTGTGTCTAGGGAGTTCTCACACTGGGAGTTCCCCACAAGATGACATCACAGGTCCGGACCAAAAACAAACAAAAAAACCAACAACACACAAAACCCCCAATAAAAATAATTGCACTGCCTACGTCACAGGACTGAGAAAATATTTTATAACCTTAGAGTTCTCTAGAGATGAGATAGATTGTTATTATCAAACAGACAAACTGAGACCTTGGAAAGACCTTAATTTAAAAAGGCCACGGTCACCCACTGCATCCTGGGCCATCGCCAGCTGTCTTGGCTTTTGTTCTGCCACTGGACCCTGATGACTCTGGAGGAGAGAGCGAGGCTTATCTCAGACTTTGTGCAGCTCTGTCTCACTTAAATCTGATTCACACAAAAGTCAAGACACGACCCTTGTGATTTCATCTTTGAGAACGAAGGACGAACAACAATAATAAACAGTAATAATAACTAGCATTTGTATACTGCTTTGAGGTTTGCAAAGTGCTTTATAAATATTAACTCATTTTATCTTCACAACAATCTAGAGAGGTGGGTGCTATTATTAGCCTCTTTTTTTCAGATGAGAGGATGGAGGCATTCAGAGTTGTGACTTGCCTGGGCCACACAGCTAGTCTGAGGGCACATTTGAACTCGAGTCTTCCTGACTCCAGACCTAGTCCTCTATCCACTGTGTCACGAAGCTGCCTCTTATTAGTGACAGCCCTGGGGGGCGAGGGAGATGCTCCAAGTCCTCCTCCTGGTGGCTGGCCTTAGGTAGCCTGGTCCTCAGAGAAGAGACACAGTCTGCTTCCATGTCTATACTTGAGGACTTTCCATCTCGTTGGGACTCACACCTGGAGTTATCACTCTGACCTGGGGTCCCAACCACATCACAGTGAGACATCGGAGGAGGAAAATAAGAATGAAAAACAGCAGCTCCCATTTTAATAGCTCTAAATGAAGGTCACAAAGTGCTATCTTCAAAACATTTCTCTGAGTGCAAGTATTATTATTCTCATTTCACAGATAAGGAATCTGAAGCCCTGAGGAGGGAAAGTACTTGCCCAAGGTCACACAGCTGGAATTGAAGAAGCTCTAATTTTTCAGTTTAGCCATCCCTATCCCCCTGCAGGAGCTCAGGAACATGTGACCTGGTTCACCCCACCAGGATACCCTAGAGGAGCTGGATAAAATCTATGTGAAGTGTGAGTCAAGAGACTGATCAGAGTTTGAATTTGTGTCTGTATTTACTAGCTCTGTGACCTTGGGAAAGACCTTCCCCTCCCAAGTCTTAGTTTCTTTCTAAGTACATGAAGCAGTTAGATAAGATGTCCTCTAAAGAGCTAAAATTCTGTGGTCTGATGATTCTAGGCATCACCTTCCCCATGTCATGGTCCTTCAAGAACGAAGGACAAACAACAAGAACAACAAGAACAGCAGCAGTGAGGAGGTACATGTTGAGCGGGGCCTCTGCAAAGGGCCATGGAGGGGCAGAATCCTGGGAGAACACAGGATCTCAGAGGCCTTGAAGCAGGTTCTAGGGGACCAGTGAACACTGGGAGGCTGACCCTTTACCAGTGTGTCCTTGTACCACCATCCCTGCCCATCCAGCTGCATGGGTTGTCATGGAGACCCAGAACATCTGTCACCAGCTTCCTGATTCACACAGTGAAACCAGCCAGTGCAGTAATCCAGGATGAATACGCATGTGCACGTGTATGTCTGCACGTGTGTCTCTGTGTGTGTGCATATTCATGTGCATACATGCTCATTTGCAGTATTGCCAAGGACTGCCTAGCACTAAGGGTCTCCCATGGTATTCTGAAATCCCCATCAGGGATGAGCTTTGTTCTCCGTATTCCTGAGGTTCTCACCCAGGATGGGCAGACAGATGCCCAGGAACCACTGAGGGGCCAAAGATGGAGGATTTTGTTTGCTAGGTAGCATAAGTATTATCATCTCCTTTTCAGAGATAAAGATACTGAGGCTTAGAGATGAAAAGTAACTAGTTGGATGTCACAGATCTAATACGTACTTTAAAGTGCAAAATATATTTATAGTATTATAGAGATATATAGATAAAGAGACTAAGATTCAGAGGGAGTGACAAAGTCACAGCAAATCTGGCACTCAAACTCGGGGCTTTGGGCTTTAAATCCACTACTCTTCTCATTCATTTATTTATTAAAAGAACATTTATTAAGCACCCACTGTGTGCCAGGCATCGTGATAGATCCTGGATATACAGAAGCAGAAAATAAAATAGCTCCTGCCCTCAAGAAGTTTACAAAACTGTAATACAATAACATAAATTGTTATAAAAAACATAAATTGAAGGAAACAACATGTATGGAAATAAGTCAATAGACAACATATACAAAGTGATATAATTGGCAGGGGTGGGGGTGGGGATAGGAGAGAGGCACCAGTAAATGGGTGGGGAATAGGAAAGGCTGTAGCCCCTTCTAGTATATGGTTGTTCCAAAAGTCTCATTGTAGTTTTAAGCTTAATAAAGCCTTAATAAGGCTTTTCAGGATACCCTGCATGCTGAGCTGCCTTTTCAGCAGCTTTCTCAGCATTCCAGGCTTTACTTAAGTGCTGTGCCTGTAGTCAGGAAGACCTGAGTTCAAATCTGGCCTCAGACATTTGACCCTGGGCAAATCACCTAACCCTATTTGCCTCAGTTTCCTCATCTGTAAAATGAGTTGGAGTATCTTTGCCAAGAAAACCCCAAAGGCGGATGGCTCACGAAGAGTTGGATATGATTGAACAACAACTTTCTCCATAAAGCTTTCATGTGGCTTCTCTGAACTATGTGATGTAAAACAAGTCCCTTCCCCACCCTGGGTCTCAGTTTCCTCTGAAGGTCCCTTCCAGCTCTGATGTTCCATGAGTCTCCGTAATATCTATGGCTCTAAAGCTAAAAGGATTACAGTGACAAAATTTCAGAGGTCATATAAGGGCCCTTCCATTCTAGAGTTTCCATTTTCTAGAAAAGAGAACTTAGGCCCACAGAGGGGTAATAACTAGTCTAGGTCAGAGCATAAGTTGGTGGAAGAGATGGGCTACAGCTCAGGCCTCCTGATTTCTAGCCCAAGGCTCTTACATTGCGTTAGCTGTCACAGCCTTGGAGTTTCGTTTGATTTCCCTGGTAGGATGACAGGAAGATAGTAATCCCTCTCTAATGGTTGGAGGTTATACCCGTGCAGCCCCAGATCCTGCTGTAGGGGGTTGACACTGGCTTCCTCAGCAAGGCCAGGTCCTATTTCTCTCAGCAGCTTCCCCAAGGTCTGCCATCCTTACCTTTTGATATCAAATCTCCTGCCTACAGCAGCTGCCAGGTATAAAGCTTTTCCCTACCCCCTACCCCCACACCCCCACACAAGGAGAGTGGCCTTTGGTCTCTCCTAAATGTCTGTAAATGTCGACATTTGCAGTAGATGAAAAACCTCTTCTCCATATTTCTGCTGTGTTCTGTAGGACAAAGCTCTTCCCAAGGCCAAGAGACAACAGAGTTTATTCCGGAATTATGGCACATTCACAAAATCCCAAAGCTGGATGTAAGGAACCTTGGAGACTACCCAGTCCATTGTGTATTGAGACAAAATGCACTCCACAACAGCCCAGTTAAGTGATCATTTAGCTTCGGCTAAAAGATACCCAGTTATGGAGAACTCCCTCCTCTCCCAAGGCACCCCATTCTGTTTGTTGACAGCTCAAAGTGTTAAGATTTTTTTCCTTTATATTGAGCGTAAATCTGCCTCTCTGACCCTTCCCACCATCGAGTTTGGTGTCCCCCCCCCCCCCACGCCCCGGGGGCCCAGCAAAACTAGTCCGATCTCTCTTTTGTCTGACAGCCTTTGTCCATTCCCTCCACTCTCCCCCTCCCCCGTGTCTTCTTTTCTTCAGGTTAAACTTGACTAGCTCTTCCCTACAGCTCCTTGCATGCCCTGGACTCTAGACCTCTTTCTATCCCAGACCTCCTCCTCTGGATGGATTCCAACTTGTCAATGTCATCCATAAATGTGGCTCAGAACACAGGCCTCCCTATGTTGTCTCACCAGGGCAGAGCCCAGAAGGGCTATCATCTCCCTGATTCTGGACGCCGAGGACTCATCCTGCGGCCCGAGATGGCAGCAGCTATTTTGGCGGCCAAATTCTCTGTAAGCAATCATCCTGTGTCACACTCACATTCCCTGTTATGACAATACCTGACAGGGTATTGTTCCCTATCTGCAAGGAGGGGAGGGAAAGGTGGGAAGGGGGAGGGCTGACAGGCTATTCGAAGATTTTTTTGTTCTAGCCCCTCCCTCCTTGCCTCCTCAATTAGCCCCACGCTCATATACCTTTCCATATTATCCACTCTAATCAACCCGATGCAAGAAAATCTTGACTATTTGGAATGTTCTCCTTCCTCACTGCCACTGCCTTTCTTCCTGGTTTTCTTCAACACTTAGCTCAGATCTTACCTCTTATAGGAGGCCTTTCCCTGTCCTGTCCTCTCCCAATGCCTTCTCTCTGATATTATCTTCTATTTTCTTTCTATATAGCTTGTGTGTACCTAGTTGTTTACATGTTTGCCCCTCTATTAGAATGTAAGCTCTTTGAGCACAGGGATTATTTTTGCCTTTCTTTGTACTTCTAGTGTTTGGTACAGTGCCTGGCACACAGGAATCTAGAGTAATATAGTTATCCCTCCCACATGTCAACTTTCCCCATCGAGCTTTCAATATATCATGGGTTGGCATAAGAAATTAAATGGGAATTTTGGGAGAGTTTTGCAGAATAGACAACACTCAATGGCTGGCAGATGACACAGAAAAAGTTCAGAAATTCAGAGATGCATAAAATATATGTATAGTATTGTATAATATCAACATATTTTATCTTTTAATATCACAATAATTCAGACTTCTTCTCTGGTATGAAGGGAGGGCCAAAAACTTTTATGCAGATTTTCC
>NW_020954563.1:8799848-8812450 GCF_900497805.2 Vombatus ursinus
AATGGGGAGGGGCGCCGTGCTCCCTTAATCCCCACGATGTGGAAGGGATAACTGTACATAGTAATGCTTGTCAACTGACAGACTACGTGGCTAATTTTGGGCAAAGCACTTTCTCTCTCTGGGCTTCTGTTTCCCCATCTATAAAATGAAGGGATTCAATTCCATAAACATAAAGTCCTCAATGGGTTTGGAGTCAGGGGAGCTGGGTTCAGATCCAATCTACAACACTTCTTACCTATGTCACTTTGGGGAAGGCACATTTATCTGGAAGTCCAAGGGGGCTTCAGATGACCTTGGAGGTGCCTTCCAACACTAAATCTACGGGGAAGGTATTACGTTACACACAGGGGATACAAAAACAAAATCAGTTCCTGCCCTCAAGGAGTTTACATTCTGCTGACCAGATACAATAGGTACAGAAATAAGTATGAAGTAATTACAGGTAATTTTAAGAGGAGAAAGTGCCAAAAACTAAGGAGATTAGGAAAAGCATCAGGGATTGGGTAGCACTCAAACTGCGCTTTGAAGGAAGCCAGGGAAACTGCCCTTTCTGTGTAGTCAAGAGGACAGGGAGGAAGGACAGCATAGCAGACACGGGTGTGTGTGTGTGTGTGTGTGTGTGTGTGTGTGTGTGTGTGTACGTGTGTGTATGTGTATAGGAGCGTATATGTGTGTGCACATGTATGTGTGTGTATCTGAACTTGAGCAAAAGTGAAGAGGTAGAAGATGCAGTGTTGAGTGGGGCAACAGTAGTGGGCCATTTTGGCTGGCACAGAGAGTGTGAAGGGGAAAATGGTAAATAAACCTGGAAAGGGAGGTGGGAGCCAATCTGTGGATGGCTTCAAATGGTCCGAGTGTTTTGCATTTTATCCTAGAGGCAATAGGGAGCCATTGAAGATTTTTGAGTGGAAGTTGGACAGTTTGACCCCTGAGGATTCTTCCAAACAATTTTCCAATGAAGTTTAAAGCAGGCAATACGTAGAAGGCAGAGTGGGACAAGAGTGGAAAGAACGATGACCTTGGGGTCAGAAGGTGTCACCCATGGGGGGGTCACTTGTTCTCTCTGAGCCCCAAGTTAGTCTCACTCATGAAACAAATAATAGCCCTGGCCTGTCTCACAGAGTTATGGCGGAGAAAGTATTTTGTGAACCCTAAAGAACTCTAGAAACATGACCTATTATTCCTTTTTATTCATTGAATTCATTATAGGCTTAGAGGTCATCAAGGTCAACTCCCTTGTTTTCCAGTCAAGTAAAATGAGACTCAAAGCTAGTGTCAGAAGTAGAATTTGAACCCAGATCTTTCTGACTTCGAGCCTAGTATCTTATCCACTACTCCACACTGCCTCTTAAGCATGTGCTACGGGCAGAGCTCTGTTATTGGGGGAGATATAAAGTTTAGATAAGACGTGGTCTTTGTCTTTGTATCCCCGGTGCTTAGCACAGTAACTGGCACGTAGTAGGAGCCTAATAAATGTTTATTGACTGACTGACCGGTTATCATAGAGCTCATACTCTACCAGAAAGGATAAAATATGGACATATTTAGCTATATTAACAAATAACAATACAAGAGGCACATTTTAGGAGTAGAAATGGTTATGAAACCAGATGAGGGAGAGATCACTTTAAAGTATGTGGATACCACCTCTTTCTTTTCCCTATTAGGGTCATGATATGCCTCTTTCCTGGCCACATTAGACTTGGAATAACACTAGACTTGACATCAGTAAGCTGATTTTGAGTTCCCTAGCTCTGTGGCCTTGGACAAGTTTCTTCCTGCCTCTGGATATGAATTTCCTGTTTTGTAAAATGGAGCTATTAATCACTGCCCTGCCTCTTTCTCGTGGCTGTTGTGAAGTTCAAATAAGATAGTGGACATGAAATTCCTTCCTGTGCTATAAAGTGTTTGATGCATCTAATATGTCTAGACCCTGGCAAGTCGCTTAAATCTCTTTGTGCCTCAGTTTCCTTATCTGTGGGGGGGGATGAGTAAGGAGGTTAGACTTGTTAGCTTCTAAAGACCTTTCCAGCTCCAATCTAAGATCCTAATAATAATTTAAAAATATTTTGTCATCACCACCACTACCACCACCATCATCATCATCTCCAGCCTGGCAAGCTCATTTATAACCATGTGCTCACTACACACAAAGAAGGCAATAACATGGCATGGGAGTTCATTGTCCTGTCATGTGGATTAGGATTCTTAAAACGAACTGGGAACTGGGCATCACTGCCCCTGTCTCTAATCTCCTTCTCTAGCTCCTATCCAAGATGCAGAATAGAACTCCAGAGCCTAATCCCGGGTGGACTGGGCCTGGAATATGCTAGGACAGCACAGAGTGGATCCCAACCCTCAGACCTCCTTCATGTCCCAGAATCAGAGATCTGGAGCTGAAAGGATCCCCTGGTCAGCTGGCTCAATCTCCTTCCTTTGCAGAGGAGAAGACTAAGGCCCAGGAAGGTGGTACGTCTTCATCCAGGTAGTGAAGTATCAGATGCAGACTCTGAAGTCAGGGTTTCTGACCTCAGAGTCAGTGATTTCCATTGTGCTTTGCTGCTAAGTCCCACAGCCCCTGGTCTTCCCCACAGCTGGCTTAGCTCCCCCATGCCAGCTACTGAGAAAACCAGCTTGTGGGTTTCCCCAGCGAAGGAGGGCCACCTCCCACGACCATCATGAGCACAGAATCTCAGAATGCCAGAGTTGGCAGAAACCTCCGAAGTGATCTAATCCAGCCAGTACCTGAGCTGGAATTCCCTCTACTATCACCCTCAGCAAGGGGTTATCTGGACTCCACTTCAAGATGTGTCTCCCCAGGTAGGCCATTGTGGCAACTCCATTTGTTAGGAAGTTTTCCCCTTACGGTGAGCTAATGTTCCTTTTTCCTTATATTCCCTGGTAAAGACATCCTTTTATTCACTGGCCACAGCCCCCATTAGTGAGTGGCAACCACCATAGCCCCAGGGTACAAGGAGGACTTAACCCTGGGGACTGTCTTTTACCAACGGCTAAGTCCATAAATTAAGCCTTTAAATTTGAAGGCCATTTGGGGGGGGGGGCACTGGGGCTGCCACAATCTCCCTCAGGCCAGAAATGCCTTGATGAGAGGTAATGATGGTTTGGTGAAGACTGGGACCCATGGGCCCAACTATCTTCTTAACTATCCATTAAATCATGACAAGTCACTCATAGGAACATAGATTTAGGGCTGCAAGAGACTTTTGAGACCCTCAAGTCCAAAATACTCATTTTAGAGTTGAGGAAATTGAGGCAAGCAGTCAGATGATTTCTAAACTGAGGTTAAGTGACTTGCCCAGGGTCAAACAACACCTAAATATCTGAGGCTGGATTTGAACTCAGATCTTCCTGACCCCATGTCCAGTGAGCCATCTACCACATCATCTAGCTGCCTTTAGCCCACCTGTAAAGGGAGTAAGATGAGATGCTGTATAAGGACCCTTTCAGTTCTAATATTCTATAGTCCGAGCTTCTTCCTGTCCCCCAAATTCTCTTTTATGTTGTAAGGTCCTTCCTAGTGCTAACATCTCATGTTCCAATGTTCCATTCAGCTCTAACATTAATAGCAACAGTCTTGACAATGATAGGCTTTGTAGCATGGTTGATAGGAGGCCAGCCTGAGTCAGGAAGATCCAGGTTCAAGCTCTGTCTCTGACATATACTGGTTTTATGACTCCAGGCAGGTTCTTAACATCTCAGTCTTAGAGATAACTCTCTAAGACTGTAAGTTGCAGAACAGTTGGCTATTTGCATTGGTAGAGGGAATGTCCTTACTGGGAATTCCTTACACCAATGAAATGAAAGGTCTAGAAAGTTAATTAAATTTTGACTCACATTTGTGTAACATGTTAGGGTTTGCAAAGCACTTCCCTCACAACTACCCTGTAATGTAAGCACTGCAAATGTTATTCCTGCTATACAGGACAAGATACAGGCTCCAAGAGTGACTTGCCCAAGGTCATGTAAGTTAGTAATATGTTGTAAGGGACCTTCTAATTCTAATGTTCTATGTTCTATGCTCTAAGCCCCTCCTAATTCTAACATTCTATTTCCATGTTCTAAGGACCCTTCTAGCCCCAGTCTACATTTTGTGCTTTTCCAACTCCTAAAGAATTCCCTCAGCTCTTCTTACCTCATCCTTCTCAGCCCAGGGGCCAGCAGGCTCTGAACCAGAGTGGGGAAGGGTTGATGCCAAGGTGAAAGCTGAGACAGAACGTGGAACCTGGCCCAGCTACTAGTGGGGTTTCCTTTTTCCCAACTGCCAAGCCACAGTCTTCATACTCCCTTTGGACTCAGTTCAAACTTTCACCACCTTCAGGAAGCCTTCCCAGATTACTCCCACCAGATTTTGCCTTTGCTTTGTAACCCCTTTCCCCATTAGTACTAAGGTTGTGGCATGGTTATTAAGAAAAGAGTTCTGTGCTGGGAGTCAAAACCCCTGTGTTCAATATCTGCTCTGACCCTGACTCACCATATAATGTTGGACAAGTCCCTTCCCTATTCTGAGTCTCAGTTTCCCTCTTATAAAAACAGGGAGTCCCAGTGGAGGGACAGGGTAGCCTTTGGCTTTGGAGGAGGCCAGAGCACCAGCTGGACAAGGAGTTTCAAGAACAGCTGCTTGTCCACAGAGGGTAAAGCCCAAGGCACACATGTATAGGGGGCATCTCAGGAGGTAGTGAGATCTCCTTCAACAGAGGTGTTCAAACGATGATTGGGCCACTTGTCAGAAACACCGCAACGGGAATCTTGCTCAGAAAGGCATTTAAGAGCATCCCATCTGAGGCAGAGCTGCAACTAGCATCGGGCAAATGGGACTTTGCTTCAGGCACTGACATTTGGAGGGGAAGGCGCTTTCTTGTTGCTCCTCACTTCACAGTCCTCCTTTAGAACATGAGCGTCCTTTGGTGCACTTGTATCAGGAGAGGGGATGATCTGACTTCCACCTCTTATGGAAGCTAGTGTGGAAGGTGGCACTTAGGACAGGGCTGCCATGCCCAATGTGTTGTGGAAATGGGACCCCTTCCCAACTCTGCGACCATACCCTTGGTCAGAATGAACTCTACATTGTCACCCCCTGCCCCTCAACTGGCTTTGCCCAAAGTGAAAAGATACCTCGTTATAGTCCTGCCCTGAGGGCCTGTCCGGGGCTGAGGTCTACAAGTCTGCACCATGGTGTAACAGAAGAGCACTAACCCTTCCCACTGAACCTGGAGTCCTAGGACCCACGTTTGACTTCTAGCTGTGACACTTATTACTGGGTCACTTCATCTCTCTGGGCATCAGGTTCCAAAATGAGCAAGCTGGACTGAGGTCCCTAAGAGCACCCATCTCCTGAGTACACACACCTAGCCTGAGTCTCTTATTTTACACACAGGGAAACCAAAGCCTAAAAGGGGAGAGACTTACCCAAGGTCAAACAACGGATTAGGGGCAGGATGAGAACCCCAGTTTCCTGACTTTTGTCCCAGGGTTCTTTTTGCTATGTTGTTCTTCAGTTGTTTCAGTCGTGTCCGATTCTTCGTGACCCCATTTGGGGTTTTCTCGGCAAAGACGCTGGAGTGATCTGCCGTTTCCTTCTTCAGCTCATTGTACAGATGAGGAAACTGAGGCAAATTGCCCAGGGTCACACAGCTAGTAAGCATCTGAGGCCAGATTTGAACTCATCTTCCTGGCTGCAGGCCTGGTACTCTATCCACTACACTAGCTTGCTGCCCCAAATTTCTACTATACTAGTCTTTCTTTTCTAAATCCCACCTTCTTCACCAAGTCTTTTTTGATCACTATACCCCATACCAGCCTCTCCCTTTGAGCCTTGAGGAACTTACCGTCTGAACCTGACATTTAGTAAGACTGGGCCATCCTGGGAGCTCTTTCTTTCTGGTGGGTTTGTTTTCTCTGCCCACTTAGAAGAGGGTAAACACTGGGAGGGCAGAAGCAAACACTTATTTGCCGCTATATCTGCCAGAGTGCTGAGTATGGATGGGCTTGATTCATTCCCTTCATAACAGGTAATATTTGCACGTTGTGTGTGCCCACCCAAACCATTTTTAACTGCTTTGTGATTACTCCTTGCATACTAATTAGTTACTTGTTATCTCCCTTGAGAGAGGAGAAACTCTTTGAGAGCAGGAGCTATTTTATTTTTGTCTTTGTATTTTTGGTGCCCAGCACATAGTAGGTACTCAGTAAATGTGACGACAAAACTGAAACTTAGAGAAATTAAGTGACAAAGGCAGTTGGTGGCACAGTGAATGGAGGGCTCGTCCTGGAGTTAGGAAGACCTGGATTCAGATCCAGTCTCAGATTCTTAGTAGCTGTGTGATCCTAGGCAAGTCACTTAATCTGTCTGTCTCAGTTTCCTCACCTGTAAAATGAGGATAATAATAGCATCTAATGCCCAGGGTTGTTGTGGAAGGAAAATGAGATAATACGTGTAAAGCACATAGCACGATGCCAGGCAAGCAGCAGCTTAATAAATGCTTGTTTCCTTCCCTATCCTTGGCCAAGATTACCTGGCTGGTGTCAGAGGCAGGATTCCAACCCGGGTCTGCCTTACCCCAAGTCCAGGGCTCTTTCTAGTGTATCAGGCTCCCTCTCTTGTGGAGGAGAGGCTGGACAAGGTTACAGTCAACAGTCAGGGCATCCGCAGGCCAGAAAAAGAGGAATCTAGACGAAGAAAAATCTTACCTGGGCCACACCTCCCCAGCAAGTCTAAAAGTTTTTATAAAAAGACGAGGCCAAATTTATCTGCCAATCCCCAGGGAAGCTTATTCCAGTGTTTTTCTGAAAATGTCAGGTTGCCTGGTCGGAGGAACACAGCGAGAGTTTTCCTTTAAATAGCAGGAAACATATGGGCGGCGGATGGTGCACACGGCCCACCCTGCCAAGTTTCACTTGGGAGCTAAAAGCAGCCCAGAAGGGTCTGGAATTCCCAGAGCCTTCTGGGGAGTGAGGGCCACAGCCTGGGGACAGGAGCAAGGAGGAGGCTGAGAATGGAAGCTTCCAGTCAGAACTCTCCAGGACCGGGAAGATGGAGGAATGGAAGACTTCTGATCTCTATCCCTTACCTTTCCATAGCTCTTACTGCTTTTTTTTCAAATAATTATTATGAATTTATATACTAAGTAAAAAGAGGATTTCCATATACATGATAGAACCTAAAAAAGATTATACATGGGAACTGTAGATCTCTATTATGTATAGCTTGCTTTTCTTTTTAAGGATGTAATGAATTTAACATGTAACTTTCAAAGCTATCCTGTTTGTCAGTGATTCTTTCTGCCTTTCTCTTTTGTGCATTTAAATAAAAGCTTGTGTGATCTTATTTTCTTTCTTTCTCTCATTCTCTTTTTCTCTCTCTCTCCCTCCCCTTCCTTCCTTCCTTCTTTCTCTCTCTGTCTGTCTCTCTATCTGTCTGTCTGTCTGTCTGTCTCTCTCTTTCTCCCCCACTCCCCTCCCCTCTCACTGGAAAAAACCAAAATGCTTTTCACAAATATGTGTAATCAAACAAGACAAATTCCCAGATTGTCAGTGAGAGAGGCATTGAGGTGGAGCAGTAGATAGAGGCTAGACTTGGAATAAGGAAGACCTGAGTTCAAATCTGGCCTCAGACACTTAGTAGCTGTCTGACCCTGGACAAGTCATTACACCTTTGTTTGCCTCAGTTTCCTCAACTATAAATTGGGGATAATGACAGCACCTACCTCCTAAGGTTGTTGAAAGGATCAAATGAGATAATATTTATAAAGGGCTTAGCACAGTGCCTAGCACATCACAGGTGCTATAGAAATGCTTATTCTCTTTCCCTCCCCTTATGCCTCATAATCTTGTTTTGTCCTTTTCTGTTAGGAACTGGGTAGCCTATTTCATTCTCTGGGTCTTATGACACCTCAAAGTTTCTTCCTATCTAGAATAATAACAATAACAACTCATATATCTATGTCACTTCAGAGCTTACAAGGAAGGCAGTTTGCTCCCAACAGTCCTGTGAGGTTTAGGTAGTGCTAGCATTATTAGCTCCATTTTACAGATCAGGAAACTGAGGCCCAGAGAGATGAGGTGACTAGTTAACAAAATGTCACACAACTAGAGGAGGGGGGCAAGTGGGGTCTCTGAACCAGGTTTCTAACTGCCTCTGAGCTCTTTCCACTCCACTAGCTGTTTCCCTAAGGAAGAGAGAGACTTTCCAGCAAAGCAGGCTGAGGAGTGAGAAATCAATTTTGCTATAAGAGAAGGAGCTAAGGGAAAATGTGGTCCCCAAGTCCCATCCCCTTATTTCATTTAGCCACTCCTTCAGAAAGGGGACTTCAACTCCATTTAATTCCATCAGTTCAATCAATAGCAATTTAGTTGGTGCCTACCACCTTGCTTTACTGTGAGGCAACATGGTATAGCGGAATTGCAGCAGGATTTGAAGTCAGGGACCTGGGTTCAAACCCCGGCTCTGCTACTAATTAATCTGAGTGACCCCGGCAAATCTCTTCTCTTCCTCATCTGTCAAATAAGGGGGTTGGACTGAATGGCTTCCGAGGTTTCTTTCCAGTTCTAAGTGTGTGACCCCACGCTGAGTTGGGGGCACATGCATAAGAAAGAAACAGTTCCTGCCCTCAAAGGGTTTACAGTTTCCTTGAGGGCACATGATAGGTCAAGACAGCAAACGTTTATTAAGTACCTACTATGTGCCAGGCACTGTGCTAAAGTGCTGGAGATACAAAAAAAAGCAAAAAAACCCATCCCTTAAGGAGCTCACTGTCTAATGAAGACAACATGCAAGCGACTATGTATAAGCAATATATGTACAAGGTAAACTGGAGGTAATCTCAGAGGGCAGGCACTAAGATTAAGAGGAAATTTACATACATACACATACACACATACAGACACACATATCTTTATATATACTTAAATAAGCTTAGTACCAGATTGAATGTGGCAGAAACAAAAGAGGGATCCCAGACAAAGGAAGAAGAGAGGCTGTGGGCTAGGAGGAGTCAGTCCAGCTATGTGGCTCAATGGATGCAGCACTGGGCTCAGAACTAGGAAGACTCATCCTCTTGAGTTCAAATATGACCTCAGACACTGACTAGCTGTGTGACCCTGGGCAAGTCACTTAACCCTGTTTGCTTCAGTTTCCTCATCTGCAAAATGAGCTGGAGAAGGAAATGGCAAACCATTCCAGTATCTCTGCCAAGAAAACCCCTAAAATGGGGTCATGGAGAGTTGGACATGACTGAAACGACTCAATAATGACCATTATTTCTTATTTTTATTTATTTATTCATATATTTCATTCATTATTATTTTATTATTAATTACATAATGTTAAGTTTAGGGTCATATGTGTCAGTGGCTAAACTTGAACCCAGGTCTTCCAGAATCCAAGGCTGACTTTCTTATCCTCTCTTCAACTTTTCTTTTGGAAGGATCACTTAAATCATCCTGGAAGGATGGACCCACTAAGTTCTCCCCTGAAAACTCCAGCCCCACATCTCTAACCAAGTACCAAGCAGCTCCACCTGGATGGCCCACTATTCAATGCATTCAAAACTGAATTCATTATCTTTCTCTCTAAACTTCTTCCTACCTATAATTTCCCTATTTCTGCTGAAGGTGCCTTCATCCTTGGAGTCCTTGAAGATCTTTTCCTCTCCCTCACATCCAACCAGTCCTTAGACTTGACTGCCTCTATCTTTCGCCTATCCTTGCCTCTCCATTCAGACTCAGGCTTTCAAGACCTTTTGCCTAGACTACTACGACAGCCTCTTAACTGGTCTCCCTGACTCTAGTCTATTCCATTTACAACCCATCCTCCGTACCTCTGTCAGAGTAATCTTCCTCCCTCCCCTTTATAGTGATTTCATGTGATTCTTCCACATTAGTACCTTCAATGGCTCCCTGGGGCCTCCTGAATGAATTCCTGATGCTGGCATTCAAGGCCTTTACCCTACTTTTGTAGCTTTATTTCACATAACTCCCCTCATATATTCCATGTTCCAGTCACCCTTGTGCCTTTGCTCACCATTTTCATTTTTGCCTTTCTATTCCGAGTGCCCAGCCTAAGGCCTGGAACATAGCAGGAGCTTAATAAGTGCTCACTGCATTGAATCTTCCATGCCTAGTATGGGCTGGGAAGTCCTAACCTGATCAGTTAGAGTCTACCTTTTTTTTCAAGGCCCAAATTAGGTGCAAACTCTTCTGTGAAGTCTGCCTTGAACCTCCAGGGAAAAATATTCTTTTCACATTTCTCAATATCCTTTGCCTTTGCCCTTTGCACTTACCTCATTCTCCCTTGTACCATAATTATTTGTGTACTCATCCTCCTTTTTAGACTGTAAGGTCCTCGAAAGCAAAGTTTGTGACATTTATCTTTGCATACCTTGCCAGAGTACAAAACCCTGCACACAGTAGATGCTTAATAAATGCAGGTTGAATTAAATTGACCCTCCTCCTTTTGTGAGGACTCTCAATCAATTGAGAAACATTTATTAAGTGCCTACTATGTGCCAGGCACTGTGCTAAGCCCCAGAGTTACAAGAAAGAGGCAAAAGACAGTCTCTGCCTTGAAGGAGCTCATAATCTAATGGATTTTCCCCAATCATTCTCTAATGTTCTATGAATTAATATTTGAAAACTTGTCTGGTCAAAAATGTAAAAAAGAGAGAGAGAAACAAATAAACTATAGGTTGTTCTTAAAACAGCCTGGGGAAAGGAGCAGGGTGGGAGTTATTAGCCTCATTCTACTATTGAGGAAATTAAGGCCCAAGTCATTTGCCTAGTCAAGTCTTCCCTACACTCATTGACAATGAGGTGCCAATGATTGATAAAAGAGTGAGTTTACCCAGAAGAATTTGGAATGAAGGAAAGAAAGAGACCTCCTCTAGCTGTGTGACCCTGGGCAAGTCACTTAACCCCATTGCCTAGCCAAAAAAAAAAAAAAAAGAAAGAAAGAAAGAGATTTCCTGACTTCTGTTTTTTTCTTCCTACCCCAGGCTAGTAACCATTACAGCTCCCTCTGGAGTTAGGGTTATCAATCTGGGCAGGGGAACTGGGGCAGTCTGAAGCTTGTTAAGATTGCCAGGGCATAGTACAGACAGAGCCTAATGAAGTGGCCTCTCCCATCCTTTCTGGATAGGGAACCAGACTCACTTTTTCAATGAACAACTCTGGCCATTCTCAACAGCCTTCTGTGGCTCCCTAGTGCCTACAGAACAAAGTCCAAATTCCCCGGCTTGGCATTCAAGGCCTTTCTTAATCTAGCTCCCAGTTTACATTTCTGACCTCATTTCATAATACTCTACTCTGAATTCTAAACATGTCAGCCAAACTGAGTGATTTGAAGTCCTTCTAACATGTCTCAGACTGATAAATCTAGAATACCCTTCCTCCTTCTGTCTCCCCAATTTCTACCTTCCTAAATTCTTTAGGGCCAAGTTTAGACACCATTTCTACCAGGAAGGCTTCCCGGATTCTCCCCAATCCTCCCCAGGGAGAGAAGTCATCCCTTTTTCCTCTGATCTCATTGCAAGTTGTATTCCTTTTAGACCCAAATCATCAATTACAATGAACTACCAAGAGGGCAGGGATCTCTTTACTACCACGTAGTCAGTACCAAGCAGCCCTCCAACCCCCTAGGCATGCAGGCAGGCCCAGTGAGCCTAGCTCAAGTAGCTGAGGTCATCAGATTCATTCCTTTTCCTATGGTTCTCCCTCCCGGGCCAGTGTACCTTCTGTTCTTCCAAACTTCCCCTCCCTTGATGGCAGACTGAAGGCAGAATCTACCTCATATCAGGGAATGAATGAAAAAGCGTCCAGAAGGGTACCGTGAGACAAGAATAGTACCAAGCAGCTAGGAATGCAAATGCAAAGGTGAAGACAGACCCTGCCCTCAAGGAGCTTCCATTCTAATAAGGGGAGACAACACCACGGGGAAGTGGTGGACAGGAAGGGACATTTTGGTTTGGAAAGCTTTGGGGATGGTGAGAGGGACCAGATGAGAGTGGATTGATACGTCCTTTCAAGGCACAATAGGTCAATTTGATTATGGATCTGGAAAGGCTAGAAAGAAGATGGCAGGGAAGCAATGTGATCATGGCTGGAGGCAGGCCTAGATGTGTGTAGTGGGCCACTGCGGGAACCACCCATCAGGACAGCAGATTCCTAAGATGGATAATGACAAAAATAACAGTTTTCATTTTGATAGAACTTTTTCTACAGCATTTCCCCCAACAAAAACCCTGTGTGGTACATAGTACATATTTTATTACCTCCATTTTACAGATGAGAGAGAAGTGACTTGCTCAGAGTAACATAAATAGTTGAAAGTTACAGCCAGAATCTGAACCCAGATCTCCTGTCTCTAAGGAGAGTCTTTATAGGAAGGAAAGAAGCATTTATTTATTTTTTTTTTGTCACAGCATTTTTTTTAATATGTGTTTTTAAAACTTTGGGTTACAAATTTTCTCCCTTCCTCCCTACCCACCCTCATTGAAAAGGCAAGCATTTCGATACAGGTTATAAATGTGTAGTCATGCAAAACACTTCCATGTTGTGAAAAACTAAGTATATTTCCCTTGATCCTATCC
>NW_020954563.1:8812791-8822164 GCF_900497805.2 Vombatus ursinus
GTTTCTTGTCCCCTTCCCCCCCTTATTTTCCCGTAGGGTAAGATAGATTTCCATACCCCATTGTTTATGTTATTCCCTCCTTAAGCCAAATCCTATGAGAATGAGATTCATTCATTCCCTCTCACCTTCCCCTATTTCCCTTCCACTGTAAAAGCCTTTTCTTGTCTGTTTCATGTGAGATAATTTACCCCATTCTACCTCTCCCTTTCTCCTTCTTCCAGTATAATCCTCTCTCATCCCTTAATTTTATTTTCCAGCTATCACCCTTTCATCTTCAACTCACCCTGTGCCCTCTATCTATCTATCTACCTATTTATCTATATGTCTCTCTATATATACATACATATATTTTTTTCCCTCCCAGTACCTTAATACTGACAAAGGACTCATGAGTTACAAATATCATCTTTCCATGCAGGAATGTAAACAGTTCAACTTTAATAAGTCTCTTATGATTTCTCTTTCCCGTTTACCTCTTCCATGTTTCACTTGAGTCTTGTATTTGAAAGTCAAATTTTCTCTTCAGCTCTGTTCTTTTCCTCAAAATGCTTGAAAGTCCCCGATTTCACCGAATGACCATAGTTTACCTGAAGGACTATACTCAGTTTTTCTGGGTAGGTGATTCTTGGTTATAATCCTATGTGCTGGGCACCATGCTAAGCACTTGACAAATATTATCTCATCTGATCTTCACAACAATTCTAGGAAGTAGGTGCTATTATTAACCCCATTTTATAGGTGAAGAAATCAGGGTTACACAGTTAGTGAGTGTCTGAGGCAGGATTTGATCTCAGGTCTTGATTTCAGGTCCTGAGCTCTACCCACTGTACCACTGTATCATTTGGCTGCTTATTCCAAGGGTTTTTAACTTGGGAGTCTGTGAAATTAGAAAAAAATATATGTCTATATAGAAATAGTTGTCGATCTATTGATATAAATCTATTGAAACAGTTCTCCATTTTTATGTACATTGATAACTATTTTAATATACTCGATTTCTCTTGTAATGCTATGTGATTTATTGGATTGCTTTAAAGACATGAATCTGAGAAGAGGCAGAGAGTTTTCACCAAACAGCCAAAGCGGCCCATGACACAAAAAACTGTGAAAAACCTTCAGGCTTCTCTCAGTGTGGTGTAATGGCAAGCCGCATAGACTTGGAGTCAGAAGATGTGGGCTGAAGCAAATCTGCTGCTTCCTAACTCTGTGACCTTGGGTGCTCACTTTCTCTCGCCATAAGATGAGGGGGTTGAGCCAGATGCTCTTCAGGTCTCTGCCATCTCTAACACTGAGATTCTGGCTCCGGGTCTCCTGCTTCAACGAAGCAGGGCCTCAGTTCAGAGGTTCTGATTAAGAGAAGGGAGAATGTGGTGAGAGAGGATAAACCCCGGCAAGGATGGTGCTCTGGGATACAGTCAATTCTCCCTTGACTGGCCCACTTATGGATCTAGGTGTGGCTTCCCGTGACATTTGCTGTGACTGGATTTCTCCCCATGATCTTAAGTCTCTTCTTTTAGTCTCAACTTCTTTGTCCCCATAGGCCTTTGAGCCTCCCTCTTCCCTCACCTAGCTAGCAAGTGTCTAAGGCGGGATTTTAACTTTTCTTCCTGACTCTGGGTCTAGCACCTTATGCACTCTGAAAAGCAAGTGTGGAGAAAGGCAGGAGACTAAAGGGGGGCTGTGAGTCTCTGGAACAGGGGCCAGGAGCTAGCACAGCTCACTCCCTGGCATATGCCTTAGCCTAGCAGAATCATGTGGTAGAGAGAGGCAGAGAGAGAAGCTCAAGGGATCATGAATTTAGAGATGGAAGGGACCTTTGAGGTCCTCTAATCTAACCCCTCATTTTACAGTTGAGAAGACTGAGGATAAGCGACCTATTCAAGGTCATACAGGTAATTGCATGGGCAGAATTTGAACCTGGGTCTTCTGATTCCAAATCCAACACACTTTCCTCTGAACCACACTGCCTCTCATACTGTCCCAGCAAGGTCTCTTCTCTTTTGGCTCTGTCTGTGTATACCAAGACAGCAGCCTAGATGTTTCTGTGTGAGTCTGAGATTGTGTTATGCTGCTCAGGCCAGTCACAAACCACATCTTGGGGAGATCTTGAGCAAGGAGAGCAACATTTCTTTATACTTGCCTGCTCTTCCACTCTGGGAGACATCACAGCTGCTTTGAAATTTCTGACCTGTCATGCTCTCCAGTCTATCTTGTCTTGACCTCTCAGCTTAGCAAGACTCTGGATTCCTAATCTCTGGGCTCTCAGTGCCTACTCCCTGAGCCCCACCTCCTTCCCTCCAAGCTAGAATCATGGGACCAGTAAATATGAGAGTTGGAAGGAGCCTTAAGGATGGAGTCATCTAACCCTTTTGTTTTACGGATGAAGAAACTGAGGCTCAAGGGAGGAAGTGACTTCCCCAGTCACCTAGCATGATAGTAGCAGATTCCCACCCAGGTCCTCTGCCTCCAAGTCCAGAGCTCTTCCCACTCCACTGGGCTGGCTCCCTGGTCTCCCCCAGTTTGGGCTGAGCCTGCTTGATAATCCCTCACATGCCCAACCACCACACCAGCCCCGGAGACTTACAAACCCATTTCATTCTGTTCCGTAAATAGCAGGCTCGTTAGCAAATGAGTAGCAACAACACCTCCCTCACTGCCTGAGTCCTCCTCTCTGCCCAAAATGCCGACGGCAGCTGCTCTGAAATCGCAAAGCCCAGAGTGATGCCAAGGGGCTCGGTTCTCTGTCGCGAGACCAGAATAAACAAGAGGTTTGTGGCTGCACAGCCTACACACCAGCGATCCCCTTCCTTAGTCCAGAGCCTACACAATGGGGCACGTCCTGCTTAGCACGAAGTGGGGCAGCGGGGATGAGTCGAACGATAGTAACTCTATCTGTAAATCTGCACTCAGAGGGTTACAAATCACTTTTGTAAAGCATTATTCATCTAAACAGAGGAGCCTATATTGAAATACTGAGACCCGGAGGAGGAAGACACCAGGAAGTATAATTGGCTGACACCAAAGCCAGGGCATGTTGGCAGCTGAGTGTGAGGCCTGGGCATGGCATTCAGTTTGGGTGCTTGCAGGTGGTGGTAGAGCTGGAACACTGAGCCAAGAGCTAGAGATCAGAGAAACATTCAGAAACACAGGTGCATAGAACCTGGAGGAGAAAGATCTTGGAAGGGCTGAGAACATCTGGGATCAAGTCTCAGGTCAGGCATTTACAAGTTGGGTCTCCCTGGGCATGGTACTTTAATTTCTCTGAGCCTCAGTTTCCCCACATGTGAAAAGGGCTTAATACTTGTACTACCTATCTTACTGATCTGCTCTCAGGAAAACATTTTATAAACTTTAAAGCAATATAGGAAAAAGAGCTACTGTTGTTGATCTTAGATCTGGAAGGGACCTCAAGAGATGCCAGGTTCTAGTTGGTATGGCATTTTAAAAAATTAATTTAATTTTTTCAATTAACAGAAATCTAGGGGCAGCTAAGTGGCGTAGTGGATAGAGCACTGGCCCTGAAGTCAGGAGGACCTGAGTTCAAATCTGGCTTCAGACCAAACACTTGACACTTACTAGCTGTGTGACCCTTGGCAAGTCACTTAACCCCAATTGCCTAAAAAAAAAAAAGAAAAGAAAGAAAAGAAAAGAGAAATCTACTCTCTTCCAGTGGGGGGGGGGAAGGGGGGGTAGGCTTCTCATAGCAAATATGTGTAGTCAGGCAAAACAAATTCCTGAATTGGTCATGCCCTAGAAATACATTTCATACTGCATCCTGAGTCCATCACCTCTTTATCAGGATTATTCTTTCTTTTCTTCCCATTTTAAAGACAAGGTAACTGAGGCCTGCAGAGTAGAAGTGGCTTCTTTAAGATCACATAGGTAGTAAGTGAATAGCAGAGCTGAGATTCATATGCAAGGTCTCTGACTCCAAAGTCAGGGCTCTTCGTGGTACTGTTATGGGTAGGGCTTCCCGGGCAGAGCTCACACAGCCTCTCATGATGGCCCATTCAGAGATCAAAAGGCACTGTCTCCCTTTCTCCCCATCCCTATATCAAACCCGTGCTGTCTCTCCTGAGAAATAATGAAAGAATATTTATAAAAAACACTTAGCACAGTTCCCAGCACATAGTAGGTACTATATAAATGCTTATTCCCTTCTCTTCCCCTCCCTGTCCCAGAATTTCCTCTTGGTTTTAACTAGTGATTTTTCATATAAAGCATTCCACATGAACACCTTTTCAGGAATATTATGTTCCCTTGTCCAATTTCCTTATTGGGCTCATAAGGAAACTGAGGCCCACAGAAAGAAAGGGACTTACCCAGGGCCATGCAACAAGTCAGTGTCAGAGTGGAGGACAGAAGAAAACTTTCCTGGCTCTGAGGCAGATCCTCTTTCCCAGCCCAATACGGATGTGGGGTTCTGAACATTCTTTCTCTGTGCCCACCTGCAGACTCTGCCAGTCCCCATGCCCAGAGCTAGACCTGGGTATGCGGGCAGGTTGTGTTGACAAGTAGACTCCAGTATCAGGATTATGATAATCAGCTCCCTGGGTTTCTGATTTGTGTGCACTTCTGGTGACCAGCCAGACCTGGGCTCCTCCAAATATCCCCAGAGAGAATCTTTTCTCTCCTTCCTTCCTTCTCTTGGGAGGAGAAGCCAAGAGAAAAGCTTGCACCTGTACTGCCCTTGCAGGGCTGAGGAAGCAAGATGAAATAAAAGAGAATAGAAAGAAGGCATCCAGGTGGGTCAAAGGTACCCGAGGCTGTCTGGTGAAGTTTTCACCAAATACTTCTTGGGCTGACAACACCTTCTTGGACCAAGGGAGAAAATAAAAGAGACTGCTGGCATTCCCATGGTAGGATTTAAAGCCCTCATTCTAGACCAGCACCACGCCACTGGGAGCTCCTTCTCCTATGAGAAGCCCTTCTACAGTCTAGCTTTAGCTACTGGGGTCATAGAGCCAGAACCTCAGAAACAGAAGAGGCGTTAAAGATCATTTAATCCAACTCCCTTACTTTATAGATGAAAAAACTGAGACCGTCCCCCCAAGGTCATAAAGTCAATAAAAGGCAGAGTCAGGATTTGATTCCAAATCTTATTTTTTCTTTCTACTAAAACATCATGACTTCCTTATCTAGAAGCTCTCCTTTTTGAAAAGATTGAGGTCGAGAGGGCAGCTAGGTGGCGCAGTGGATAGAGCACCGGCCCTGAAGTCAGAAGGAACTCAGTTCAAATCCGGTATCAGACTAAACACTTGACACTTACTAGCTGTGTGACCCTAGGAAAGTCACTTAACCCCAATTGCCTAAAGAAAAAAAAAAAGAAAGAAAAGAAAAGATTGGGGTCAGGTCTTGGAATCAAGAGATTCAGATTACGGTTATGCGTCCTTAAACATATGAAGGCAGCTGGTACAGTGGAAAGAATAGTACTTGAGTTCAAATACCATCTCCAACACTACCTGGATGACTTCGGTCAAGTCATTTAATTACTCTGGGTTGTTTCCTTATCTATAGAATGAGGGGGGATAGGCAAGATGACCTCTGAGGTCCCTTCTAGCTCGTAGAACAATTCTATGTGTTTCTTCCCCTCTCAGTTTCCCCATCTGTAAAATGAGGGACTCTGGCCCAAGCATCTCTAAGGGCCCTTTCAACTCTGAGAATCCATGAGAATCCAGCTCTTAGAAACCTTTGCCCACCAGACAGATGTCTCCCTTTTCTCCTCAGGGCACCCTGGGAGCATTAATCTCCTTGGGGCATTTCAAACTGGACAGGAATTTGTGAGCATTTTCCCAGAAGCAATGAGGCCCCAGGGGAGCAAATCAGAGAAGGCCTCCATCCTAGCCAGCCAGGCCCCAGTGCTCAGCCTGCTCTGGAAGCCAGCAGCAGCTTTCAAAGAGGTAGGGTGTCCAGAGTGCAGGAGGCAATGGTCCTGCTCTCCTCTGCCCTGGCAGGCCACCTCTGAAGAACTGTGTCTGGTTAATGCTGACTTCCCTCAGGGAAGATCTCCAACTTATCCTGTATATGTCTTGTTTCTCCCTCATTGTTTGCATACTGTCTCCTCCACTAGAGGATGCATTCTTAAGGGCAGAGGGTGTTTTTGCCTTTTTTGTATCTTCAGGGATTAACACAGTGCCTGACATATAGTAGGTGCTTCAGAAATGCTTCTTGATCTGAGTTGATTTCAGAAGCTGGGATGTGTCCAGAGTAGGGTGACCGGGACATCCAGGGGACAGGAGAGCAGGCCACATGGCCACTCTGAGGAAGTATTTAGCCCAGAAATGAACAGGACCTAAAGAGACAGGACAGATGTCTTCAGGCATGAGAGGGGGCTGTCACGTGGAAGATGGATTGGCTCTGTTTGGCCTTGCCTCAGAAGGCAGAATTAGGAGCAATGAGTAGAAGCTAGAGAGAGACAAATTTAGACTGGCTGGTACAGGGATGAATTTGGAGTCAGAGGACCAAGGTTCAAATTACTGCTTTGGTATTAACATGTGCGTTTGAGTACACCATGAGCTCTCGTGGTCTCAGTTTCCTTATCTGCAAAGTAAGGTTGGATTAGTTTCCTTCCAGATCTAACTCTATGGGTTAGGGGCTAGGTCTGTGACTTCAGTGGTGCATGGGACTCCCAGATATGGAAACTCCCTCTAGGAATACAGGGCAGCACTCTATACACAGCATTTTATTCTCTATTTCTCAAGTCATTATTACATTTTTGTTCAGTTGTTTCAGTGGTGTCCTACTCTTTGTGACTCCATTTGGGGTTTTCTTGTCAAGATACTGGAGTGATTTGCCATGTCCTTCTCCAGCTCATTTTATGGATGAGGAAACTGAGGCAAACAGGGTGAAGTGACTTGTCCAGGGTCACACAGCTAAGTAAGTGTGTGAGACCAGATTTGAACTCAGGAAGATGAGTCTTCCTGACTCCAGGCCTAGCTCTCTATCCACAGTTAAACCTAGCTGACTAGTTATTATGTAATATTGCCTATTATTGTCATTCCTGTTTGTATTATTTTCTTATTTGATTGTAAGCTCCATGATGGTAGAGACATTGTTTAGAGAAACTTTCTATCTCCCTGAGCTCAGGGCTCTGCTCTCTCTAGGCACTTGAGAAATGTTTCTTGTGAGGAATTGTATTGTTGTACACAGTCCAGCATAAAGCGGGTCCCAAGAAAAGATGCTGATTTTATGACCCAGGCCCTGAGTGGCTATTTTCCTTCACAGGCACACTCTCCTTTAAGCAAATCCACTGTGAGAATATACGATTTTACCCAGGAGACAACTTTGGAGTATTTCGCTAAAGACTTTTTCATTTTACAAAATGGTTCAAATCAAAACAGCAGACTTTTAAATGGAGGACTCCTGGGGTTCTTCAAATGATTCAGGGGACACAACGACCCTATTTACAACCCCCCTAAACAGTCCTCATCATCCTTGACTTCTCTGTGGCTTTCAAAAAATACTGACCATCCTCTCCCAAATATTCGCTGGGTTACTGGGACATTGTACTCTCCTGGTTCTCCTCCTATCTCTTTAAATAATCCTTTATAGAATCATTATCCACAATCCATCCTGTGAGTGTGAGTGTCCCTCCCGTCTCTGCCCTGAACCTCTTTTCTTTCTATGTTCTCACTTGGTGACCTCATTAGCTCGCATGGGCCCTTTTATCACCTGTATGCAAATGGTGTCCAGACATAAATATCCAATTCTCCCTTCTCTCTTGAGCTCCAGTCTTTCATTGCCAATCAGCCGCCAGACTCTCTCCATCGTGATGCCCTGTGAGCACCTCAAGCTCGGACCACATCTAGAAGCACTCAGTTGCACCCAATGCTGAGAACCAAGAAGACCTGGGTTTGAATCCTGACACTTACTAGCTGCTGTGTGATTAGAGGTAAGTTTCCTAAACCTCTCAGGACCTCTATTTTCCTCATGTGTAAATTGGGAATCTATTTTGGAGTAGACGGATGAAAGGTGATGTAGCATAGTGGAACAAGAACTGGCTGTGCAGTCAGGAATACTTAGATTCAAGTCTGGCTCTGTGATCCTGGGCAAACCACTTAGTTTCTCAGTGTTCCGGTCGACTCTATAAGAATATTAAATTTCAGAGCAGGTGTGGACCTACATTGGCAGAGTAAGTTCCATCCCCAAGAGTTCCCTATACCAATGAAATTACAGGTCCATTCCCAAAACGTCGGGGTAACAATGCCTGCAATAATGTGAGGCTCCAGTGAAACAATTTATAGAAAGTTCTCTGTAAACCTGAAAGTCTTATAAAAATGTTATTCATTATTTTGCTAGTATTGTAGATAGATGGAGAAGGAAATGGCAAACCACTGCAGTATCTTTGCCAAGAAGACCCCAAATGGGGTCACGAAGAGTCGGACATGACTGAAAATGACGGAACATTGTGGATAGAACTGTCCTCAAAGTTAGGAAGACGGGTTCAAATCCTACCTCTGACATATACTGGCTGTGTGGCTCTGGGCAAAGAACTCAATCTTTCAGTTCTCTAGGTAACTCGCTAAGACTAAATTACTGAGAAGTTGCTAACTTTCATTGGTAGTTTCCCATATCAGTGAAATCATGATTGTAGTCCCTATCACTATCTGTTGTTGTTGCTGTTTCTTATTTCTTTAGAAGGCATCACTATCCTCCCAGTCATTCAAATTCATAACCTTGGCATCATCTTTGCCTCTTCTCCTTCACCCCTCATATCTAATAAGTTACCAAGTCTTGCATTTCGGTATCTCTTGCATACATCCCCTTTCTCTTATTACCTCCCCCTCTCCCCATCAAACCAACCAACCAACCAACCAACCAACCAACCAACCTCTAGGGTCACATGGACTGGGGCTAATCCAAAACTTCCTCTCTTGGATTCACTGCCCCTACTTTGAACTGTTCCAAATATACTCATTGTTCAGTTTGCATCTAAGGGCAGCTAGGTGGTGAAGCGGAGAGAGGGTTGGGCCTGGAGCTAGGAAGATTCATCGTTCTGAGTTCAAATCTAGTCACTTACTAGCTGTGTGAGTTTGCCTCAGTTTCCTCATCTGTAAGATGAGCTGGAGAAGGAAATGGCAAACCACTCCAGTGTCTTTGCCAAGAAAACCACAAAAATCGGGTCACAAAGAGTTGGACATGGCAGAACCCTACAGCCTCCAATTGCCAACATAAGAGGCCCCAGCACACAAAGCCAGTGACCAAGACCTAGGCTCCCACCTCTAGAAGCTTGGGTCAGTGCCCTCTGCTCCCCAGCAGGAGAGCTTAATCTCTTCAAAGGCCAGGGAATAAAGAAATACCATGAGTAAAAAGAAATGTACAATAGATTCATGTTGTGAGAAGAGTGAAGATCAAGACAGAAATTCTGAAGAGG
>NW_020954563.1:8822174-8840168 GCF_900497805.2 Vombatus ursinus
CAAAAGCATATGGAAGTGATTATTGATAAATCAAAATAAATTAAAAAACAAAACAAAAAAAAAAGAGTTGGACATGATTGAAAAATGACTCAACAACTTAGCTTGTGTCTAGGTTTCCCAGATGTGGTTAACAGAGTTCCCACTCCCATATGACATTAAAAATGACAATACCTATGGGTAGGACAGCCTTTATTTCTCCCCCCCAAAAATGCAGAAAACACAAATGGTTCACAGGAGCACACAAACACAGAGAAACAGGTAAAGCACTCAATTAGTAACCCAGTCTCCCTTTGAAAGGGAGCTGAACTTGCGGTGCCATTGAACAATCAATCCTTTGACATGTCCATGGGTTCCTTGCCCTCTCACAGGATCCCAGATTCAATGTTACCTCAAGGTTTGGATCTTCCCTCTGGCAGTTAAGCAATATTAAATATAAGCAAAGCCATGCACAGCCCAAACAATTAGTCAATTAACAAGTATTTATTAACCATCTACTAATCTGGCCTCAGACACTTACTTACTAGCTGTGTGACCCTGGGCAAGTCACTTAACCCTGTTTGCCTCAGTTTCCTCATCTGTCAAATGAGCTGGTGAAAGACATAGCAAACCACTCTAGTACCTTTGCCAAGAAAACCCCAAATGGGGTCATGAAGAGTCGGACATGACTGAAACAACTGAGCAAGTGCCAGGCACTGTGGGGATTCAAAGAAAGATGAAAAATTGTCCTTGGCTTAAAGAAACTTACATCTTAATGGAGGAGACAAGATGTTAAGTTTTAGGTACACACACACACACACACACACACACAGATATACATATAGGGTGGAGTAAAAGCAGTGACTTGCTTGAGCTCTCCCCAAACCCCTCCAAATACCTGCGAAAAATGGCTCTAGATATAGATACAGTAAATGAGAAGGTCATCTCCAGGGGAAGGTATTGGCACTTGTGATGGGATTTCCTTCTGCAGAAGATGAGATTTGAGCTGAGCCTTGAAGGCAGGTAGGAGATAGAGACTGGGGAGGGGGGAGCATTCCAGCAATGAGGGCCAGCAAATACCCCACAGGTAGAGAGACCAGAGATGATGTGGAAGGACCTTTAAAAGTGGTTGGATTGTAGAGTTTGTAGAGGAAACAAGTCTAAGTGGAAGAAGCCTGTAGAGGTAGAAAGGGGATGGGTTGTGAAGAAGGGCTTTAAATACCAGAGGACTTTATTTTTGATCTTGAAGGTAACAAGGAACCACTGGAGTTTATTGAGTAGAGGATATCATGTTCAGGCCTATGCTTTAAGAAAATCACTTTGGCAGCTAAGTGGAAGGTGGATTGGTGTCAGTGAGATGAGGCATGGGAACCAAATAGGAAGCAATTGCCATAGTCCAGGCGAAAGGCTGATGAAGGCCTGGGCCAGGGTGCTGGCTGTGAGAGTGGAGAGAAGACAGATATGAAAGATGTGAAGGTGTGTGACAGTGGGCTGGATCTGTGGGG
This sequence comes from Vombatus ursinus, assembly GCF_900497805.2. Classification (NCBI taxonomy): domain Eukaryota; kingdom Metazoa; phylum Chordata; class Mammalia; order Diprotodontia; family Vombatidae; genus Vombatus; species Vombatus ursinus. The sequence goes on from NW_020954563.1 coordinate 8,823,656, forward strand.
TGAGTGTGAAAGAGGAGGAAAAGAAGATGACCCAAGGTCTCCACTGAGCCTGGGTGACTGAGGCAGACTCGGGGGCTTTGCTCTCCAAGTAGGATGGTGTTCAGCATCTAGGCAGGTATTCTTTCTCCAAAGCACAGGCTGCATCAGGAAATCCCTTCTCTCTCTAAATTGGGGGCTCTTAACCTTTTTGTGTCGGGGATTCATTTGGCAGTCTGGTGAGGTCTACAGACCCCCTCTCAGGATGTATATATGTACGTATATGTATATGTGTGTGCATATACACACATGTACACAATGCATATATATCAAAATATATAGAAATATATTTTTATATATACAAATATATAATATATAATATATGTGTAAATGTACATATACACACATTTACATATATTATCTATTTTAACATAACATATATTACATACTTTAAAACATTAATAGTTTATGGAAATACTGAATATCAATTTGAAGTTAGTAAAAACAACGATGTACTTTTTCTTTCTTATTCAAGTTCATGGACCCCCTGAAATCTGTCCATGGACTCCTTGGGGGCGTCTGTGAATCCCAGGTTAAGAACCTCTGCTCTAGAGGTCTAATCCTGAACTCTTGAACTTGGAGTTACCCACTCTGCAGCCCCCAAGGCAGGGACTCTTCTCTGAGGCTGAGTGGGCACACACACGTCTGCTTCTGCAGGAAATCTCTTCTCGTCCTGGCTACTATCATCTTTAGAGCTGGGGGAAACTACGCTTGGGATCACTTCTCTCAGGACAAATAGAAGCCCATGAAACATAGCCCCAGGGCTTCCATTTCCTGGAGGGAGGAGATTGTGACTCCATGACAACTATAGGAGCCCCTAGACTTCCAGCTGGTCCGAAATACAGGAGGAGAAAAGGAAGCCCAAGAAAGCCCCAGGTGGTCAGTCTGTCACCTTCCCTCTTATGATCCACAGAGATGACTGGCTCCTTTTACAGCAATGTACTGACCTGCGTGTGCCAGTCACTCAATCATCAGGTGTTCCTTGCATCTTCTCAGCAAGGCGCATCTGCTCTCCGGGGAGACGTTCCCCTTAGATGCCTTTCAAAAAAGCTGGCACCCTGTAATGCCATTAAGTTGACTGGGGGAGTCCATTGAACTGACCAGGAGCTCTCCTGATTACCCCTTTTCCTCACACTCCATCCACAAGACCACCACCCAAGTTCAGACCTCATCACTTGGTCACAAGTAGCTTGATGGGGGCAACTAGGTAGTGCAGTGGATAGAGCACCAGCCCTGAAGTCAGGAGGACCTGAGTTCAAATCCAGCCTCAGACCAAACACTTGACACTTACTAGCTGCGTGACCCTGGGCAAATCACTTAACCCCAATTGCCTTAAAAAAACAAACAAACAAACAAACAAAAAACGCAAATAGCTTGATGGCTCTTCCTTACCTTGAGCCTCTCCCCTTCCCAATTCATCCTTCACACAGTTGCCCAAATACACGTCCTTATTCATGCATCTGACCATTTCACTGCCCTGAGGAAAAACTTCCAGTGGCTCCCTACTGTCTCTAGGATAAAACGGAAACTTCTCAGCCTGCGTTTGAGGCCCTGCCCACTCCAGTGCCAACCTACTTTCCCAGCCTTACTTCCTTTCCCACACTGTATTCCAGTCAAGCTGTTACCCACACTCAACACGCTGTCTTCCACCTCAGGGCATTCATGCAATCCTTCTCTCATGCCTTCCCTTCGACATGCTTCCTTCCCATCTCTGCCTTGCAGGCTCTTTTTCTTCCTTTAAGGCTCAGCTCCTGTCCTGCCTTCTGATCACCCTCCCTCTTCCACCACCCCAGCTGAAAATGCGGATTTCTCCTGAGCCTCCATCACACTCCGCCGTTCATCTGTACATAGGCCGTGTGCCCCGTTAGAATCTCCGAAGCAAGCTCCTCTTCAGCCTCGTATCCCCTGTGTGAGCACAAGGCCACCCTAGTTAGCTAGACTGTAAGTTTCCTGAAGGCAATGCCTATTCAGTCTTTATCTTTGGGTCCCCAGTGCCGAGCACGGTACCTGCCACAAAGCAGGTACTTAATGCATGCTTGTTGATCGGCTGATCATTGAATTGAAATGAAAAATAGCTTCTTTCGCTGAATTCTCACAAAAGCCATGAGAGGGAGGCAGGGCAAGAAAGTATTGCCCCTAATTTATAGATGAGGAAATTGAGGCTTGACACATCTGTCAGGTAAAGTGATGGCAATAAGTGAGCCAAGTCATTCACCGTCTGACCCAATCCCTTTTTTGGCACATGATGAGTTACAGAATGTGAGAGCTAGAAGGAGCCTTAGAAACCATCTATGGTGTTTGTGGGGCAGAGGAAAGAGTTTTGAACTGGAAATCAAAAACTCTGGGTCCAAATCCTGATTCTGTTACTAGCTATGCAGCTTTGGAGAAGTCATTCAACTTCTCTGAGACTCAGTTTCCCTATGCATAAAAACGAGCATCCTGATGCTTACACTGCCTGTTTCAAGTGGTTATGGTGAAGAATGTGCTTTGCAATCCTTGAAGGATTACAGAAATGGGAACTATTGTCATTATCTAGTCTAAATCTCTCATGACTGGGGGGGGGCATTGCAAGTTATTTTATTCAATTTTATTTTAACTGAAAAAATAATTATTTTTTCTCCCTCCTACTCCCTCCCAAATTAAAAGGAAAAAAGAAAAAGAAAACCCTTGTAACAGATATGCAGTCAAGCAAAACTAATTCATACATTGTCCATGTCCAAAAATGTATGTCTAATTCTGCATCTTGACTTCGTCTCCTCTCTATCAGGAGCAAAGTAGCATAGATCACTATCAGTCCTCCGGAATCATGTCAACCCCTTATGGAGACGGGGCCATAGTGGGCTCTTGGAGTCCTGAGCAGGGTCTCAGAGTCACTGAGGGGATTTTGAGAATTACAGAATGTAAGATTTGGAAGAGACCTCAGAAGTCATCTACCCTAGCTCCACCTGAATGGAAATCTCCTTTTAAAATCATCCTGACAAGTGGTTCTTCAGTTTGCACTTAATAACCTTTGATGATAGGGAACTCACTCTCCAATGACAGAGAACTCACTACCTTACAAGAAGGAAGCAGCTCCCAAGAGTGGTTCCATTCGGGCACTATTCTCAGCTTGTCCCTTCACTTCTGGGGAACATGGCAGGCTTATTTTCATCCTTTTTGTGCTCATTTGGACCAGCAATTTCCCTTCCAGTGATCTGAGCACTGGTCTGAAACAGATACCATCTGTCCAGATGAAGGATCCCAGGGGCCTGGCAGGGAACAGGTCTCAGAGGGAGGATTTCCAAATCCAAGGAAGCCTCTGGGCTCTTTTCAGGTTTCTCCATCTTACCATGTGGTAGGCTTGTTTCCTTGTAAAATGAAGATACCCCAAATGACTCATTGAGCAGGGTCAGGGAGGTAGCCCACATCTAGCTACACTGGATTCCATTCACTGACAAATAATCTTAACATTAGTTCCCATTCCCATACCTCACTAAGGTTTGCAAAGCTCTTTCCACAACAATTCAATCAACAGGGTCATAGCCTCAAAGGATTTGAAGCTTGGAAGTCATCTAGTCCACCTTATAGATAAGGAAACTGAGGGCCAGGGAGATCTAGTGACTTGCTCACGTCACACAACTTGTCAGTGTTTGAAGCCAGCTGCCTGATTCTAGGTCCAGTGCCCTTTCTGTCCTGCTCTGCTGCCTCTGTAGGCAGTGCAGGTCCTCTTGTCTCCATTTTTTTAGTGGAAAACACAGAGGACCTGTGACCTGCTGAGGGTCACACAGCAACTGTCAGAACTGTGATTTGAACTCATGTCTCCTGATTGTAAGCTTAGTACTCTTCCCACTGTGCAATACTGCCTTTGCAAATTGGTTTAGAAGACAGTGACCAGGATTGTGAGGGGATTCAAAGCTATTTCATGCTGTTCAATTAAGGAAATATTTATTAATTATATTTAATTATATTAAATACTATTATGTGCAAGAATGGGCTTCTTCTAGGCACTGGGAATAAAAGACCAAAATAAAACAGTCTCTGCCCCCAAGGAGCTCACCTTTTACCGGGACAATATAATTATACAAAGTTAAGAACTAGACAAAGTGAACTGAAAGCAAGGGGTACAATAGCAAGTGGGTACATCAAGAGGAGCTTCCTGTCATAGGTAGTACAGGCTACATATAGGCTCACAAGCCCAACCCCCACTCACATCGGCCGCCAGAGAGTGGCTGGCTACTTCTCCCCCTTAGAGTTCAAGGAGTAACTTTGAAGGGTAAGGATTGTTTTTAAATACTGTTGTTTATGAGCCCTCACTACTGTGCTCCCATGGATGATCACTTAACCAGCTAACATCTCACCAATATCATTTACTTGATCAACACCCTCTTTTACAAAGGCAGATTTACTGAAAAGGTATAGCAAGGAACCTGAGTACAACAACATCCCCCAAAAAGCCAAGATGAACTCTCCCCAAGGATGAGGAAAGTAGGTTTAGACTCGGAGAAAGTATTGTGGCAAAAAGATAATTCACAGCTCCTGGCTGGCTGGGTACTATGACCTGAGCTCTGGTGCATGAACTTTGTGGCCTATGTTTTGGGTGCTCAGGGACCTCATTTGCTCTCCTCCTAATTCCTGGCTGGTTGAGATACTCAAGCTGGAGAGTCTCCAGAGAAGCGAGGGAGGCAATACTGTATAATTTTCCAATTCCTTCCTCCCCTGTTACTGATTCAATGGACCTCATGTTCCAGCTGCTCCTCCTTCCTCCCTACACCTTCTCTTCAGGGAGGCAGTGTGGTACAGCAGCAAGTGCAGACTCTTTCTGGAAATCAGGTTTTGCTATTTACTTGCTGTGTGAGTTTGGGCAAGTCCCTCCCCTTTCTGGGCAGGGGAATGGGTGAGAATTCCAGTGATCCTTCCACTTGCCATCTCACACAGCCATTATTTGGGAAGTACTTTGTCGATTGCTTAAAAAAAAAACAGAACGCCACGTAGATGGGGCTGTGATCATGATAAGCTGTCCTTGGTTTGAATCATGACTTGAACCCAGGTCATGTCTGACTTCTGCTTTTTTCTCACCCACATATTTCCTACCAACTTCAGAAGCAATTAAAAAAAAAGAACCAGTGTAACAACATTTTCTCCCAATACCTCAGTGTTTTTGCTTTTATCTCTCTGACAGCATCTCCTGACCCAAGGCTGTCCTACTTTCTATAGCAAGCCTCTCTTCAACTCAGCCAATTTATTGCCTTAGTCCTTTGCCTGGGCAGCCTCTTCCTGCAGTCTGGTACCCGTTTCCACCCATTTCTTGTTTCTAGGAGCACACATTTGCTTTTAATCTCTAAACTAATTCCGGTCCATTTAAGCTTTGTTAATGCTAAAACACAAACATTAATCTTAAAAACAATCCTGAATTGACTGTAAGATTTAGAGCTGGAAGGGAACTTAGAGGTCATTTAGTCTAAACCCCTTATTTTCTAGACGAGGAAGCCAAGGCCCAGAGAGGGGAAAGAGCTTGCTCAAGGTCGAGCAGGCAGCTAAGTGGCAGAACAGGGATCTGAACACAGGTCCTGGGACTGTAAGGTCAGGGGTCTCCTCCTAATTCCTTATTATCATTATTCTGAGCTGAAATTTCAAGACACTGCTCCTGGTTGCTCTTCCTTCTGAGACCGAAAGGAATAATTTGAATCCCTTTTTGGCTAGATCCTTTGTCTTATTTTACTTTCAAACAAATCCTCCCAAACTGTCCCTCCCAGGCCCCACTTCCTTTGCTTCCACCCTCCTACCCCTCACTAGTCATTCTAGGATTGGGGGGTGGGGTGGGGTAAATTAGAACCATGGAATGTTAGAATAGGAAGACACCTTATAGATGGCTGAGTCCAGTCTCCCAGTATCCCTGGTGAGCTGAGATGTGGCACTGAGGAGTGGAAGGAGGTCAGGTCAGAGATATGGGACTGGAAGATTAAGGATAGATGCGGAGAAGTAGACTTGGTTGTCTCCTGCATAGAGGTGAGAGACAAAGTCACTCGAGTAAGGAGTGAACCACTGGGTGACACATTGAAGAGTTGATAGGAGAAAGAGGAGCCATTGAAGAGAAAGGAGCTGTCAGAGGGGTAGGAGGAGAGCCCAGAGAGCATAGGGTCAAGGAAATTATGGGAGGAAAGAATCTAGAAGAAGAGTTGATACTAGAAGAGAGGCAGCGTGGCTCCCTCTAAAGATTCACGGGTCTGTGTTCAAGTCTTGGCCAAGCTACTGACTGCTTGGGTGAACTCGGCATGGAGTCATGGACAGGGGACTGGACTTGGGGTCAGGTAGATCTGCGTTTCAAATCCAGCCTCAGACAACTGCTAATTGGAGGCCTTTAAGCCTTTTCTAGTTCAAAATTTATGATTCTATAACCTCTCAGGGCTTCTGCTTCCTCATCTATAGAACGGTGGGGTTGGATAAGGCAATGTCTCAGGTCCTTTCATAGATCCATGACCAGAACCCAAGTCTTCAGGTTGACAGACGAGTCATAGAATCTTAGAGTTGGCCCTGAGAGGCCATTCATTCAAACATAGACCTGAGGAGCCGTGACTTCATCAATGCTCCTGCCCAGGGGTCATCCAAGTGCTTCTTGTTTTGTGTTGTTTTGCTAGGCAATGGGGTTAAGTGACTTGCCCAGGTGTCAAGTGTCTGAGGCTGGATTTGAACTCAGGTCCTCCCAACTCCAGGGCAGATGCTCTATCCACTGCGCCACCTAGTCGCCCCTATCCAAGCTCTTCTTTATGACGGAGAGATCATCACCTTCTCAGGCAGTCAGTTCCACTTTGTGACAGCTATGCTTTCCAATATTGGGCCCAAATCTACTTCTCCCCAATTTCTACTTGTTGCTACTCCCCAGCAACAAGAGGGATTCTGCCCTTGGGGGCCAGCAGGACAAGGTGAATCCTGCTTTCGCATGACATCCCTTCATGAAGTTGAAGACAATAATCACGGCCCCTCTTAGTCTTGTTGTTGTTCGGTCATTTCAGTCGTGTCTGACTCTTTGTGACCCTATTTGGTGTTTTCTGGGCAAATGATACTGGAGCAGTTTGCCATTTCCTTCTCCAGCTCATTTTACAGATGAAAAAACTGAGGCAAACTGGGTTAAGTGACTTGCCCAGGGTCACACAACTACTAAGTGTCTGAGGCCAAATTTGAACTCAGGTCTTCCTGACTCCAGGCCCAGCGCCCTGTGCACTACGGTGCCACCTAGCTGCCCCAGTTTGTTCAAATGAGTCTCACAGTGATAAGATCATAGATTATGAGCTGGAAGAGGCCATTGAGACTGGTGAGGCACCGAATCACAGATCTTGAGCTAGAAGGCAGGAAGAAAACAAGCATTTATTAAGTGCTTGCTGTGTGCCAGGTACTGTGCTCAGTGCTTCACAAATTTTCTTTTTCTCATTTGATCCTCACAACCACCCTGGGAGGCAGATGTTATTATTATTCCTATTTTATAGTTGAGGATGACTGAGGCAGATAGAGATAAGTGACTTACCCGGGGTCATGCAGGTAGTTAGCAGCTTTTGAGATTTGAACCCATATCCCGCACTCTTTCCACCATAAACTGCTACATTTCCCTTTAGAATTTCTAGGATTTTGAGGTTTGCAAAGTGCTTTTTTTATAACAACTTTTTGTGCCAATGGGCCAAAAGGATTACTTCCTAATCTGTAAATTATCAAAATTTTCAAATTATACAGATTTTCAGATTAGGAAATTGAGACTCGGTGACCTGTCCAAATTCACACAACCACAGAACATCAGAGCAAGGATTTGAACCCTGGTGTCTCCTGACTTCAAGCCCAGCATTCACATGGCCACGTTTTCACCCTGCCTCTTTAGACACCCTGGCCTCCTTTCAGATGGATACAATACTCTGATTTTTCAAGAACCATTTTCCCATGACTGCTGGAACATTTAGAAATTCCAGAAATGGAAGTTGGCCCTTTGCTTGAGTACAAGGAAATAAATATTCCTTCCTGTGTTTGGGAGACATCACCTTGCCCAAAGATGAAATTCGTGCTTGGGACAGTGCTGCTCTGCAGACCCTTTAATCTGCTGTGAGCAGGGCTGAGTGGCCCTTGTCACTGGCTTCTTAGGGATGTCTAGACCAGAGATAAACATAATTCCAGAAATCGTGCTGTCTCTTCTTGGTGGGGGGGGGGGGGCGGTGAGCTATCAGACATGCTTTTGGTTTCTTTCTTTCTCTCACTAGACAGTCACTCACCCATCACTGGGCTTGCTCTGCTCCCAAGCCTCACTGTCTATTGATGGATAGGACCTTTCAGTCCAATTCTACAAACATCTGTTAACCATCTGCAGTGTGCCAGGCCCTGTGTCCAACCCTGGGGATACAAAGATGGATATGTTCATGTGAATGAGCTTCTGTAGGTGGGGCTTCCCAGGTGAGGTCCTTCAGTGATTGCTGGCAGGGAGGCAAGGGCCCAGGCCTATACAGGGCAGCCAGGGGGGTCCTCTTGGAAGACAGATCAGCCTTTTGGCTCTAGAGGGCAGAATAAGGAATAATGGAGAGGAAGGGAGAGTTACAGAGGGGGAGATTTCGACTCCATCTAAGGCAGGGCTTCTTAACCTGAGGTTAATAGGAATTTAGGGGTTCTGTGAACTTGGGTGGGCAAAATTACATCTTTGTTTTCATTAATTTCTAACAGAAATTTAGCATTTCCCTCCATCTCTTGCTCTTGGTATTCTGTCTCCATGCCTAGAACACTCTCTTTCCTCTACTCTGATCACTGACTTCCCTGGCTTCCTGTAAGTCCCAACTAAAATCTTATCTTCTGCAGAAAGCCTTCTCCAACCCCTTTTTAATTCTAGTACCTTCCTTCTGTTAATTATTTCTTATTTATTCTGTATATTATAGCTTGCTTTGCACATATTTGTTTACATGTTGTTTTCCCCATTAGACTGTAAACTCCTTGAGGGCAGGGACTGTCTTTTGTCTCCTTTTGTATCCCCAGTGCTTAGCATAGTGTCTAGCGCATAGTAGGTGCTTTAAAAATGTTTATTTATTGATTCGTTTAACAAGCATTCTTCAGAGATAGGGTCCATAGGTTTTGATAGACTGCCAAAGGGGTCCATGACAAAATTAAGAGCCCCTGAGCTGCTTTGTGAGGTAGTGAGCCTCCTATGACCAGCTTCAAGTAGAAGCTAAGTGACCACTGGGTAATGGTGTTGCAGAGAGGATTCCTGCTCAGGTACAGTTTGGGCTGGGTGATCTTTGAGCTCTGAGATTCTGATATAGGGTTTGCTTATAAACAGTTTATGATCTAATGGGGGAAAGACACAGACACAAATAATCTATACGAGGAAGAATAAAAGAGAGAGAAGGGCAAAGGAGAAGATGTCAAGACACAAAGAGCAATGAGGAATTTGAGAAGAAAGAAACAAGCATTCATTAAGCTCCTACTATGTGCTAGGCACTGTGTTAAGCACTTAGTAATTCTTATCTCATTTGAGCCTCACAACAACCTTAGGAAGTAAGTGTGCTATTATTATTCCTATTTGTACAATTGAGGACCCGGCATCAGAGAGAGTATGTGATTTGCCCCGGGTCATAGTGCCCACTTAAGTGTCAGGGAAAATTTGAACTCAAGTCTTCCTGACTGGGCAGCTAAGTGGCAGAGTAGATAGAGTGCTAAGCCTGAAGGCAGGAAAACTCATCTCCCTGAGTTCAAATCTGGCCTCACACTCACTAGCTGTGTGACCCTGGGCAAGTCCTTTAACCTTCTGCTGCAGTTTCCTCACCTGTAAAATGAGTTGGAGAAGGAAATGGCAAACCACTCCAGTATCTGCCAAGAAAACCCCAAATGGGGTCATGAAGAGTCAGACACAACTGAAATGACTGAACAAAATCTTCCTGACTCCAGGCCCAGCCCTCTATCCACTGCACCACCTGGCTGCCTCCCAAGGGGAGATGGGGGAGATGGCTGTCACCTGGGGAAGAGGGTGGTGGTGAATCAGGGAAGGCTTCATGAAAATGGCACCTTAAGGAATCATAGATTTAGAGCTGACCTCCCAGGTCATCCTGTTCAACTCCTTCATTTTATAGATGAGGAAACTGAGGCCCAGTTAAACGACTTGCTTAAGGTCACACAGTTGTAAGTGGCAGAGGTAAGATTTGAATCCAGGTCCTAGGACTCCAACTCCCTTGCTCTTTCTGCTGAACTGCTGTCAGAGACAGCCTCTAAAGCAAAGGAGGGACTTTAACAGGGAAGGAGAGAGGGACGGGGAGTAGGAGTCTATTCTGGATAGTGGGGACCAAAGGAGCAAAAGCTTAGCATCGAGAGAGATAGGTTTGGTGAATAATTCAGCTTCTGTGAAATACAGACTATGGGAAAGAGAATGATAGCAAATACAACTGGAAAGGACTACTGGAGACCAGTGATGGAGGACCCCAGTGTGAATAAGAAGTTTGTACCCTGTTTTCTGGGTAGGTGGGAGCCACTGAAAATTTCTGAGCAGGAGAGAATGTGGTGATCAGAGAAGTTTGGCAGAGTGCCTGGGCAGTATGTGAGGGGTCACAGTGACAGAAATAAATGTGTCCCATTTCTACAACTAGATTGTGAAGTCCTCGGAGATAAGGCCAAGGTTGTGAACAACCACCAACTTCCACAGCTACACAGCTCTTTACAGTTTTTTTTTGGTTGTTTTTTTTTTTGTTTTTGTTTTGTTTTGTTTTTTGTTAGGTAATGGGGTTAAGTGACTTGCCCAGAGTCACACAGCTAGTAAGTGATCCACTGAGCCACTTAGCTGCCCCTGCTCTTTACAGTTTGCAAAGTACTTTCCCATCTACGATCTCAACTCAGTGAGCAGTTATGTCATGCCTACTTTGTGCCAGACCCCTCTCAGGGCCTCAATTTCCTCCTCCATAAAATGGAGAGGGTAACATTTGCCTTTCCTTCCTCACAGGGCTATTGTGAGGAGCAGGGGAGATCATGAGGACCCAGCAGTTACAAAGTGCTATGAAAAATTCTATTTTTACCCTTATTCTATTGTTCCTCCTTTGTCCCAGTGCCCTAGGGACATTCTCTTATCACTTCTGTCGTGAACGGCTCTCCCCAGTCCAGCCCACGGCCAGGGATGAACCTCTGGGTACAGTCACAACATGGGCCCTGCAAGAGGTCGGGCTGAAGGGTTCTGGGGCTCTGCCCTTGTTTTCTCTCTCTCTCTGCTCTCCCTCCCTGACCTCCCCCTTTCAGCATTTCTCTTGGGCTAAGAGAAAAACCAAGAGCCAGAGAGTTATTGACCTGGCAGGGCCTTCAGAGCTGAAAGGGACCCTAGAAATCTTCTAGTCCAGGGGTGGGGAACCTGCGGCCCCCAGGCCACACGTGGCCTTGTAGGTCCTCTGGCGCGGCCTTTTGCCTGAGTCCGAGTTTTACAGAATGAATCTTTTTATTAAGGGGATCTGTTCTGTGAAGTTTGGATTCAGTCAAAGGGCTGCCCTTGAGGACCTAGAGGGCCACATGTGGCCTCGAGGCCTCAGGTTCCCCACTGCTCTCCTAGTCCAACTTCCTCATTTTACAGAAGCTGAAGCCCAGAGAGGGAAAAGGAATTATCTAAGATCACACAGCCAGTAAATGGGAGAGCTGGGATTTAACTGAGTCTCCTGGCTCCCAGGTCAGGATCTTGCTCTCATTGCCTCCCATCCCTTCAAAAATGAAACATTGCCATGCCTCAACCAGACTGCCGCCTGCAGCCTTATAGTCTGATCCTTGAAGAGGAGTGCTGGGGAAGAAGGGAAGAGATGACGCTTCAGTTTCAGGCTCGTTCTTAGGTACCGCCTGCCTGGCCTGCAGACTTAGGGCCCGCTGGTGCCGGCTTCTTCGGTGGTCATTATGTTCCTTAGAAGCTATCTATGGCGTGCGGTTGGTGAAGACGCACCCCATTAGCCCCTGGCCTCTTGGGATGGGCATTGAAAGAGAAAGTCAGAAATAAACAGCAGATTAAATCAGGAGGAGAAAACGCATGCCAGAGGTTTGTAGAAAGTCAGAGTGGGAAGGGGCCTTAGAGATCATCAGATCTAACTCATTATTTTACATATGGGAAACTGAGGCCCAGAGTTCTGACTGACTTGTCTAAGGTCACACAACAACTCAGGAACAGAACCAAGGACCCAGACTTCCAGCCAAGGCTCTTACCATTGCCCTAAAGGATGGGCCCCTCCACCCCAACTCTATCTTTATGGACCTTTCCTGAGGAAAAAAGACCCTTATGTATACCATCTGAGGGTGCCACATGCTGTGGAAAAGCGAAAACCTAAGGTCATAGGACCCAAGATTGTACCCCGGCTGCACGAGTTACTTACCTGTGTGACCTTATACAAGTCACTTCTCTTTAGAGGGTCTCAGTTTCCTCTTATGTAAAATGAAGGGGTTGGAGTAAGGCCCTCCAACTCTAAATCCTATGAACCTCTGTGTCTATGAGGTGGGTTTACTCTGGTGGGGGGGGGTATACAATGGAAAGACTTTGGAATCAGAGAACATGGGTTTGAATCCTGCCTCTTACACTTACTACCTGTGTGGCTCTGGGCACGTCACAACCCCCAGGGTTTCCATTTCATTGTCTATAAAATAAGGGTTTAGACTAGATTACCTCTCAAATTTCTTTCAGTTCCAGATCTATGACCCTAACAGTGAATGGCCTATGGCAATCGGTCCCGAAGGAAGGGACGGATGGGTGTGTGCTGGAGAAAAGGTCACTCGTACTGAAGCCAGGCACTGAAAGCCCCAGATCTCCCCCCAATATGCTGCCGCTGCCTTGTCTTGTACAAAACACAGCTTCTGTCCTCATTCTCCTACTCCAAAAAACATGGAGCTCTGAGCTGGAAGGGACCCCTGGCGGGCGTGAGACCTTCAGTCCTGACCGTTCTAAGACTGACTCTCTCTCTCTCTCTCTCTCTCTCTCTCTCTCTCTGTCTCTCTCTGTCTCTCTCTCTCTCGGTGGCTTGGGGTGGCTAAGGGGCGGAGGAGAGGAGAGAGTGATGGGGAACATGCTTCCTCTCCCCCTCCCTGTGCTCCACATCACTTGAGCTCTCGCTGGCTCACTCTTTCTCTGTCTCTTTTTAAATAGCACCAGGAAGCAGCAGTGTGCCCTTCCCAATGAATGGAGGGTTGGAAGAAATACTGGCTAAGGATAGGGCTGTGGAGTGGGGTGTGTGTGTGTGTGTGTGTGTGGAGTCTTGGGCTCCTTCCCACCCTGGCCCTCCTGATGACAGAGCTCCAAGGACCTGGCAGGTGGCAGATTTTCCCTCCTCTGGGTGTGTGGGTGGGTGGGTGGAGGGTGTGTATGATCTCAGGAAGCAGCCGGAAGGAAAATCACCAACAGCCATAAATGGATTTTCCTGTTGCTTCCTCTGCAGCAAAGAGGGCTAAGCCTGCCTACTGGGGAACAGTGTCTAGGGCACCCCACCCTCCACCACCCACCCAGGGAAGTCTGAGAAGTGAGGCAGTGTTGGGGTGCGTATTAGGGGTGGAGAGGGTATGACATTGGATGTTCAAGGTAACTTTCAGGTAGCTGATCAGGCAGGTAACGATATAATGATACTTATTTCCACCCTTCCAGGATTGGTGATTCCGTGGGTATGATTACTCTATCCACTCCCACAGATCCCCCTCCCTCCATGCCTTGGGAGATGGTTTCATGTGGCCAAAACACCTCGTTACCCTGTGACTGGCTCTCTGGTGGGAAGCCTCTGAGACATGTCCTCACACAGGAATCCATCCCCAGGCCTGTCCAGACAAAGACTGTCCAGCTTAGGAGGGTGGGCCCGCCAGAACTTGGGCTCCCCTGGAATGACTCGTGAGGACCCAGGGTCACTTTCATTCCAGGAGGAGGCATCAGGGAAGGTCATTAAGAGCTGGGGTAAGCCGAGGATTGTAATAGTAAAATAATAAAAACACCAACAGCTCGAATTTGTGTATTATGGTTACAAAGCACTTTGAGCCCATTATCTCTCACCGCCACAGTTCAACCCCTCATTGCCCCTTGCTTAGACTACTAAAAAAACCTCCTAATGGGTGTCCCTGATTCCAGTTTGTCTCCTCTCCAATCCATTGTCTCCCCCTCAGGGGTCAAATTGATATTCCTAATGCATGGGCCTGAGAGTATTATTCCTCTGCTCAAGGAACTTCACTGGTTCTGTTGCCTCTAGGCCTCCAGGATAAAATACAAACTCTTCTGTCTGACCTTTCTCTGTTCTTCATGCACAATGCCTTTGTCCTGGTCATGCCCCACACCTGGAATGACCTCCTTCCTTGTATAGAATCCCTTTTTTTAAGAAGCAGCTCAAGTACTACTGGTCTCAGACCCTTACTAGCCGTGTGACCCTGGGCAAGTCACTTTACCCTGTTTGCCTTAGTTTCCTCATCTGTACAATGAGCTGGAGAAGGAAATGGCAGATCACTTGGCAAATGCCAAGAAAACCTCAAATAGGGTCAAGAAGAGTTGGGCATGACTGAATAACAACATTTTGTACTGTGTATAATTATTTTTACTCTCCTGATATTTATGCTGTGAATATTTTTATATACACTTACCTCCCCTATTAGAATGTAAGCTCATTGTGAGTAGGGCCTATTTCAATCTCTTCACTTGTATTTCCGGTGCCTCGTTGTTCAGTCATTTTCAGTTGAGCCTGATTCTCCGTGATCCCATTTGGGGCTTTCTTGGCAGAGATACTAGAGTGGTTTGTCATTTCCTTCTCCAGCTTATTTTACAGATGAGGAAACTGAGGCAAATAGGATAAAGTGATTTGCCCAAGGTCACACAGCTAGTGAATGTCTGAGGCCAGATTCGAACTTAGGAAGACAAGTCTTCCTGACTTCAGGCCCAGCACTCTATGCACTGTGCCACCTAGCTGCCCCCAACAAATACTTGTTCATTTATTGATGATTTTAAAGCCTTTTGTAGTCTATCTCCAAACTATCTGTCCAGAGTGATTTCCTATTACTTGCTCTCACACAGCTTCCTTGCTGTTCCTTGTGCAAAACATTCCATCTTTCCACCTCTGGCCATTGTCCACACTGGCCTCCATGCCTGGAATGCCCTTCCTTCTCACCTCTGCCTCTTAGAATCTTCTTTCAAGACTCAGCTCAAGCACCACCTCCTACATGAAGTCCTTCCTGATCCTCCCTGTTAGTACTTGCTACAACAATTAGTTTATATTCATGTTGTAAATATTTCCTATGTACTTATCTGGGTTCATGTTGCCTCCATGCCAACCCCTTGTCTCCAGTAGAATATAAGCTCTTTGAGAGTAAAATTGACTTCATTTTGCCTCTGTATCCTCAGTGCCTAGCACCTAATAGGAGCTTAGTAAATGTTTGATGAATGAATGAATGAATCCCTACAATTGGGAAGGCATAGATTATTGTCTCCATCTTACAGATAAGAATACTGAGGCGGGGGGAGGGACTGAGTCACCTTGGGTCACACAAATATTTAGTGGCAGGGCTTCTACTGGAATCCCATCTTTAATACAACCCTTTGCCCCTATTTCAGTGCTACTTTCAATATGACAGGCAGAATGTGAAGGTCCATGTGGTCACATCATCAACTGACCTGTGTTTTATCATAAACTCTAGTGATGTTCAGCTCAGACTCTAGAAGGGCCCGGAGGACTGTTCATGGAAGGGACTGTTCACAAAGCACCTCCAAACAAGCCGGGAGAGCATGTGACAGCCTGGCTGCTCTTCCTAGCAGCCCAGACCCATTATGTTTTACTTCTTGGGGAGCTGTCCAGCTCCACAAGTCAAAGCCATAGAGGGTCCTCAGCTGCACTAACAGAGGCCAAGAAGGCAGGAGGTGATGGTCCTATTGTTCTCTGCCCTGGTCAGAACACAACCAGAGAACTGAGTCTAGTCTGGAGGACATGTTTTAGAGGGCCATTGACAAGATGGAACTCAGCCAGAGGAGAGTAACCGGGGTGATGAGTAAGCCGAGATCATGCCACGTGAGGACCAGTAGAAGGAACTGAGGATGAGAGGACTTGGGGGAGGGAGGAGGAAGCCTCATCCCCGTCTTCACAGATCTGAAATGTCGTCAGGTTAAAAAGGGATTAGATTCGTTTGCATGGCCCCAGAGGATGGAACTAGAAGGAATAGGAGGAAGATAAAAGGAGGCCAGTTTTGGCTCTGTTATAAGGCTTCCTTCCTAACAGCTGTCAGAGAATGGACTTGATCTCCCCATGAGATAGTGATGTCCTCATCACTAGAAGCGTTCAAGGGGAGGCTCAGCGATGATCCGTCAGGGATTGCTGGAGCTAAAGCTTGAAAAGACGCCAGAAACCAGCTAGTCCAACCCCTTTATTTTATAGATAGGAACCTAAAGGTCAAGGGGGTGGGGGAATGTTTTATCCAAGGTCACACAGATAGTAAGCAGCAGAGTTGAGATCCAAACCCAGGTCAGTCAGTCAATAAACATTTATTAAGCACCTACTATGTGCCAGGTACTATGCTAAGC
>NW_020954563.1:8840239-8872445 GCF_900497805.2 Vombatus ursinus
ACCCTCAAGGAACATATAATTTAATAGGGGAAAACAACACATAAAGGGGGAGCAGGGGAGGCACAGAAAGCTTGCTGGTGCAGGGGCATGATGGACAAACCCAAAGGAGTGAAGCCAGGCGGGGAAACAAAGAGGCGGCTGGTCTGGAAACCCTCCTTAAAGGGGGGTTTGGCGAGGAGCTCTTTCCTCTGCCCTCCAGTCAGAGAGGCAGAGAGTACTGAAGGCACGGATGAGGTGCCCAGCTCATCTGATTCCGAATCCAGATCTCCTACCCCCTAGGGCAATGGTCCAGTTGGAGGTTCTCTGCTCCAAGGAGTTTGCACTAAAAATCCCTTAATGGCACCTTAACAGTAAATAATTGTAAAGAATATTATGACTATTCTATTAAATTACCCTAGGGGTTCACAACACATTTTTGTTGTTGTTGTTGTTGTTGTTGTTGAAATGAGTGTGTGGAACAAAACCCACTGGGAACCACTGCATTAGGGTATTATAGAAGACAGGATTCATCCAGCTGGCAAACAAGGCAGATTAGATGACTCTGAAGTGGAAACAGGACCTTGACTTGGCCCATCCAAGGGCTCACCTTCTAATTGAATTTCCTCAATTGATTCATTTAGCAAACATTTACTTTAAGCACCTACTGTGTGCAGAATGGGCAGCTAGGTGGTGCAGTGGATAGAGTACAGGGTCCGGAGTCAGAAGACTCATCTTCCTGAGTTCAAAATCCTGTCTCCAATGGTTACCAGCTGTGTGACCTTGGGCAAGTCACTTAACCCTGTTTGCTTCGGTTTCCTCATCTGTTAAATGAGCTGGAGAAGGAAATGGCAAACCACTCCAGTATCATTGCCAAGAAAATCCCAAATGGAGTCAGGAAGAGTCAGAGACAGAACTGAAAAGATGAACTGTGAACTAAACTGGGTGCAAAATACTAGATACAAAATTTGGTTAGGATGAGGTCCCTACCTTCATGAAACTTCCAACTAGTACGGGCTAAACACAACATCAGGTAACTATGATAGATACTATTTAGGTGCATTAGAAAAGGGTGAGAAAGGGGCAGCTAGGTGATGCAGTGGATAGAGCATCGGCCCTGGATTCAGGAGGACCTGAGTTCAAATCTGGCTTCAGACACATAACACTTACTAGCTGTGTGACCCTGGGCAAGTCACTTAACCCCATTGCTTAGCCAAAGAAAAGAAAAGTAAAGGGTTAGAAGTGCCACATGAAGGGCAAGGGGGTTGGTCATTACTAACTAGGGGACAAAGGAGGCTTCTGGGAGGAGCTGGCATTTCTGCTGGACTTTAAAGGATGGATAGGAATTCAACTGAAAAATGTGGATGAGAGAGGAAATTCCTGGCACAGGGAACAGAGAGAAAAGTCAGTGTTTTGGGGGACAGAAAGTATTCCTGATATTGTAGTAAAATGAGATGGCCAGTGAGGTTTAAAATGAATGCACATCATACTAATGCCCCATAACACCCATAGCCTTACACATCTGCACTGAGGACTCCAGCCAGGTAAGGCATTAACAATAATAATAATAACAATAACAATGAGGATGTCTTCTGGGACCCCATTTTCCAGCCCCCACCAACAGGCCCATCCATCCTAGAGACCAGGAAGATCAGGCTTATAGATCTGGAACATGCAAAGACTTCAGAAGCCACCTCGTCCAATCCCTTCATTTTATAGATAAGGAAACTGAGGCCCAGAGAAGTGAAATACCTTGCTAACGGTAGCACGGATAGTGTCAAAAGTTGGATTTGAACTCATGTCCTCTGACTCCAGATGCCTGAACCCTTTGGCTAGTACTTTCTAGGCTTAGCCATAGAATCATAACATAGAACTTTCAGAACTGGAAGAGCTTTCAGAAACCATCTGGTTTAATTCCCTCATTTTACAGAGGAGGAAACTGAGGCCAGAGGGGGGGATAATAATAGTTCAAATTCTAGTGCTTAAGGTTTACAAAGTACTTTTGATCTTCATCACAACCCTATGAAGGAAGTGCTGTCATTATTTCCATTTTAGGGATGAGGAAACGAGGCTAAGTGATTTGCTTACACAGCTAGTAAAGTCTCAGGCAGGATTTGGGATCAGAACCTAGGTCTTCCATGTCCCTCGGTCCAGTGCTCTATCCACTAAGTCATGGCACCTCTCTATTAAGAGCTTTGCCTAAAGTCATAGAATTCAGATCTCCTTCCTCCCAAGTCAGTGACCCCAAATCACACAGAGAATTAGCGGCAGAATAGGGACTCCAATCTAGGTCTTGAATTCCAGGACCCTTTTCATTCTGCAGCACCCTGCCCCTTCCTCTCAGGTTTGGGCTGTACGTTGGACCCAGTGGGATTCTGGGTTTTCTTCTCCAGCCCATCCCAGTACACGTACATGTACACACACACACACACACACACACACACACACACACACACACACATACGCATCCCCATGAGGCCCTAGTGACTCATGCAGCCTCCTCGAAGCTCCCACAGTCACTCAGTACAACGAGGCCCTTGAGATGATGTCACCTTGCATTCTCCTGTTTGACACCCACTTTGCACTTTGTTGCAATGACTTCTCACACACTGATGTTCAGGGCACGTTCCTTTTCTTTCCCCAGGTGGTGTAAGAGCCCCAGTAATTGCCCAGAGCCCCAGCTTTGGAGCCACGTGCTGCAGCTGACTGCTGAGTAATGCTGTTACCAGCTCTCCCCGGGGTGGGTGAACTCGGGGGCACTGCATCTCATTTATCATTTGGATGGCCCCCAGGTGAGCAGCTCAGAGGGAGGGAGGCTGTTGAGAGGGAGTACGACAGAATGAGAAGATGAAGGAGACGAGGGCACAAATCCTGACTCCAACACTCACTAGCAATGTGACCTTGGTTGGGGAAGGGAGAAAAGCTTCCTGACAAAAAGAGCTGTCCCAAAGCAGGATTGGCTGCCTCAAGGGGTAGTGAGTTCCCCATCTCTGGAAGTCTGCAAGCCGAATCTGGACAACTCCTTGTCAGAATGTCGTATTGGGATGCCTGATCAGATAAAGGATAAACTTGAGGTCAGTTGGCATCCTTTCCTATTTTGGAATTCTGTGAAGTCTTTTCCCCCGATTAGCCTCAGTTTCTTTATACGTAAAATGGAAATAACATTTACAATAACATTTACAAATAAACAAATAATTTACAACATTTACAATAATACTAGCATTTATATAGTACTTCAAGGTTGGCAAAGCATTTTACATGTATTATCTTGGTTAATACACACCACAATCTTTGGAGGTAGGAGCTATTATTATTCCTATTTTACAGATGAGAAAACTGATGCTCAGAGAAGGTCAGATGCCCCAGGATCACACAGTTTCTGAGGCATGATTTGAACTCAGATCTTCCTGACTCCAGCTCTAGCACTCTATCTACTGTGTCACTTATCTGATCTCAAGGTTGCTCCAAGGAAAGCACCAAAGAGATGGGAATTATTATTAGCCTTGTCCTTGGAGCTGGTTATTTTCCCACCACAGAGAAATGTGGTTTCTGTTCTGATCTCATTTTGTAGTCTCCTTCCTTACAGGCTAACTCCTTCTTGTTTCTCTGTGTTCCTATCTATGCAACAATATTCTGGCTTCCTGAAAAGCCATCGGCTTGTAATAGGTTTGGGTGAAACTCATGAAATCATTGAGTTTCCTACCTGGAAGGTATCTCAAAGGTCTTTAGTCCAAGGTCCTATCCACTGTAGGAATTCCTCTAAAGCATTCCTGACAGAGACCTAGCCAGACAGCCTCTGTTTGAATACCTTTGGTGACTGGGAGCTCACTACTTAAGAAAGCAGTCTATTTCATTGCTGAACAGTTCCATTTGCTACAATGAGCCATTTTAAAAAAATGTAATGAGCCAAAATCTGCCTCTCTGTAGCTTGCCCTTGCTCCCATTTTTGCCTGCTGTTGGCTAAGCAGAACAAGTTTAATCTCTCTCCGCCATAATAACCCTTCAGATATACATAGCGTATACTTGTTTTAGAAATTTCTAGGGAACTGAGAATAAAAATTTTAAAAATTTAAAGAAAAGAAATTGCTGGACCTCATGTTTTATAGTTTATAGTCTTTTCCATGTATTTTGTAGTATTTATTAAGTACCAACTGTGTTCAGAACCTTGTCATAGGGTACTGGGGTGAAAAAGCTCCTGGAAGTGATGATGGTTTAAAGAGGATGAAGGGGAAGGTGGTGAGGTGGGTGAAATATAGACAGAATCTCAATTCTACTGTTTACTGCTGTGTGATCTTGGTCAAACTCTTTCCCTCTCTGGGCCTCTTTTTCCTCAAGTGAAATGAAGGGGTTAGACTAAATCAGGGGTTCATAAACTTGTGTTTTCAAAAAAAATATGAAAACTATAAGTTCAATATAATTGGCTTCCTTTCTAATTCTATGTATTTTATCTTAAGCATTTAAAAATTATTTTGAGGAGTGTGTTGATTTCACCAGATTTCCCAAGGGGTCCAGAACACAAAAAAGATTAAGGATCCTTGGAAGAGAAGATTTCTAAAGGCCTATCCAGCTCTGAATTTTAAGGGAAAGAAAGTCAGGATCCCAGGTAAAATTTGATATCTCCTTTCAAGTGGGGAGGCATCATGATGCAGCTGAACTAGTATGGTCTTCAGAGTCCCAGAACCCAGACTCTAATCCTTAGCATTCCACTTTGGGCAAATTCCATAAGTTCTCTGGGCTTCAGTTTACTCATCTGTGAAATAAGGGGCTGGGATGAGATAATCTCTAAGGCCTTTTCTAGCTCTCCATCTGTGATCCCTATGACTTCACACCCATTAAACTGTCAGTGATGACCAAAAAGGGAATAGTAAATATTGGAGGGGTTATGGGAAGACAAGCGCACTAATACATTGTTGGTAGAACTGCAAATTGCTACAATCACTCTGGAAAGTCATTTAGAATCATTCCAGGAAAGTCACTAAATGAGTTGTATCCTTTGACTCAGGATTCCGCTACGTGAAGAAAGGTCTTGTACAAACAAAAATATTTACAGCAGCCCTCTTTCTGGTGGCAAAAAAACTGGAAACAAAACGGGTGGCCCTATATGGGGAAACACCTAACAAATTGTGGTGAATGAATGTAGTAGGGTATCATGATGCCTCAAGAAATAACCAATATGAGTGAACCAGGGATAAAAATGAAGAAAAACTACATAAATTGATGCGAAAGGAAAAGCAGGACCAATGGAGTGATGCGTAACACTACAGTAATGTAAATGATAACAATGCTGAAAATGCACTAGAATTCTGATTAATTGTAATGGTCAATTTCAGTCCTTGAGAACTAATAAGGAAGTTCAGTTGCGCCCAACTCTTCATGACCCCATTGGGGTTTTTTAGCAGAGGTAGTGGAGTGGTTTGCCATTTCCTTCTTTAGCTCATTTTTACAGATGAGGAAACTGAGGCAAACAGAGTGAAGTGACTTGTTTAGGGTCACACAGCTAATAAGTGCCTGAGGCTGGATTTGAACTCAGGAAGATGAGAATTCCTGACTTCAGGCCTGGCGTCCTATCCACCGTGCTACCTAGCTGCCCAATAAGGAAGCAGAGGACCTTTGTCCTTTCAGCAGAGATGGGGGTGGGGGGAAGACTATGTGTATGGCATCTAGTACATATTGCCAGAGCCCAGGTCTCTGTGGCAATTATCTTTCCTTACATGTTTTCCACAGCCAGAGAGAGAAAAAGGTCCAGCCTAGAATTCAGGCTTGGCTGTAAAGTGAAGCAGATTCATTAGATTCAGAGAAGCCCAGAAAGGAGCTCTGCTTTGGGACCTGGTAATCTAGGATCCCTCCATCCCTGCCTCCCTCTACGTTCCCCGGTCATAGACTCTCTCCATCTCTCCTGCGAGGGCTCCTATCTCTGATGCACTCCTCCCCAGAGACTGGGACCTAGAGTGACCCCAGAATGGATCTCACCTCCTGGCCTCCGACCCTCCTACTCTGCCTCCTCTTGCCAGGGGGCCCCCAAATCCCTTTCAGAAGCAGCCCTCCTGTGGCAGGAGGGATGAAGGCAGCAGAAGCCGTGTCCTGATTTTCTCTTTGAACTAGAGCTACAACATGCAGAAGAAAAGGCCAACAGACAGAAATACCCAGCCCCATGTCCCAGATATCGCCTTTTTCAAAGAATCACAGACGACCAGGGCTGGAAGTGCCCCTAGAGGCCGTTTAGTTCACTCTCTTCATTTTACAGGTGAGGAAACTGAGGTCACATCCAGCTAGTAAGTGTTAAGAGCTGAGATTCAAACCCAGGTCTTAGAGTTAAGGGATCTCAGAGACCAATTAGTCTAAATTCATTTTACAAATGAGACCCAGGGAGGTTAATAACTGGCCCAGTATCTCACAGCTGATAATTAGCTAGGTGTTTGTCTTCTCCAAAGCAATGTAATTTCCTTGAGGGCTTACTTTGTATCCCCTGTGCCTAGTGCAGTGCTGGGAACCTAGTAGGCCTTTAATAAATGCTGAGTGGTGGATTGATCTGAAAAAAATGAGGGGGTTGGGGAATCCGAGTTGGAGCCCTGCCTCTGGAACTTAGCTACCTGTATGACCTTGGTCAAGTCACACTCCAGACCTTCCTAGGACTCTGTTTTCTTATCTGTAAAATGTAAGGGTTGGACTTCATGGCCTCTGAGAACCTCTCTGGCTTGGGCTCTATGATTCTATTACCCTAATTTTGGAGGGAGAATGCATTTGGGGAGTTTATATCCTCCTGTATGAGGGGGCTCCCAAACTGACTCTGCAGGAAGCAAGGGTGAAGCAACAGTGAGGAGGGAGCATATTTCAGGCATAGAGACAGCCTATACAAAGGCTTGGAAGTGGGAAATGAGTTGTCCTCAGTCAGTTTGGCTGGAAAGTAGAATTTGTAATGGGGATCCTTCCCTATGTGTAAACAGCCTGGAAAGACAGGCTGGAGCCAGACTATGAAGGGCTTTAAATGTCAAACAGAGGAATTTATACTTGAAGAGTGACATGTGAGACCTCCAAGAGGAAGATGTTCATAGAACATCGCTCCATTTAATTCAGCAAACATTATGAAATGCTGCTTTGCTAGTTCTGGGGATACAGAGACAAAAAACAAAATACTCCCTGCTCTCAAGAAATTCGTTTTATAGAATCCTAGATGGGCACTGCCAGAAGTGCCCTTAGAGACCACCGGATCCAATCCCCTCATTCTATGTGTGAGAAATCTGAGACCCTGCTCATTCCCAACCCCCTGCACAAGGAGAGTTCTTGTTTCCACTAAGGATTCTACACAGGTGTGCCCAGGCCACACCTGGTTGGCGGGACGAAGAGAAGGTGCGGAGGCCGCTTCCCCAGAAGAGGTGACCTCTGACCTGTGAGAAGCTGGGATGTATCAGAAAGAACAAAAGATCTGGCATCCGGGCCCTGGAGATCTCTCCAGCTCTCATTTCAGGGATCAGCAGTCTGTCAATAAATATATATCAAGCAACGGTTATGTGCCAGTCACTACTGAACAAACCTTCCCTCACAGCTCACCCAAAGCCTGCTTTCAATAATATCTATTATTGTTCAGTCATTTCAGTTGTGTCTGACTCTTTGTGACCCCATTTAGGGTTTTTTTGGCTAAGATACTGGAGTGGTTTATCATTTCCTTCTCCAGCTCATTTTATAGATGAGGAAACTGAGGCAAACAGGGTGAAGTGACTTATCCAGGGTCACACAGCTAGCATCTGAGGCAAGATTTGAACTCAGGAAGATGAGTCTTCCTGACCTCAGGCCTGGCACTCTATCCATTATGCCACCCAGCTGCCCTACTAATAAACATAAATATCATCTACAAAATGGGAACAGAGAGGTTGGGCTTGGCCCTTTATGAATATTTTATTTTTGATTGGACTTTCCAAGTCCCTATAGAAGCCCCTAACCACCTGTCCCAGTCTCCACTCAATATCCCAACCACTTCTCAAACACACTGCCCTGGGTCTCCTGCCCCTCGAAGTCTCCAGGTCTTTTAAATCTTCAACCATTGTCTGTCCATTTCTTGGAACCTCATAGCCCCTAGAAGTGTGGAGATGCCTTAGATGGAGGAGCTCATGCTAAGGAATCTGACTCTTTCCCCCAAAAGAGCCTGGGGCGAAGGAGTAGCAACTGGAGGAGAAGAAAGGAAGGAGGAGAAGAGGAAGAGAAGGGATTATCAAGGAATCAGAGCTGACAGGGAGTGACCAGTCCTGTCACAGGCAGGATCTTGTGCTGGAGAGGTCCCTGGAATAGCAAGATTGGCCAAGTGTGGCAGAGAAAGCCCTGGGTTAGGAGGTAAGCCATCTGGTTTCCTATGGTGGCTCAGCTGCTAACTATCTGTGTGTGACCTTGGGCAAGTCAATTCTCTCTGGACCTCTGTAAAATGATACCTGTCCTCCCTATGCCAATTTAATTCAATAAGCATCCATTAAATGCTGGGTTAGATACTGGAAGAGATAAAAGTTCAGAAAAGATACAGCTCTTGCCCTCATGGGGCTTGGAATCAAGTAACAGATAATTATGCTATACAATATTATACAGTAAGTGCATTAGAGACATCGGCTTCTTCGAGATGATCTAATGTTCTAATCTAATATCCTTTGACAAAGGAGGAACCAGGTACAGGAAAGGGAGAGTGACTTGCTGAGAGCACAAAGACAGGAGAAGAATCAGGATTCCAAGCCAGGTCCTCTGACTGCATTGCCAGGACTCCAATACAATAAACAGTAAAAATAACTAGCATTTATAGAAAGCCTTATGAATATTATCTCATTTGATCCTCATGACAACCCTGGGAGGTAGGTGCTATTATTGTCCCCATTTTACAGATGAGGAAGATGAGGCAAGAGGAGGTTAAGTTGCTTTAGCTAGTAAAAGTGTCTGAGGTTGGATTTGAACTCAGGTCTTCCTGATTCTAGGACCAGTGCTCTCTCTGTCTATTGCACCACTAGCTGCCTATAGAGTTTCGCTGATATAAGTGTGAAATCCTCAAAGACGCAGATCTGCCCCCCAACCCCAATACCTGCCCTGCCAATAGACTCCTGTTTAGTTGTTACTATGGGGCTGACCTGGGTGGGCATGCAATTTCTACATGGCCTCGTCTTTTATCAAACCCCTTCATCAGATAATCAGATAATCAGATAACCAGATAATCAATCAAACAATAAACAAGCACTTATTAAACACCTACTAAGTACCAGGAACTTGTGCTGGGTAAATGGGTGTTTATAGAGACCAACACAAAACAGTTCTTACCCTACCAGAGTTTTTGTTCTGTCAGAATACAAACAGCAAGTCATAGACACACCTACTAGAGAATGACAGTGATGATAACTCACATTTAT
Organism: Vombatus ursinus; assembly: GCF_900497805.2. NCBI lineage: Eukaryota > Metazoa > Chordata > Mammalia > Diprotodontia > Vombatidae > Vombatus > Vombatus ursinus. Next base: position 8,849,590 of record NW_020954563.1, read on the forward strand.
AATAAAGTTCTATACAATGCATTATTCATAGTTAAGTAAGCAATTACTTTTATGCCCATTTTAAAGATGAGAAAACTAAGGCAGAGAGGGGAAGGGATAGTATGTCCCTAGCTGGGATCTGACTCCAGGTCTCTCTCTTTTTTCTTCTTTAGTATCACTGGATGACAGAATGAGAGTGGCTACGTGGCTCAGTGGATAGAGTCAGGAAGACCTGAGTTCAAATCTGGCAAGTAACTTAACCTCTGTCAGCCTCAGTTTTCTCACCTGTAAAATGGGAATAATAATAGCACCTACCTCTGAGGGTTGTTGTGAGGTCAAAATGAGAACTGTAAAGTACTTTGTAAACTCTGAAGAGCTATATAAATGCTGACTAAATTAACCAGAGCTAGGGACTTCAGAAGCTGTCTGGTCCCAAACCCTATTTTACAGATGAGGAAATTGAGGCCCAGAGATATTAAGAGACTTATCCAAGGTCACATAGATAGCAAGTGGAAGAGCTGGGATTTGTGGCCAGATCCTTTCACTGAAAATCTGGACTTTCCTTCATGACACCCAGTGCCTTCCCTCTGCTAATTATTTCCTATTTATCCTGCACATAGCTTCCTTTGTATATATTTGTTTGCATGCTATCTCTCCTATTGGATTGTAAGGTCGTTGAGGTCAAGGACTTTCTTCTGCCTTTTCTCAGATCTACCAGCACTTAGCACAGTGTCTGGCACGTAGTAGGCCCTTAATAAATGTTTATTGAATTGAATTGCCAGGATGGTTTGGAAGAAAGCTATAACTGGGGGCAGTTAGGCGGTGCAATGGATAGGGCACCAGCCCTGGAGTCAGGAACACCTAAGTTCGAATCCAGCCTCAGACGCTTGACAATTCCTAGCTGTGTGACCCTAGGCAAGTCACTTAACCCCATTGCCAGGCCAAAAACAAAAAGGAAAAAAGAGAAAGCTATAATTAGCTATTGCCAGAAAGCTGTGGGAACTCAGGTCAAGAAGAGAAACCAAGAGATAGATGGACCACAGAACCTTGAAACTAGAAAGGATGTCAGAGGATGAGCAGTCCAACCCATAATACAGCTGTCAAGTATAGCCGTTCAGCCTTTGCTTGAAGAGTTTTTTGGGGAGGGAATCAGTTTACTCATCGAGGCGGCTAGTTCCATCCACTTTTGGACAGCTTTAATCCTTAGTAAGTTTTCCCTTCCATCAAACCTAGGTGTGATTTGCTTTTCAACTTTTACACCTTGTTCCTAATAGAGTAGATGCTCCCTGGGGACAAGGGGAGGAAATCTATTGCTTCTTCTGTGTGACAGACCTTCCCATACTTGAATAGGAACTCATGCCCTCCCTAAGCCTTCTCTTTTCCAAGCCAAACCACCAATACTTCCTTCAACCAATCTTCATATGACCTGATCTCCAGGCTCTTCACCATCTTTGGTCACCCTCCTCTGGATGCTCTCAGCTTCATCAATACACTTTCTAAAACATAGTGCCTGGAACTTAAATAGATATCATCTCACTAGGGCAGAATGTAGCAAGACTATCACTTCTGAATCCTGCATGATGTGCCTCTCTGAGTGCAGCTTGAGAGCAGCATTAGCTTCATACTGTTGACTTGTATTGGGCTTTTTAGTCTGCCAAAATGCCCCATTTTTATTTCTTTTTGGCCACACCACTGTCTAGACACATTTTTCCCATGTTGCCTTTGTGAAGTTGATTTTTTGAACCCAAGTGTAAAACTTTCCATTTATCCACAGTTGAACGTAACCTTGGTAGAGCTGGTTCACCCTTCTAGCCCACCGGGATCTTTTTACATCTTCACGCTGCATCCTAATTGGATAGTTCTCCCTCTCTGCTTTGAGTCATCTGCAAATTGGATAAACATCCCTCCAGGCCTTCATTCAAGTTCTTGATGAGAGTGTTCCATGAAGCTGTCTTCCAATGAGCTCTCTCCCAAGTTGGGTGGACAGTAGGGAAGAGTGGATTGAAATTTAAATCAAGACAGGTTTGGACCAATGGTCTGTTATTTTTGTGCTCATCACTTGAACTCTCCACAAAGGCAGGAGGGCTGGATTGGAAGTCCAGAGACCTGGGTTATAGTCCTGATTCTGTCATTCACTTGCTGGATAAACATAATGAAAACCTTTTACCTCTCCGGGCCCCGGTTTCCACACTTGTAAAGTGACAAGGCTGGACCACATGGCCTCTAAGGTCCCTTCCAGTTCTGCCAACCTGTGATTCTATGAATGCTTTCCTCCCTCTCCTCCTAGCAAATCTAGCCCATGCTTCAAGGCCCACCACCTCTTCCAGGAAGCCCTACAGTCAGGACTACTCTGGTCAACTTTTTCTCTTCACTGGCTTTCTGGTCCTGAAATAACAGACAAAGCTCTTGATTTCACCCACTCCCCATTCATCAGGATACGGGTTTGAATCTCAGTTCAGCCATTTGTTACCACTAATGATTATACCCTGAAGGCTTTCCAGTTTGAGAAAGGCTAAATACTTTTCCTAGAACGTTCTTGGGATCTAGTAGTGAAGCACTACTGAACCCATTTTACAGCTAGAGAAACTGATGTTAAATGACAATTAAGGTCACTTGGCTGGCCAGTGTCAGAGCCGTGAATTCCATCCCATTCCATTCTAACTCTGAGCCCAGTCTTGTCTCCACTAAACCATGTCATCTCCTTATCTCCCTGCTCACTGGGATAACCTTGAACGAATCACTTTCTCTGGACCTCTATTTCCTTATTTGTAAGCTGAGGACTGTCATTCTTATCCTCCCTCCCTCCCAGGGCTGAGTAAAGACCAGCTGAGAATGGAGGAGACAGGACTTTGTAACTATGACATGCTTTATAAATGGCAAATATTATGAGATCGCATGTCATAGTGGCTGGCCTCAGAGCCAGGAAGACCCAGGTACAAGTTCTGTCTCTGACACATCCTGACTGTGTGACCTGGGCAAGTCACTGGACCTCCCAGTGTTCTAGGCAGCTCTCCAAGACTAGAAGCTGGAGAGAAGGTTCTGACTTTCACAGGTAGAAGTAGTTTCCCCACCTGGGAGTTCCCTACATCAAGGAAACCACAGGCCCAATCCCTGTCCTATCTTAGCCCAGGGTGCCCCATACCACCTAGATAGCCCTTTCTAGTCTGAGGGCCCTGACTCTCCCTGTATTGGCTCATCCACCAGCCTAAAATTCTTGGTGCTGACAGTACCACTTAGCACCAGGTGATAGGGGGTGAAGGCCAGCCATACCAGGCCATACCAGGCCAAGAGACGAGGGCGTAGGGGCATGGGAGTGCAGACATCAGGGAAAGCTTCTCAGATCCAGACCTTGAAGGATGGGTATGGTTTTAACAGATGAAGATAGGGATGAGGAGTGGGGGTGGTATTTCAGGAGTAGGGATTACCATGAGCGAAGTTGTAGAGGTAGGAGATAAGGAACTGGGAAGGGCAAAGAGCCTGTTCACCGGAAAAGAGGCTCCCTGTGGCTCTGGTGTCGGGTGCTCTGGGAAATGCATAATGAGGTGTGGAAATTGAGGGTGGGGGAGAACCCCTTCCCCCCAGTGCAGCTTCTCTCTTCTACCATGCAGCTCCGGGCAGCTGTCCAGAGCCAAGGCTGGGAGACACTGGGAGCCAGCCTATTCCGCCCACAGCCTCCTTCCCTCCCCTGGCTGGCTCTGGCGCTGACCCGATTTCTCTCCAGCAGCAGCAGGAGCAGCAGTAGCAGCTCCCATGGGGCCATCGATTCTATAAATCACAATACATTTCCATGGAACAAAGGCTGCCTGCAGGTATCCACACATTCCTGGCCATTAATCAACCTTCCACATTAACGAGCTGTTGGCTGGGCAGGAGCAGCAGGGAATGAATGAAAGTGGGTAAAGTCTGGGATTCGAAGGCCTCCATCGTCTGCCCCACCAGCTTTCTTTGCCCACTCATCTGCACCCCGACCTACTAAACAGTCCACGTCCTGGTGCGAGGGTCTTGTAATGTCTTCATCCCTCCCTCTAAAGCCTCCCCATCCGTCAAGGCTCAGCCAACATCCCACCTTCTCCAGGAAGCCCATTCATCTCTCAATTTTCCTACTTCCCTTCACCCTAATTTAACCATAACAAAAATAACAATAATGATGAAGATGAGGATGATGTCATAGAGCCCTTATATAGTACTCTGGGGTTTATAAAGTGTATTCCTCACAATGTCCCCGAGAAAGGAATTCTTAGCCTTTTTTTGTGCATGTCACAAACCCATTGGGCTGTCTGGATGAAGTCTATGGACCCATTCTCAGAACAATGCTTTTAAATGCATGAAACAAAACACATGAGATTGCCAAGGAAACCAATTATATTGAACTATGGCTACCAAAATATTAAAGAAACAAATGTATGTACCTCACATAAAGAACTTCTGTGGTAAAAAGCAAGAAACTCAGGCCCAGAGACATGAGGCGGTTTGTCCAAAGTCTCACAGCAAGTGGGTGTCCAAGTTGGTTCCTGAACACAGGTCTTCTGACACTAAAAGCAAGGCTCTTTCCAATATACCACATTGTCCCAAACCTGCTGTCCTGTGTATTAATGTGACTGCACCAGCCTTGGAGTTGAGAGGGAGAACAGTTAGGGTGGGAGGGAAATTGAAGGGAAGAGAACACATTACTGGAGCCAGGGAACACCTAATAAATGCTTACTATGGTGCCTAGTGCAGGCAGCTAGACGGCTCAGTGTATAGAATCAGGAAAACCTGAGTTCAAATTCGGCCTCAGATACTTACTAGCTGTATGACCCTGGGCAAGTCACTTAACCTGTTTGCTTTAATCCACTGGAGAAGAAAATGGCAAACCACTCCAGGGTTTTTGCTAAGAAAATCTCAGGGACAGTATGGTCCATGGGGTCATGAAGAATCAGACAAGATTAAATGACTGAACACCAACACAGTGCCTAGCACCATGCCAAGTGCTGGAGCTACAAAGAGAAAAACTGAAATGACTCCTGCTTTTGCAAAGCTCACAGTCTAACTGGGGACAACAACACATGACATGCCCTAAGTAGAACAAACCGTGCTCTTCTATGACTAATTTTCAAAGTCAAGTAAAACTGGTCCAAGTTATCCATGGCAGCCCATTAGAATGTAAGCTCCTTGAAGGAGAGACTATTTTGCTTTTGTCTCTGTACCCTTGGTGCCTAGCATAGCACCTGGCATATAGCAGTTGATTAATAAATATTTGTTGATTGACTCTTTGAAATTTCTTCTTCTCTTGCTCTCCCCTGCCCCTGCTCAGCCACAACTCTATACTTAAAAATCATCCTTCATCATCTTCATTGTCTTCTTCCTTGCTCCAGTCTCTGACAAAGAGTTAGACCTTCTCCTTGGCCAGGCTCACCTCTGTACTGGTGCCCTTGATCCCATCTTCTTTTAGCTCCTCTGGGAGATTGCTTCTCCAATCATCCCCTCTCCTTTCCGTTTCTCCTTATTCAGTGGTTCCCTCTCAGCACAAACATGCCCAGGTCTCTCCCAGCTTGAAAAAACTTTCACTTGATTGTATCATTCCCTCAAGCTACTGTCCTGTTTTTCTTCTCTTCACAGCTAACTACTTAAAATGGGCTGTCTACACTTACCTCTATCACCTCAATTCCTATCCATTTCTCAATCCTGACTCCATGAATCTTCACTGATTGAATTCTCTCCTTCTCATCTCTGACTTCTGGCTTCCCTGGCTGGCTTCTTTCGAGTCCCAGGTAAAATTCCCATTTCTGTAGGAAACCTAACCCAATTCTCCCTAATTCTATTGTCATTTTTCAGCTGTGTCCCAGTCTTCGTAACCTCATTTGGGGTTTTCTTGGCAAAGATACTGGAGTGGTTTGCCATTTCCTTCTCTGGCTCATTTTGCAGATCAGGAAATTAAGGCAAGCAAAATAAAGTGATTTGCCCAGGGTCACACAGCTAGTAAGTGTCTGAGGCTGGATTTGAACTCACAAAAATGAGTCTTCCTGACTCCAGGACCAGCACTCTATTCACTGCACCACTTAGCTGCCCCCTTAACTGTAATAATTTGCCTATGTTGATCATTTCCCATATATATTGTATGTATGGTGTCTGCATATGGTGGTTTGCATGTTGTCTCTCCTATTCAACTGTAAGCTCTGTGAGGAGACTGTCTTTTGCCTTCTTAGGCATCCCTAGCACTTTGCATAGTGCCTGGCACATAGTCAGCACTTGATATATGTTAATTGACCGACTGACTTTGGTACCCAGCTTCTAACCCCACCACTCAACTGAAACTGCACTCTCCAAGTTAATCAATAATCTCAATCCCCTACCTTTTCTGAACCTTCATCCTGCTTGACCTCTGCAGCATTTGACACTCACTCATTCCTTCCTCCTGGGCACTCTCTTCTCCCTTGGTTTCCATGACCCTGCTCTCTCTTTGCTTTCTTCCTACTTGTTTCTAACTTTCTTGGCTCCTCCTCTCACTAAATGGGGGCATTGCCCAAGGTTCTGAACTGGGATATCTCTTCTTTCTCACCACACTCTCTCCCTTGAGTGCATCACCAGCTCCCACCAGTTCAATGATCTCTTTGTAGATGATTCCCACATCCATACATCCAGCTCTAATCTCTCTCCTGAGCTCCAGTCCCATATGAGCAACTGCTTGCTGGATAGGTCTACCTGGATGTCCCAGCAGCATCTCAATATATCCAAAACATAACTCTTTGTCTTCCCTCTCTTAATCTTCCCCTCCTCCAAACTTTCTGACTTTTATTGATAGCACTAGCACCCCTTAAGTACCCTAGGTTTGCAAACTCATTGAACAAAAGAGATGTAGTCCCATTGTTCACTGCTCAAGAATACAGACCATATGGATTCCAGAAAAACATGGAAAGACGTACATGAACTGATGCAAAATGAAGTGAGCAGAACCAGAACATTGTACACAGTAGCAGCAACATTTTGCAATGATCAACTATGAATAATTTAGCTCTTCTCAATAATGTAGTGATCTAAGACATTTCCAAAGGACTCATAATGGAAAATGCTATCTACATCCAGAGAAAGAACTGATGTAGTTTGAATGTAGATCAAAGCGTACCATTTTCACTTTTTTTACGTTTTTATGTTTTTTCCTTTAGGAAAAACATGACTAGAGGGATCTTTATACAACATGACTAACATGGAAGTATATTTTACATGATTGCCCATATATAATCTATGTAAAATTGCTTAGCATTTTAGGGAGGGGAGAGGAGAGGAAGGGAGAGAGGGAGAAAATTTGGAACTCAAAATTTTAAAAAAAATTGACGTTAAAAATTGTCTTTACATGTAATTGGAAAAAATAAAATACTATTAAGCAAATGAGTACGGGGCAGCTAGATGGCTCAGTGGATAGAGCACCAACCCTGTATTCAGGAGGACCTGAGTTCAAATCCGGCCTCAAACACATAACACTTACTAGCTGTGTGACCCTGGGCAAGTCACTTAACCCCATTGCCTAGCCAAAACAAAAAAAAAAAGAAAGAAAAAAGAAAATGAGTACAGACCATATGTAGAGTTTTGGGTAGCATATTTTCAGAAGGAATTTCTCCAAGGGAGACTGGAAATGGTGAGGGGACTGGAGATCATGGATCATAAGGGATCTAGGGATGTTTATTCTGGTGGAGAGAAGAATGAGGAAGGATACAACCATGACCACTGTCATATCCTAAGCATTAGTCCCCTCTGACATCTCCTTGACAACTGGTTATCCAGCCAACACTTGAATACTTTCAATGATGGGGAGCTCATTATCCTATGAGGCAGCTCATTCCTTTGTTGGATTTTTCTAGCTGTTAGAAAATGTTTTTCTTGTATTGAGTCTAAATCTGCCTCCCCAAAATTTCCATCCATTATTTCTAATTTTTCTCTCTGGAGCTAAGCAAAATAGGTTCAATCCCCTTCCCCACGACAGCTCTTCAAATATTTAAGGATGATGGTCATATCTTTCCTCAATCTTTTCTTCACCAAAATAAACATCCCTAGTCCTGATGCTTATACATGCTTTCCAGTTTCCTCGCCATTTCCATTCTCTTTTGGATGAAATCCCTCTGAAAATGTGCTACCCAAAACTCCAGATATGGTCTGCACTCTTGGGTAGTGGACAATGGGACTATATCTCTTTTGTCCTGAACAATTTCTATTAATGCAGCATTAGTTCACATTCACTTTTTAAAATTTGTTTGTTTTTTGGCTCTCATGTTCCTCCCTTCCCATTTTATAGAAGTGGAGACTGAGCCCTAATGGAAGGGAAAGAACTTGCTCAAAGTCACACAGCAAGTCAATGGTAGAGCCAGGATTTTCTCCCAGGATCCCTGAATCTGATCTTTCTAATGCATTCACTTGACTCTGTAACTCTGTAATGAAGCAAACCAGGACAGTCCCTGAGGAGAACCCCAGATGTAGGGCTGAGGCTGTACCCAAGGGTGAAGAGGTGATGGCCAAGGGGTGACACAGGTGGGAGAAGGTGACAGATGAATACTGAAGAGTTAGGCAGAGGGACAATCTTCTTATTCCCAGACGGTGCTTGGCTGGAGAGCAAGCCAGCTGCTCCAGCTGTCAGATTCCATCTCCCCTACCAGGCCCTGGGGAAATCTAACCCTCTGGTCCCAGATGACCCCACACACCTGCCTCCCTCCCCCTCCTTCCCCAAGTTCCCATCACTTCAATTTTCTTTGAAGAAATGAGAAGAGAAGGAAGTCACATTCCCTCGGCAGCCTGAGGCCCAGACTCTGCCCCCAGGGAGCCTTTAGAAACAAGTGGGACTGGGGCAGGGGTGAGGCTGGTGGAAAGGTCTCTCCAGCCATGAGATGAAGGACACCCTGTCAGCCCTTTATGTCCATTAGCTGCTGATATAGGTCTTTAGGACACAAACAATATGATGAGGCTTCAGTCACATATATGCCATGTTTTACATACATTGCATATCTGTTGAGCTGTGGGAGATAAAGTCGGGGTAAGGACTGGGAATTCAGGCTCTCAAGCTGCCTATGTGACTGTGTAGGGTTATTTCCTTTCTCTTTGAACCTCTGTTTACTCCTCCGTAAAATAAAGGGGTTGAACTAGTTGACTTCTAAGTTTCCTCCAGTTGAAAAGCTCATGACCCGGGTTTGAATCCCAGATTTGATTCTATGCTAGAGTTCCTTCCCTTCACTGGATCTCAGTTTCTTCATTTGTAAAATAAGGATGACCTTACTTTCACTCTTTAGCTCACAGGGCTGCTGTGAGGAATGTGTTCCATAAATCCAGAAGCGCTATAGACATGGGAGACGTTAAGCATAATAACACTCACTTTGATTCAGAGAGCATTTTATAAAGTGCCTACTATGTGGCAGATACTATGCTATGCTCTGGGGAAACAATAACAAAAACAAAACAGTCCCTGCCCTCAAAGGGTTTATGTTATACTGGGGCCAGGGGAGATACAGCAATGTATACTGTTAAATATGAGAGAATTTGAGGAAATGAAGAGCACTTTTAAGTGGAAGATCAGGGAAGGCTTCATGGAGGAAATGGCAGCCAAGATGAAGGTTGAAGTAGATAAGTGTTCTAAGAGGGAGAGGGGAGGAGGGAGAACATTCCAAGCACAAGGTGGGAAGAGGGAGCATGGCATGTCTGGAGCATAGCAAGTAGGACAGTTGGAATAAAATGCAGATTACATGAAGGTGGGTAATATGAAATCAATCTAGAAAGGCAAGTGCAAGCCAGATGGTGAAGGATTTCAAATGCTAGTCAATAAGTATTTATTAAGCACCTATGGTGTGTCAGGCATTCTGCTAAGCAATGGGGATACAAAGGTAAAATATAGTCCCTATTCTTGAGGAGCCCATAGTCTAATGGGGGAGACAACAAGTAAACAATTGTGTACGAATAAGGTCTATATCAGAGAGAAAGTGAGAGAAAGACAGAAAGAGAGAGACAGAGAGAGACAGAGACGGAGACAGAGACAGAGACAGAGACTCAGAGAGAGAGAGAGAGGATAAATTGGAGAAAATAAAAGAGAGAAGGCATTAACTTTAAGGCGGGATCAGGAAAGGTTTCTCCTTTGAGGTAGAATTTTATCTGGGACTTGAAGGAAGCCAGGGAACTGAGAAGGCAGAGATAAGGGAGGAGAGAAATCCAGGCATGGTATGGGGGATAGCCAGTGCAAAGGCAAGAAATGGGGAGATGAAGTATGTTGTATGAGGTACAGCAAGATCAGCATCACCAGATCACCGAGTACATAGTTGGGGGGCAGAGGTGGTTGAACAAGGAATAAGAAGAATGGAAAGATAGGAGGTGATCAGGTTATAAAGAGCTTTGAATGCCAAAAAGGATTTTATATTTGATCCTGGAAGTGATAGGGAGCCACCGTAGTTTGTCAAATACACAGATGACATGATTTGAGCTTTAGTTTAGGAAGATTAATTTGACAACTGAGTGGAGCACGGCCTGGAGGGGGTAGAGACTTGAGCTAGGAGTACACCCATCAGGTATGGTAATAGTCCAGGCATGAAGTGATGAGCGTCTGCACTAGGATGACGGCAGTTTTAGAGGAGAGAAGGGGCACATACGAGAGATGTTATGAAAGTAAACTTGACAGGACTTGGCAGTATATTAGATGTCGGGGCTGAGAGAGGGTGAGGAGTCAAGGATGACACCTAGGTTTTGAGCTTGGGTGATGGCATGATGCTGGTGTCTTCAATAGTAAGAGGGAAGTTTGGAAAAGGGGAAGATTTGGAAGGAAGGAATTCCATTTTGGCCATGTTTAATTTAAGATGTTTATCGGATATCTGGTTTGAGATGTCTGATGGGCAGTTGGAGGTGTAATTCTGGATGCTGGACTAAGGAGTCTGTGTTTTATCCTAGAGGCAGCAGAGAACCAGTGAAGACTCTTGAGTAGAGAGATGACATGATTAGATTTGTATTTTAGAAATATTAACTTCTCAGCAGATTGCAGGATGAATTGGAGAAAGGAGAGACTGGAAGCAGCGAGATCAATTAGGAGGTTGTTTACAATAATCCAGGTGAGAGTTATTGAGGGCCTGAACTAGATTAATAACCATGTGATCAGAGAGAAGGAGATGAATGTGAAAGATGATGAGGAAGAATCACTAAGACCTGGGAGATGATTGGATTTTCCAACAAGAAAGGAGAAGGAGAGAAAATATTAAAGAATGACCTCAAGATTGTGCACCTGGACAATTGGAATGATGGTGATGCCTTTGACAGACATAAGGAAGTTAGGAGGAAGGGTAGGTTTGGGGGTACATATCATGAATTCCACTTTGTGTATATTGAGTTTGAGATGCCAGTGGGACATCCAGGTGGAGAGGTCCAGCAGACAGTAGATGACATGGTCCTAGAGTTCAGAAGAGAGTTTTGGGCTAGACATATGGATCTGGGAGTCATCTTTACAGAGAAGATAATTGAGCCCATGGGAGCTGATGAGATCACCAAGGGAAACAGTAAGAAGAAAAAAACAGGGTCCAAGGACGCCCACATTTAGGGGGCTGGGCATAGATGACGAGCTAGCAACAGAGACTGAGAGGTGGCCAGACAAGTAGAAGGAGAGCTAACAGGGTCGGTTAGTCAATAAACATCCATTAAGTACCTAATGTGTGCTAGGCACTGTGCTAAGCACTGAGGATAGAAAAAGAGAAAAGATAGTGTCTGCCCTCAAGGAGTTCACAGTTCAATGGGGGAGACAACAAGCAAACAAGCTATATATAGCATAAATAGTAAATAATTAAGAGAGAAGGCACTAGAATTAAGAGGAGTTGGGAAAGGGTTTCTACAGAAGATGGTATTTTAGTTAAGACTTGAAGGAAACTAGGAGAGACAGCAGTGTCATAGAAGCTAAGGGAGTTGATAGTGAAGTATTAATAATGATTGCATTTTAAGTATCACTCTGATTATCTCCTATATCCCTGCCCAAAATAAGGACAGACTCGAACAGTCAAGGATAAGCCAAAGTCAGCTGTGCAGAGGGGGTCATTTCTGGCCCCCCAGGATCCTGGCTCTTACTCCAAGTCTGGGCCACCAGTAGGACAAACCTGAAGTACATTTACAACTTAACTCAGCATCCATGTGTGGAGGGCTTCTGCCTTGGAGCTATGCTAAAACCAACTTCAAAGCAAATTTGAACTTCAGGGGGAATGCTTCGTCATTGGACCTGGATTAGTGATCTAATAGCTCACGTTTCTATGGCCTTTCCTTACAGCCCTAGGAGTGCAATAGTACTGGTTTGTATTATTAACCCCATTTAACAAATGGGGAAACTGAAGCTCGGAGATGGGAAGGGGGACTTGCTCAAGGTGATAAAGCAAAAGGGAGAATGGGACTTGAACCCAGGCCTCTAGGCTCTTTCTGCTACATAAAATCATTTCCTGTTTCAGACACAAGAAGAAAAAAAAAAAAACAGGGAAAAACAGGCACTGTTCCCACGAAAAATTGGTTCAAACCAGACTCTTGTCAGTGTCCCTTGGCTCTGCACTATTTCAGTGAGTCACAGATTTATAATTATAATTGTGATGAAAATGATAACTGTCATCTACATTTTGCTTTAAGGTTTGCAATGTTATATATAGACACACATATACATACACACATAGATAGGTATATATGTGTGTGTATGCGTATATATACACATACACACATATATAAATATATAAACATATAAAAATTTTAAGCCTTACAACTTTGATCCTCATTCACACTTTCAGAGCTGTAATGGACCTTAGAGGTCTAAGGGCCCAGCTCTCTCTTATTGGTCTAAGGGCCAATGTCTCATTGGCATCTCAAACTCAATATATACATATATACATATATACATATATATATATATATATATATATAAAATGGAATTCATGATACTTATCCCCCAACCTACCCTTCCTCCTAACTTCCCTATGTCTGTTAAAGGCATTACCATCATTCCAATTGTCCAGGTGCACAATCTTGCAGTCATTCTTTAATATTTTCACTCCTTCTCCTTTCTTGTTTGAAAATCCAAGATGAGGAAACTGAAGCCCAGAAAAGGGAAGGTATTTGCCCAAGGTCACATGTTCAATCAGTGGAAGCCAGCCTCCCATTCTCAGAGGTGGTATGAAAGGGAAGGGAATGAACATTTATTAAGTACCTACTATAAGCCAGGTACTGTACTAAATACTTCACAAACATTGTTTCATTTGATCTTTATAATAACCCTGGGAGGGAGGTGCTCTTATTATCCTCATTTTACAGTTGAGGAAACTGAGGCAGACAGGGGTTAAGTGACTTGCTCAGGATCACACAGCTCGTAAGTATCTAAGGCTGGATTTGAACTCAGGTCCTCCTTGCCCCACACCTAGCACTGTATCCACTGCACCACTATGGTGTAATGGAAGGAGTACTAGATTTGGAGTCAGAGGGGTTCAGATCCCAGCTTTGACACTTACTGACTGTGCGAACCTGAACAAGTCCCTTGTGTAAACTCTCTGGGCCTCGGATTCCTTATCTGCAAAGTAATGAGTTTGGACGAGATGGCCTCTCAGGTCCCTTACAACTCTCTATGATGCCATGATCTTCAAAATGATCTCTTTCAGCTCTAAAACTGTAGTCCTTCACACCTGGTCCTTCAGCCTCCAAGGTCTCTTGGTCCTTGCTGAACACAGGTCTGGGAAACAGATCATTTGGTTGCCACTTCCTGCCTCTCTGCTCACCCAATCTGATTGAGGGGCCTGGTGAATCAGCAGGATCCACCCACCAGCCTCCTTTAGGAAGGCCTGAAGAGGCAGAGGTTGAGTCACAGGATTGGTAGGAGAGCATTTCTTGCTGAACCCCAAGCGCTGCCCAGGAACCCCTATAACCCAAGAGCACAGCTCCCAAGTCCCCAAAGTCACAGAGGTCATGGGAATCCTGGTTCCTAGCCCAATCCCAAGGCATTGGAGCCTCAGAATTCCAGGGAAGGATGGGGGGTGGGGAACAGCAGGAAGGAGATCACCGTCTATGGGAACAAAAAATGAGCCCCTGGCTCCTGGTTCTGAGAAGGTTTTAGGATCTCAAAATCTCAGAATCACAAGGCAAAATGAAGAGCTGAGAAGCCACTGCATTCAACCTCTTCATTTTACATAGATGGAAATGGTGGCCCAGGAAAGGGTCCGGGCTCCCCCAGGGTCACAGAGTGAGTCTGTGACAACAGGAACTGGAATCTAGGTCCCCCAACTTTTAGCCCAGGGCTCAGGAGCCCTATTTGGGGGCACCTTAGCTCAAATACAAGGGGGATTTGGGTCTTCAAATTGCTAAAAAGAAAATCTGGGTTAAGGAAAATAAATTCTATGGAGGATTTACAGAAAGATTTAGATAAGAATCACAGAATGAGAAGGCATGCTGTGGGGGGGTGGGGCCTGCCATGTGCTTTGGTGAAAGGTCTACACACATTGATGAGTTCATGGACATAAAAATAAAGTACTAAGGCCCAAGATTGGGCCCCAGTGGTATGACACAATATACCCCACTAACAGGAATTTGCATATAATCATAACTGACATTTACGTAACACTTTAGATTTTGCAAAGCACTTTAAATTAAACATGAGTTCATTTGAGCCTCACAACAATTCTGTGAGGTAGGTGTTATTGTCCCCATTTTGCAGATGGGGAAATGGAGGCCCAGAGAGGTGTCTTGTCCCTGGTCAGGGACCATGTTTTTGCCTTTTTATGTAGCCCTAGTGCTTAGCACAGTGTCTGGGACACAGTAAATTCTTAATAGATGCTTATTGATTCTGCTACTGTCAGAAGTGGGGTTTGAACCAAGTCTTCCTGACTCCAACTCTAGCATTCTGTCCATCGAGCCAAGAGGACACACCAGGCCCAGAGAGGGCCCACCAGAACAGTGGGATTTCTAGGAATTCAACAAACCTTTCTAAGGTTTACTACATGCAAGGCACTTTGAAAATTAGGCCTTGAGTCCTAACTCCCAGGCTAACTAATGTACTAGACAGAGCCCTGGGCTAGGAGTCAGGAGACTTGGGTTCCAGTCTGGGCTCAGTCACTGATTTGCTGTTTTTCATTAGGCAAATCTCTTCCTCTCTCTGGGCCCTAGTTTTCTAGTGGGCTGGGCTCTATGGTCTCAAAGATCCCTTTTCATTCTGAAATTCTGTGGGCCAATTGCAATTGTCCTCCTCTATCTATGGGAAGGGCCAGGCCTGCCTTCCTGGGGAATCTGGCAACACCCAGCTACCCGCCCTGGGCAGGACCCACTAAGAAAATAGACTAAGAGCACTGAAGCCAAAAGCTCGTTGGCCCAATCAGGGAGGGTCCCAGGGCCTTGGGAAAGGGAGAACCCAAGTTCTACTTGATATGATGAGGAAGAAAGGTGGATCGGCACCTCTCCCCATTCTACAACAGCCTCAGCTGCTGCCATCTGCTTAACCAAATTAAAGCTGTTGCCTTGGACGTCTGTGGAAAGGGGCTTGGTTTGGGATTCTGCTGAAACAGAGTACTCCCCCCCAGCTCCCTTCAATGATCCCAGTTGGGTTAAACACAGCCTGGCCTTCCCCACACAGTGGAGGATCAGGTGGACAATTAGCATATTCATGAGGGATTGAGAAGGCTCATGAATATAGTAATTGCATACCTCTGGACAATCTAGTTCTCTCCTTTTTTTCTACTTCTTCATTTTAACTTGCCTTCATTTTTTCTGCCTGGAGGTCTCTGTCCCTGTTTCTCCTTCTCTATTTCTGTCTCACTTGTTCCTTTTCCTGTCCTTTTCTACTTCTGCCTGTCTCTGTCTCTCTGTGCCTCTCCCTCTATCCTCAATCCTTCTCTCTGCCTAGTTCACTCTGTCTCCTTCTAACTTCTAAAGCCCTCACATATCCATTGGGTGTGGGGGCATAAAAAAAAAAAAGAGGGGATCCAAGATCTATGACTTAACTGTTAGAGGGATCTTCCGGTCAGGAAAATCCTTCTACCAATGTGAATTAGGACCCTCTCAGCAATCTATAGCCTGTGGCACTGAGAGATTAAATGATTTTGCCAGGGTCACAAAGCCAGTATTATGCCAGAGGTCAGATTTTTAACCCAGGGCTTCCTTGAATTGATTGCCACACATAGGGGCTGGTAAGCCAGCTTAACTGAAGCAACAAGGTACCCTTCGGGAGAGACAGGAAGTGTTATGTGCCAAGCAAGTCACCATCTTGACCACCATCTCTCCTTAGACATTGATGGAGATAACCCAGGAGTTTGAGCCCAAGAGTCTTGGGGATAAGCGATGCCTCTCAGACCGCCAGACCTGCTTTCAGCCTAGCTCCCACAGCCACTGAGAGGACAAATCATTGTGGAGAAGGGGCCAGTCATTCTCATCTGCTTCCAACTACCACACAAAGGGCAGACAAGTCAGGCTAGCTAAAGCAATACAAAAGAGCCTGAGGGAGAGACTGAAGGAAGCATGTGCCAGGTAAGTCAGACTACCACCATCACCTTGACCACCATCTTCCCTTGGACATGATGGAGACAGCCTAGGACCCTGAACCCAAGAGCCTTGGGAACAGCAATGCTTCCAGCCCCTGGCCCTCAGCCATCCTCCTGGGAAGCAAACCTTGTGGTGAGGCAGCCTAGCCACTGTTCCTGCAGGGGCTACAACTACAGCCACTGAAGACCCCTTGGCACTGTCCAATGGCTAAATATCAAAAAGTGATGGGATTTTGTTGGTAACAATGACTTTTAAGAAGAGACATTAACATCTGTTTTGCTGCTGCCCCCTAAGAGGGGCCATCGCCAGTCATCTTGACCTTTGTCCTCCCTCTGGACTCCCATGACTCTGTATGACAGTGAGGCTGACGACTTGGGCAGCTCTGCCTCACTTAAATCCAATACATGAGCAAGTCAAGACATCACCCTCCTGATGTCATTGGTTGAAGGACTAACAACAAAAACCATAGCCTCCTAAGGACTGTGGGACTTTTCCATCTGAATTGCTGCCAGAACCTTACATTGCTGTTCCCCCCATTAGAAGGTGAGCTCCTTGAGAGCAGGGCCTGTCTTGTTTTTTTCTTTGTATCCCCAGGGCTTAACACAGTGTTTTGCACATAGACGTGGTTAACCAATGTTTTATCCATTCATTCATTCATTCGTTCCTCACTCTCAGACTGCCTCTGCTGGTTCTCTATCCACTCATCACTGCTGCCTTTTGTCAGGTCCATGATCACCTTTAGTCTTCACAATAATCCGTGAGGGTAAGGGCAGATAGGTAGAAAAGTGGGATAGAGTACCAGCCCCCAGAGTCAGGAGGACCTGATTTCAAATCTGACCCCAACAGTTACTAGGATGTGACCTTGGGCAAGTCATTTAACCCCAATTGCCTCCAAAAAATATCTTTGAGGGTAACAAAGAAAAGACCTCAACTATCATTCCCATTTTACAGATAAGAACATTGAGCAATTATGACTCATTGAGAGGCCCTGCACTAGAGTGAATAAAGAGCTGATCTTTGTGTCAGGAAGACCCAAGTTCAAGGCCCATCTCTGACACCAGCGTGAGCCTAGGCAAATCAAATCTCTAAAACTACAAGTTACCAGCTTTGATTAAAGAGAGAGTTTGCTTACTAGGCTTCCCTAAATCAATGAAATCATAGGTCTCCACCAATGGTTCTAAAAATATATTCCAGGGACCACCACCTTCCAGGGGGTTCATAAAGTCACAACTATTCTTAGAATAATGCTAAGATGTTTTAATTTCTAATACAGTAAAATATCAATAGATATAACATTACCACATAAACAAAAGCCCTTTGGAGTCCTCAGCAATTTTTAAGTGTTTAAAGGGATCCCGAGATGAAAAAGGTTGAAAACTACTGGTCTCTGCCATTTTATATGGCATGGCCAACCCACTAGACCAATATCAGCCATTAACAGCTAAGCTTAGACAGCACCAAACAGGGCCATCGATGGGTGGCACAGAGAGCCCAGTAGGTGCACTTAGTATCTGCTGGATGATTGATGGCAGGGATGGACCACAGGACAGGTGAGTTGAGATTCGGTTTTTGTTTTGGGGGGTTAGGGAAGGAATGGAGAGAAAAATTCAAAGCATGTGGAGGGGAGAGGAGGGGCTGCTAGGAATGAGGAAGAAAGCATGGCTGGCGTAGATTCCTGGGGCCTGGTCCCTCTCCCCACTTCTGCCAATCGTAGGAGTCATTCATCTTTCCCATGCACAATTATGAGCACAATCTTCCCCAAGGAGATCAGATATCCCCAGTGTCTTCCCTTTACCCACAGAATGAAGTCCATAGACTTCTTCCTGCCTTTCAGAGCCCTCCACGGTCTCACATCACCTTACTTTCTCATCCCTCTGTCCATTGCTTTCCTCCACAACTCACCACTTCCTTGGCATTCAGAACTTTCCTAACCCCAACCCTCGTTTCCACCATTGCCTATGCCAACGGCCTTTCCTCTCCATCTTGCTCCCATCTCCACCTGTCCACATCCTGTCTAGCCTTCAAAGCTGAGCTCAAATCCCATCCCGGAAGCCTTCCCTGATCCACAGAGTCAACAAACATTCATAAAGTGCTTACTATGTGTGCCAGACGCTGTACTGAGTGTTGGGAATATGCGAAGAAAAGTACAAACATCTCCAGCCCTTGATGGACTGAAATTCTAAAGGGTGAGACAACATGTGAGGCACTATGTTTATACAAGACACACACAGGAAAGATGGGAGGTGATCTCAGAGGGTAAGTCTTACCACTTTAGGGGCGGGGAAAGCCCTCTTGCAGAAAGCAGATGAATTCGTTTCATGCTCTGAGCTGCCCCAGCACTTTGTCCCTCTCCTCTAAGCTGCCGGTGAAGTCACTTCAGTGTAATAGACAGGCCCCGAGTCCTAAAGTCAGGAGACCTGGGTTCAAGTCCCAGCTTTCCCATTTACCAGCTGGGTGAAACTTCACCTCTAGAAACTTCAGTCTCTTCATTGTTTTTGAGTTATTTTTCAGTCGTGACCCCCTTTGGGGTTTTCTTGGCAGAGATACTGGAGTGGTTTGCCATTTCCTTCTCCAGCTCATTTTACAGATGAGAAAACTGAGGCAAATAGGGTGAAGTGAGTCGCCCAGCATCACATAGCTAGTGTCTGAGGCCAGAGTTGAATTCAAGAAGATGAGTCTTCCTAACATCAGGCCAGGTGCTCTATCCACTTCACCACCCAGCTGTCCTGAGAGACTAGACTTGTGATTTCAATACAACAGGGAACTAATGACCAGGGGAAGAGATTCTTTCTATCAGTACAGGGCCTCACCTCCTCTGCCACTTGGAGAGTTTCCTAGAGCACTAGAAGGATAAATGACTGGCCCAGGGTCACACAGCCATTTTGTGTCAGAGGTAGGACTTGAACACAGAGCTTCCTGGCTTTGAGGATCTACTATGCCATGCTGCCTCTTCTTCTTCACCAGTAAAATGGGTATAATAATACTTGTGTTATCTGCCCTAAGGGGAAGCCTTTGTAAACCTTAAGGCCAGGAGCACTGTGATTATTACAATTATATTAAGTTGTTTCTTATCTTCCTTACAGGATAATGAGCTCTCTGAAGATAAAGACTCTGCCTTACCTATCTCAGTTTCCCTTTCTGCACCTAGCAACAAGCCTTGAATTCCAGCAGGAGTTCAGGAAATGTCTGCTGAATAGGATCAGAGAATTTAGAGATAGAAGGAAACTTAATTAACTCTAACCTATTCATTTCACAGATGGAGAAACTGAGTCCCCATTATTAATTCACATTTCTATAGTACTTTAAGGTTTACAAAGCAGTTTCTTCACAACAACCCCATGAGGAAGATGGTAGATGGATTATCATTCCCGTTTTATGGAAAAGGAAACTGAGGCTTAGGTAGGGAAAGTGACTTGTGCAGGGTCACTTAGCAGGTAAGTAGCAGAGCTAGGTTTGCATCCCAGGTCTCCTGATTGCAAAAACAGGACTCTCCTCACTACACAGTGCTGCCTCCTAATGAAAGAGGGACAGAAGGATGTGACGTTGGAGGGACTGGTGGAGAAAATCACCTGGGCTGACATTTCTCCTTTGTCTGAATCCAGCCTTGTGCAGGTATCTGGAGAAAGGATGGAGGCCCTTAGAGGAAGAGAACGGATCAGGAAGCTTGACGTTTCCAGTCAAACTGGCCTAAATGCTGTTCCCTGAGCACCCTCAGTCTCTGTAGGTTTGCACAGACTATCCCTGATCCCAGGAAGACACTTCCCCCTCAGTGTCTGCCTCTGGGGAGCTCTAAGTCCATTCAAGCCTGAGCTCAAGGGCCACCTCCCACAAGAGGCCTTTCCTGACCCTCCCTCCACCTCCCCCCGCCAGTTGTTGGTGCCTCCTGATACTCTGAAAATGACTTTGTATTAATTCTGTGTCTATCTTGCATTTATTTACCTCTGTCCCTGTCCTATTCCTGCCCCCACCCTCCAGCAGAGTGTAAGCTTCTTGAGGGCAGGGACTGTCTCAGTTTCGTCTTTGTATTCCCAGTGCCTAGCACGGGTGCCTGCTGCACAGGAGGCACCTAATCAATCGAGTTTAATGAGAGGGAACAAAGGTCCCTGTTACTGAGCTAGATGAGGGATGTAGAGACCCCTACCCCATGTCCTCAGGCCCAAGCCAGAACTGGCAGCCATCTTGAGTAGGAAGGATGAGATAAAGAAGCATTAAATGGATAAAGAGATAAAGTATAGTGGAAAGAGTTCTGGGCCTTGAGTTATAAGACCTGGGACCCAGCTCAGTCAAGGGCGCTTCCTAGATTGTGACCTCTCAGAGCTTCAGTTTCCCCATCTGTAACATGGGGATGTTACTACTTGTATTTCCTCCGTCATGGATGGGTGGGAGCAAAATGCTTTGAGAACCTTTAAGAAAAAGACCCTAATGGGAGAGGGTGGAGATTGAGATATCAGAGCCAGAAATTGCCATGACCCACTTCAGTCCCAGCCCCCAGGAGGCAAGTGAGTCAGAGAGCTTTGTCTCTGCTGGAGAGATGAGAGAGACAGACTCGGGAAAAGAGGCCACATCACTGTAGCGAGCAGGATCTGAGTCAGAATCATCCCCGCCTCCCAACCATTGCGGCCATATTTAGGAGACATCTGACTCTCCCCAGCTTTTAGCAGCCCTCGGTCAGAAGTCTTCGAAAGGCTGAGCTGGAGAGAAAAACAAGGGAGGTGCATATTCACTCCCAGGCCATTAGGCATTTCTTTCCTAGGACTAGAGCTATGTCAGAGTCTGAAGATGGATGCTTCAATGGAAGCCATCCTGGCGGGCTCTGGTTCTGCCACCAGCAGAGGGCTGACTTTGGAGTCAGTGATCTGGGTTCAAAACCCACTTCTGAGGCTGATTAGCTTTCTTTCCCTTCCCTCCCCCTTTCTTCTCCCTTCCCTTTCCTTCTCTTCCCTTCCTTCCCCTTCTCTCCTGCCTTCCTTTTCCTCCCTTTTTCTTCTCCCTTCCTTTCCCTTCTTTTCTCTCTTGTCTTCCTTTCCCTTCCCTTCCCTTCCCTTCCCTTCCCTTCCCTTTCCTTTCCTTTCCTTTCCTTTCCTTTCCTTTCCTTTCCTTTCTTTCCCTTCTTTTCTCTCCTCCCTTCCTTCCTCTTCCCTTCTCTCCTTCCTTCCTTTCTGTGTAAGGATGCATCCCTCATAACTAAGGGTTAGTCATCTGGTAGGGTTGGGAATTTGATGTATTCTGGTCTCTGCTATGGTGGGATCCTACTACCTTTTGAAGCAGTTCATTCTTTTCTTGGGGAAATTTGATAGTTGGGAATTTCTTCCTATCCAGCTAGCTGGCACAATGGATGGAGTTCTTGATTGGGAGTTAGGAAGATCTGAATTCAAATCCTGCTTCAGACACTTACTGAGGCAGGGGATAATTGAGTATACTGAGATTGTGTATAACCAAGGTACTTACCGCATGACCCTGGCAAGTCACTTAACCTTTTTGTGTCTCACTTTCTTCTTCTGGTTAACAATAGCACCTACCTCCCAGGGTTGTTATAAGGTTCAAATGAGACAGTGTGTGCTCTGGGCACACTTGTTGTCAACTGCACAAAGTGGAGTAGCCTCTAAACAGAGGTCCCAGAACATACCAGGACTATTTTTACCAACCACTATTGATCATATACTTATAATGCCCTGGGCACACAGGAATAACAGTAAGTCAGCTTATAATAATGCTTTAAGATTTGCAAAGCACTTTCCTCAAAACAAGCTTATGGGGGGGTACTGCAAGTATTATTGCCCCCATTTTACAGATGAAGAAACTGAAACTCCCTACTTGTTCAGCCTCACACAGTACACGTCAGGGCTGGGACTTGAAATGTTCTCATTCCTGGTGTCTATTAATAACAGCAGCCACTAGTATTTATAAAGGACTTGAAGGTTTCCAAAGCACTTTTCAAATATCTTATTTGATCCTCAAAACAACACTGGGAAATAGGTGCCATTATTATCTTTATTTTACAAATGAGGAAACTGAGGCATTTAAATACAGTTAAATGACTTGCCTGGAGTCACCCAGCTAAGAAGTATCTGAGGACTTGCCCGGAGTCACCCAGCTAGTAAGTATCTGAGGCTAGATTTAGCCAACTGCCCCATTGTCTCTCCTAAGTGTTTAGGAAGTGTTTGTTGGTAAGCAAGGAGATAGTGAGTCCTTTTTCCTGAACCCACTGGTGAAACAAGGACATATGAGGCCTAGTCTAGGCCTACAGGATCTTTCTGTGTAAGCTTAAGAGATAGGCAGCAAGCATGTAGGTCATTTAATTCCACGTCTATGTATCTGATAAGTGACAAATGAGAATGAGCGAGTGAGCAAAAGAGAGAGAGAGAGAGAGAGAGAGAGAGAGAGAGAGAGAGAGAGAGAGAGAG
>NW_020954563.1:8872459-8886200 GCF_900497805.2 Vombatus ursinus
TAGAAGGAGGGCAAGCCTCAGGGTTAGGACAACCTGAGTTCAAATCCTTCCTCTGATCCATATAGGCTGGTGACCTCTAGTAAGTCACTTGACCTCTCACTGCCCCTGGCAATCCTCCAGAATTATAAGTTATATAACACTTGCCCATCTGCTTTGGTAGAGGCAGGTCCCTTATGGGGAGCTCCCCTACACTGATAAAATCCCACGTCAAACCTCCTTTCCACTTTCTCCTTCCCCTCTCCTCCCCTCCAAGGAAAAAAAGGAGGCCAGGTGAGGTTTCTAGATTCCAGGAACCCTCTGGTGTGGCCATCCGTCCAGGCTTCCTGAAAGAGGTGGGATTTGAACTGGGCCAGGGATAGGGAACCTGTGGCTTGAAGGCCACATGTGGCTCTCTAGGTCCTCAAGTGCGGCCCTTGGACTAAATCCAAACTTCATGGAACAAATCTCCTTAATTAAAGGATTTGTTCTGTAAAACTTGGACTCAGTCAAAAGGCTGCACCCAAGGACCTAGAAGGCCACATGTGGCCTTGAGGCCACAGATTCCCTACCCCTGAGTTACTGGGCTATGAAGAGCTGGTAGGTTTTTAATAGAGAAGTAGGTCGATAGGCCGATGAAGTACCAGATATGCAAAGGTCAGGAGGCTGGAGAGTGGGAGGGAGAGGGTGTTGGCTGCCCAGCCTGGCTACCCAGAGGCTACAGAGTAGCTCAGTGGTATTAGGAGATTGGGGAATGTGGCACTCTATCCTAGGAGCCTTCAGGCCAATGGTGCTCCCAGCTGGCCCAGCCCTCTGCTCCCCTGGGAAGGTTGTCCGTCCCCTTCTTGTTTCTTCAATGCCATCTAAGCTAGTGTTGTCTGTCAGCACAACCCTCAGGTGCCTGCTCGGAAACATGGCTTTAATTAAAACGCGTTTTCAAACCATCAGCAGCAATAATAATAAAAAACCAAATAGAAATAATAAACCCATGCAGTTGCCAGAGAATTAAGCACCACACCTAGTGCTTTGCCAGCCCCTGGGGTAGGATTCAGCACTTCCCACAGTAATGATTTTTGCCTCTGATATCATGCCAGCTGACGAGAAAGGACTTGACTCAGGACAAAGGCAGCCCGGGCTAAGGAAAGCATTAGCCCGATACAAATGGGGTGCTAGTGCTAGAGGAAAGGGGAGGTCACCTCCCCTGTTGGCTGACTGAGCTGGAGACATCAGGGCTCTTACAAAGTGCCCAGAGTTGGCCTCGGAAAAAAAACAAAACAAAACAAAAAACTGTAGCTAAAGTTTGTCTTTGGCATCTGTCCACTTTCCTTCCCCAGTGCTTTTTGCCCTTGATGATAACTTGACCCTACCCTTGCTGTGAGTGGGACTTACTGTAATAGTCTCAGGCTGCCATTTCTATGGTATTTTACAATTTATACTGCATCCATTTCCCCACAGCTTCCCTGGGAGGTTGGCTGTGCAAGTATTAATATCCCCATTTTACAGATGGGGGAATAGGATCAGAGAGGGATAAGACTGGCCCATGGTCACACAGCTAGTAAGGAGGAGAGTCACATCTAGAACCTAGATTTTCTGGCTCCTGAGCCATGGAGGTTTCCACCAAGTACAGGGGCTGCAAGCTGGCTGACTTTGTGCTCATGTGCTCAATGAAGTTAGGAAGTTCTAGTATTATGCTCTGTTTAGCTTTTTGTAACCAGGGCTAATTGCTTATTTAAATCAGACCTCATTTGCCAGTAGTATATTACACATAAAAGAATGCTAATATTACACAAAAGCATTTCAATTTCATGAATCTTGAACTGGACCAGAGCACCATACAACTTGCTCAGATCAAGGCACAGATTGCTCAAATAAATGTAGCATAAGCCCTGACAATGGGAGGCTAAGAAGAAACACAATTCATGAATATGTCTCTTCCTCAGAGGCATCACCCAGTAGTCTCTGGCTATTTTATTCACTCCCTGATAAAAAGATTTGAGTGGAGCCCCCAGGCCCCTTTTGTCAGACACAGTGGGGTCAAGAAGCCTCCAAAATCCCTTCCAGTTCTAAATCTATGATGCCATGACCCATTGAGGCCTCCAGCTTCTCACCACCACCATCACTACCACCACAGCCTCTCCCCTTTTCTGCCAGGCCCAGTGATTTTCTGCCTTCCTAATCACCATGACAGCTGTTCCCACCTTGGGATTAGGGAACCTTGGGAGATGTTCATTTGCTTCCTCCCCTTACTCTGTGCTGAGCTCAAGAGGCTGCAGTGAGGGGACCCTTGAACCGATAATCAGAAAGAGAAGAGAGCTCTTAGCAGGTGAAGGAAAACAAAGCCTCTTGGGCTGCAGCCTGATCCCTGGTCCTCCTGCCCTTTGGGAGGGAGTTAGGGAAAAAAAAGTGAGAGCAGATGTAAGGATTGGTGCTGATAGCTTTCTTAAGGGGTCAGAAAAAGCCTGCCTCCTACAGGACTCTCTTTTTCTGCCTTCTTAGAATGTGAACATTTTCTTTTGGAAATCATGGATTTTTTTTCCTCTTTCCCTTTGAAGTTGTATGATATATGTATTCCTCAGAGGGGTGGCAAGAAAGACATCTTTTAAGATGCTAATGAGTGCCCCTACCTTGGAAGCTCCCTTACTTTGTAAATTAGGGTCAGGACCAAGATGTTAATAGAGATCTGGGAAAGGATTGGAGAGAGAAAGAAAGGGAGGGGGAGAGAGAGAAGGCAAGGGGGAAAAAGGGGGGAGGGAAGGGGAGGAAAGAGAGGGAGAGAGAAAGAGGGAAAGAAAGATGAGAGAGAGGGAGAGAGACAGAGAGAGAGGAAGAGACCGAGGGAGAGGGAGAGATGGAGGGAGAAAGGGAGAGAAGAAGAGAAAGAGGGGGGAGAGGGAGAGAGAGAGAGAGATATGGAGGGGAGAGTTGAGAGAAAGAGGGAGAGAAAGAGAGGAAGAGAGAGAGCACAAAAAAAGAAGGGATAGTGATGGAGCAAAGAGAGAAGCAGACAGAAGGGATAGGGACAGAGACAGAATGGGTAAAATGAGAGGAGAGAGCAAAGAAAGAGAGGGGCAAAGGGAAGAAGCAAAGAGAGAAAGGGTAGAGAGGGGAGCAGAGAGAAGCAGAGGAGGGGCATAGAGAGAGGGGGTCAACAGGAGACAAAGAGGGGAAGGAGGAGAGGGAGAGAACAGGTAAAGGGAGAAGGCAGAGAAAGAGGAAAGGGGGTAAAGAAAGTGGGACAGAGAGAGAGATGGGAGCAGAGGGGAAGAGAAGGTGAGGGGAGAGAAAGAGAGAGACAGACAGAGATAGAGAGAGACAGAGACAAGGAGAGAAAGGTGACAGAGAGAGGTAGGAAGAAGAAAGAGGAGAGAGTAAGGAAGAAGTGAGACAGGGAAATAGAAAGAAAACAACAGCATGAAAAGAGTTGCAGAAGGACTTTGGAGGAAAGAAGCAAGAGGAAAGAGGCAAAAGACAGGCTCATAACTTCAAAGACCCCAGACTTCCTCAACAAACTCAAGGCCTAGAGAGGAGGAGAAAGGGTTGGAAAGGGGCCTCAATTCCCCCTCCTCCAGGAAGCCTTCCCTGACTATCTCCAGCCCATTTCCTCTTTTCTTTTCTGAGCTCCTGGGGCTCTTAGGATCTCTGTCACCCCCTTTTCATCAGAGCCTGTCTTGTGCTATTCATCTTGTGACCCTGTTAGTCTTTAATAATAACAATAATATCCACCATTTGCCTAGTGCCTTATGATTTGCAGCAACCTTGGTGAGGCAGACAGAAGTATGATCACACCACATCTGCAGATGTACAAACTGAAGCTTGGGGGAGGGAGGAAGTGACTTACTCAAGGTCAAACAGCTAGGAAAGGGCAAAGCCAGGATCCAAAGCCTTTGGTCTGTGGATTCCCAGTCCATGATTCTTTCCATAGTCCTCCATATGCATTTCATAAGGCAGTCTTATTAGCACACTTGGAAGTTGGAATATCAATAATTTACATTTATTAAAATTAATGAACTGAGTCGATCTGAGAGCGCAGTCATGCCTGGTTACCCAACTTTTTTCATTACTAAGGCCCACAATTCTCTTCTCTGAAATGGAACCCCCCACCTCCATACAAACTGGCAGAGCTTCCCACAAGATGAATATGCAGAAGCGGGACAGATGGAGGGAGACAGACAGACAGAGAGATGGAGAAACAGAGAGATGGAAACGGAGACAGACAAATCAAGCCAGTAGCTGCCTTTGCAGGTTTTGTTTTTTGTTTTCCTTTTACCTCTCTTCTTTTGACCATTAGCATAGATTAGTTCTACAATAGCATGGTGCAAAAGGAACAGTTCTGGATTGTGAATCAGAGGATCTGGGTTTAAATCCACACCTGTGTGGCTTGTAGCAAATCACTTAACCTCAGCCTCAGTTTCCTCATTTCTAGAAAAAGGGGCTGGACTAGACGACTTCTGAGGTTCTTCCCAACTCCAAGTCTATGAAGCTTTGAGCATGAGGCATGCCTGCCTTGGGATTTTCCACTAGGAATGCGGACCCGAGCATGGGGTCTTGCCACACACTCTCCCCACTCTCCAGGCTTCATCCTATTGGCTCAACGGTAAGCAGAGACAGGCAGCAGTGGGAGAGAATCCTCACAGATGCCCAGACTGGCAGAGCAGGAGGGACCTCAGAGAGCACTCAGTCCAACTCCCTCACTGTGCAGATGGAAAGACGGTGCCCCAGACACGGAATGATATTATAATAACAAAATAATGACGATCACTCCAGCTCTCGGTTCTATCAGGATTTAAGGCTGACACAGCTATAAGGCCCAGACTTGAACAGGAGGAAGGGAGGAGGCTAGATAATAACTGGAAAATGGCACAAAGCCACCAATAATGCTAAACTCCTCCCTAACCTCCCTCCATCTTTTTAACACCGATGTTCTTCCAGTGATGCTATATGGCTGTGAGTCAGAGAACACAACATCTCTGAAGTGTCAAAATTGTGGGTCACCTAAGGGGCAATGGAGAGATAGAGGATGGGGGTGTGAATGGCTGCTGCATATTACATGGTATCATGGAGAGAGACTCAGTTCTGGAGTCAGACAACCTCAGTTCAAATTCTGTTTTCTACCTCCAGGAACACAGGACTCCTTGCTGTTCTCAAACAAGGCACTCCATCTCCAGGCCCCAGGCAACTGCACTGGCTGTCTCCCATGTCTGGAATACTCTCTCTCTCCTTATCTCTACTGCCTGACTTCCCTCCAATCCCAGTTACAATACTGCTTTCTACAGGAAGCCTTTCCCAACTCCTTGAGGGCAGTGACTGTCTTTTGCCTTTCTTTGTATCCCCAGGACTTAACACAATGTCTGGCACACAGTAGGCACTAAATAAATGCTTATTGATTGACTGACTACCTGTGTGACCCAAGACAAGTACCTTCACTTCTCTGAGCTTCACGTGCCTGATGGGAGGGTGGTGGTGCACTAGATGGCCATTTGTGTCTCTTCCAGTTCTGGATCTCTAACTCTATGACCCATGATGATTACCCCCGTGTAAGTTGTGATGTAAAGGATACTATCCAAGAGATATAGGACTGGAAAAAGAGGTGGGCTAGTCATCTAGCGGGAGCCAGGAATAACAGAAAGAGGACTCATGTGCCGCTCTGGTACACACATAATTGTTAAATGACCTAGGGGAAGAGAGATAACTGTGGGAGAGTAGATAGAGAGTCAACTTCAGAGACAGGCAGGCATGGGTTCAAGTTTCACTTCTAATATACTGGTTATGTGACCCTGAGCAAATCACTTAACCTCTGTGCCCCAGGCAACTATGTAAGGCTACAATTTGCAGAGAAGGTGCTGACTTACAATGACAGAAGGAATTTCCTCATTGGCAGATGCTCTTACCAATGAAATCCCAGGTCCAGACACATTTCCCTCCCTCTCAAAAAAAAAATGACCTAGAAGTACCCCAGCATCTTGGAGCAACTCTCCATGGAAGATTTATGGGAGGACATTTACAAGAGTGTTGTGGGATGAGAAGGTATGGATGGGTCCAAATCTATACCAGGAGAAAGCCCTTACATGGATGAACTTATAGATTCATTACAGTAATAAAGTGCTATGGTTTTTAAATCACTTTTCTTATAAAAACTCTATGGAGTAGTACCAGTGGTACTATCTCCATTTTAAAGACAAGGAAATTGACTTGTCCAGGATTGCATGGCTAAGGAAGTGTCAGGACTTGGACTAGAACCCAAAGCTTTCCTCCCAGCCAGAGAGCTTTCCAAATGCACTGCAATGTCTTTCCTCAAAACAAGCATCTTGTTTTTTTGTTTTTAATATTGTTTTTGGTGACACATGGAATTCTGTTGTCACAGAATCCTGGCAGGAAACTCCCCCTTCCTTCCCCTCCATCAGTGACGCCAGATTGTGTCTCTGAAAGCCTCACCCATCGAAGAGAGAGGAAGAGACAGACAGAGAGAGGGGGGCAGAAGAGAAAGAGAGAAACAGAAAAAGAAAAACAAAGGGAGAGAGATGCACACACAAAGAGATGGGAAGAATGAGATACCATAACAGAGAAGCAGTAGGGAGGTAGAGCAGTTGAACTGGGGACCCAGGAGGGGACATTCGTAATTGTATTGACTCTGCTAAAATGGGAACTCTTTTAAAAAGAGGAAACTTTAAGATAACAGTGAATGTGATACTTTTCTTTCTTTTTTTAATGTGATGCTTTTCACAAAAATTTGCTTTCCTGGAACTTCCAGGGGATAGAACACATAAAATTTTATGCCTCATGGAGCAGCATGTTGTAGTATATAGAGTACTGGACTTGGAGTCAGGAAGACTGAATTCAAATCTCACTTCAGATACTTACTAGTTGTGGTATCCTGAGCAAGTCACAAATCTCTCTGGGCTCCAGAGTCCTGATCTACAAAATGAGGGGGGTTAGATTGGACTTCCAAGATTTCTTCAGCTTCAAATAGATGATCCTGGCAAAAATGACCAGGGTTTGATCCCATAATTGATGTGATGGGGGGGGGAAGAGAAGGGAATAACTGGCATTTATATAATGCTTTATGATTTGCAAAGCATTGTATATGCATAATTTCAACTAAGCCTCACCTTAGTCCTGCAAGGTAATATACTACAGATATTATTATCCACATTTTACAAATGAGGAAAACTGAGGCTCAAAAGGTTATGACTTGCCTGTGGTCATATAGCAAGTAAAATGTCTGAGGTAGGATTTGAACCCAGGTTTTCCTGAGGTAGGATTTGAACCCAGGTTTTCCTGCCTCCAAGTCCAGCACACTTTTTTTTTGTGGAGGCAATTGGAGTTAAGTGACTTGCCCAGGGTCACACACCTAGTAACTGTCTGAGACTGGTCCTCTGGTCTTCTTGACTCCAGGGCGGGTACTCTATGCACTTCACTACCAACTGCCTCTCAGCACACTATCCTTTATGCCATACTGCCTCTGAAAAGGAGGGGATCATGGCTACTATAACCCTGATTACAGGCTTCATTTGCTCTTTGTTTAGTTCTATGCTGTGCTAAGGGAGAGGAAGAATCATCTAAGGAATGAACATCACACTTTCCAAGCTAGAAGGGACCTTGGACAGCTCCAGTATAGCCTGGACCTTAACAGAACTTCTCTCTTCAGTATCCTTGACAAGTGGTTAGTTATCTAGCCTCTACTTGAAGACTTCTAGTGACAGGGAACTCAGTACCCTGAGGCAGCCCATCTTGTTTTTCTGGATGGCTTTGATTACTGGGAAGTTTTTCCTTATGTTGTTATTTAGGCTTTTCACGCTCTGTGGTCACTGTACAGATTGCAGCTCTAATTACTGCAGCTAATAGGCAAGAGGAGTTAACGAACAGTGTTGATGTTACCCATATCAGCTCCTGGTCTTGCCTTTGTAACACACAATGAACTTGGAGCATCAGGGTAGAGCTGAGTCCCTCCCAAATGGGAGGAACCTGCCACATTTACCTGAATGGAGGTTCATCCCCTCACACCTGGCCAACTCTAATGGCACCTTCTGCCTCTAGTCTATTCCCTCCAATCTATCCTGTACACACTGATAGAGTCAGTCTTCTAGTACACATCTCTGGCTGCATGATCCCTTACTCCACAAACTTCAATGGCTCCCCATTGCCCATAGAATAAAGTCCAAACTTCTTAGTCTGCTATAAGTCCCTTCTTAATCTGGCCCAACCTCCATCTCCCATTAGAGCTCTAATTTGCTTCTTTACAGGAATTTACTAGATGGCTCACCATCCCTCAAACAAGTCAGGTTCATTCCCATCTCTAGGCCTTGATTCAAACTGTTCACCCCCAATTTGGAATCTCTATCCCTTGGAATCATTAGCCCAGTGCAGTGCACTACACTTAACGGGCATTTAATATATTTTGGTGAATTGAACAGGATTTTTCTCTTCCTCCCCAAATCTTCCCCATCCTCCTCCTCCTCTAGGATGCCTTCGCCAAACACACCAGTCCCTAGAAGACTCTCCCTTCTCTGAGCTTCTGAAGATAGTGCTGACTATCTGATCCCCTCCTTTATCTGCCCGAGGGCACACATTCTCTTGTATTATCATTTGATTGCCTCTGTATGCAAGGAGGTATGTGTTGGGTACATGTTAGGACTCAGTGACTGTTGAATGAATGAAGCTGAATGAATGAATGAAAAAAACGAATGGATGGATGGGCCAAAGGATTTGTCAGTGACAGCTCAGGTCATACCTTTGACTTGATATCACTTGGGGTTAGAGACTCTTGCTCTGACAGCCCTTGCTTCAGATTAACACTAGGTCCAACAACACCTTCTTTAGATAGCCACTGCCCTAGATCTGTCCAATTCTAGAGCTTTGTCCCATTTCTCAAGTGGGCCTATTCTAAATCTTTCTGTTCATGGTAAGTACCAGAATCAAAGACTCTCAGAGCTGGGGAGGCTCTCACCTGATGCACACCTGAACTGGGAATGCTTCCTACAACAGAATCACAGAGCTGGAAGGGACCTGAGGGGACAGAGCAAAAAACTGAGGCTCAGAGACAAAAAGCCAAACAGCCAGTAATTGGTGAAGTGGCCACGTGTAGCTAGGTTTTCTGTCTCCAAGTCCAGTCCTGTCTTCATTCTACTGCAGCCAGACCATTTTTATTGCTGGACAGCTCCTACCATTAGGAAGATGTCCCTCCCACTGGGATGAAATCTGTCTGGAGGCAACTTCCACCCTTTGACAACTCCTTAGAAAATTAAAGACAGAGATGCTGTCTCCTGTAACTCTTCTCTTTTTCCAAGCTATACAGCCCCAGTTTTCCGGCCAATACACATTTGTCATAGTCAGCAGTCTCCTGGCACTCCCTCCAGTGGGCCTGTCCCAGTCAATACATGTCCTTCCTAAATTGTGGTCCCAAAACTGGGTTCAAGGCTCCAGCTGGGCATATCCTCTAACCAGGGCAAAGGAAAGCAGGCCGTTAACTTTTCTAGAGCAAGGCTTTTCTAAACTTTGCTCTACTGTTCCACTCATCTCACCTGGCTAATTCTCAGCTTAGATGATTCCCCTCTGACCTTGGTTCTCAGTACATGTTCTTGGCCTAGGCTGGGTGAAGTCAAAGGTTAACATGACTCACAAAAGGCTCAAGTCTGTCCTACATGGCCTTAGAGAAATGCTGAATCATGAAAACATATGCATAGTGGACCGGGGTCCCTTTCCAGGGTGTCTAGATCATGGATCCTGCATCAATCTGACAAGAGGAATATGTTATGGGCTCCAGGGCTCCTCCCACCAGGAAAGTGATCTCCTAGCAAGATTCCTCATTAACCCTCATGCTATAACTTTAGGTATTCTGTGTTACAAATAGGGAAACTGAGGCAGAGATCCTGAGGGCACTTGAAGTTAAGGCTGATCTCTTCAGATTCTTAGTTTTTCCACCTGTAAAAAGGAAATAATGACTGTTCCTCCTACTTCCCAGGGAGGATGGGAGTGTAGAGATCACAAGAAAGAGAAACCCCTTCTTCTGGGCAGTTTTTGACCATGGGTATCTCTTTTTCTTCCCTTTAGGGATTCAAATTTACCCCCCACCCCCACTCCCACAACTGCATTTAAACAGAAGGCTGCCTTTGAGCTGAACTGCTGGACTCAACTCCAACTACTAGAGGTTAAAGGACCTCAGATCTCATCTATTCATCATATTATAGATGGAGAAAGTGAGGTTCACAGAAGAGCAAGTCATACTGCACTACTGGGGTAGATCTGGGATCAGTACTGTAGGTCACCTGAAATCTAGTCCAAGGTCTCTCGCTTCTGCTTCATACTGGAGGAAGGTAAAGGGTGAAATTTGCTTCCTCCTCTCACTAATCAGTGGCCAAAAGACCTTAGAACTTTGGTCCTTACCATCCAGGGGTCTGTGTTATGAAAGGCTCCCAGTGGGCATATGCAGATGGTTTTCCTGTGGACCCCATCTGGAGGACTTTAGCCTGTGGTGCCACAATTTAGGAAGGGCATTGTCATGTGGCAATTTAGAAGCAGCTAGGTTGCTCAGTGGGTGGAGCACTGGGCCTGGAGTCAGGAAGACCTGAGTTCAAATCTAGCCTCAGACACTGCTTAGCTGTGTCACCCTGAGCAAGTCACTTAACTTCTGATTGCCTGACCAAAAAAAAAAAAAAAGGAACCACTGGAGAAGGAAATGGCAAACCACTCCAGTATCTTTGCCAAGAAAACCCCATGGACAATATGGTCCACAGGGTGAGAAAGGGTTGGACACAACTGAACAACTAAACAATTGCACATGTGTTCTAAGGCTTGTGGCCTGTATGGAGAATGGACCAGAATACATGTCATTGATTGAAGGAACTAGGGATGATTAGCAGGGGGAGGGCAGAGTGTATGTGATCACTATCTTCAATTACTCTGATGGGCTGTCATGAAAAAGACTGATGAGTCTTGCTTAGTCCCAGAGAGAAAATGGAAGCACTAAGGGGAGGGAAGGGAAGAGAGGAAACTATAGAAAGGCAGATTTGGATTCAATACAAGGAAAAAATTCCTAACAATTAGAGCTGCCTAGAAGTGTAATGGGCTGCCTGGAGAGGTAATGAATTTCTGAATGCAGGAGTTCTCCAAGCTGGGATGACCATATT
Source organism: Vombatus ursinus (assembly GCF_900497805.2). NCBI lineage: Eukaryota > Metazoa > Chordata > Mammalia > Diprotodontia > Vombatidae > Vombatus > Vombatus ursinus. Next base: position 8,883,559 of record NW_020954563.1, read on the forward strand.
TCAGGGACATTGTAGAAGGGAGGCCTGTTCAGGTATAGGTTGGACTCTGAGTGATTTCCAGGGTCTCTAAGTGAGATGTTATGTTTTGGAGATTTCACCGTGGCAAAAAAAAAGATATAATCAGTCACAACACTTGGTTATGAACAGCATGCCATCCTAGCGATATAACGAGGCCACTGCTGATCCACCATCCACGAGTGGTGTGTCTTTGTGTACTGGGTTGTGCTGCTCCTTCCGTAGTCCTGTCCCATTGGCTCATGAATAATGTTCACACTTGCCAACCTGGCATTCAGCATTCTCCACAGTCTGGCACCAATCTCCTTCTCCAGGTCTCTCTTCATTATCCCCCTTCATACCCTCTGTGGTCTTGCCAAATGGGGTGACTTACAGTCAGTCCTCAGCTCATGTGTTGCCCTCTTCCACATCAAATCCCTTTCTCTTGTAATCCCTTTGAGACCTTGTTCAAGTTGAATGCTTCTAGTCTTCTTCCTTAACCCCCACAAGTGGAAGTGATGTTGATACTGCTATCTTTGTCTCTCCCCTAGTACCTTATCTAGATTTGACTTGGGTTCAAATACCACCTCAGACATTTACTAACAATTTGATCCTGGATGTCACAACCTCCCTGGGATTTAGTTTCTTCATCTGGAAAATGAGATGACTTCTGAGCCCCTTGCAGCTCTAAGCCCATGGACCAATATGTCACATTCCCAGCTGTATTAGAGTTATTGGGGATCATCTTTTATCTTTTCTTACCAGAATGAGCTTCCTCTGGGCAAGAAGTAAAACAATGTTGTATTTATCTTTGTATCTCCCAACTCCAAGACAGGGCCTTGTGAATGGTAGGCAGCACTTTGTAAATGCTTTATGAATCAAACTTCATTGACCTTGGGCAATTTTTCTCTCTGGGACTCAGTTTCCTTCTCTGCAAAATAAGGGGATTGGACTAGATAAACTCTAAGATCCTTTCTAATTCTAACATTCTATGAATATTTCCTGTGGCCACAAGAGCAGAATCAACTCATCCATGTTCAAATCCAAGATCTTGGCTTCCTTAGCCCCAAGCTCTAACCATTGAGCAACTCAGTGGGAAAGTAGCTGAGCTAAAGACCCAGAGAAGCACCCCACCCCCAGTGGTATACTCTGGCCCCTCACTAGCCTCCCTATGATTAACCTTCTCAAGGGTTTGTGGGGCCAGCCCTGAGTTCTCTCATTTTTAGACTGTAATTCCTTTGAAGGCAAGGCCTGTGTCATTTCCTCATCGTTAACCCAACATATGCTTTTGAACAAAGAGTGTGAAATAAATGAGCCTCAGTTTCCACATCTGCTAAGAAAAGACATCGTAGGATCATAGATTTATAGTTGAAAGGGACCTTAAATATCAGTTCAACCCCTTCATTTTACAGATGAGGAAACTAAGGCTCAGAGAGATTGAGTGACTTGCCCAAGGTCAAATGGTAGCAAAGAATAATTATTAGCATTTAAATAGCTCTTTAAGGTTTGCCAAGTGCTATACAAGGATTATCTAATTTGTCTCCCATAACAAACCTACAAAGTAGGTGGATTATCCCCAATTACAGATGAGGAAACTGAGGATGAGAAAGGTTATAGGACTTTCGGGCCACTCAGCTAGTGTCTGAAGTCAGATTTGAACTTAAGTCTTCTGACTCCAAATCTAGTGCTCTATCCACTGTGCCACCCAACTATCTCAGATAAATTTGAAGGGATCTGAACCCAGGTCTTTGAACTCCAAAACCAGCACTCTTTCTTTTGCAACACTATCCAAATGAGACCACTCCTGTCAGCTATTTCCCACCCCATACCCTCATTCAGCCTGGCCAGCCTCCTGCTCATTCACTCCCCCAGCACCCAGCTCTCCTTCCTCCAGCCTTCTGCAGGCCCTCCTCCCTCCCTGCCTCCTCTCTGCCCCACCTTCCCTCCCCAACTTCCAAACCATGATTAGATTCGATGATCTCACAGAATGCATCCACCTCTAAATCACGGGAGCCAATGAATTGAATTGGGGTCAGAGGGGCCCACAGCCAAAGCAGAGAGAAGGCAATGTCCTAGCTCAGCCACAGCTGAGCTGACATAGTCCCTCCCCCCCACCCCACAGAGCAGCCTCTAACCGACCTATTCAAAATCTGTAGAGGATACAGAGGCTCATGAAAGTACATCTGCTCCCAAACCCCCAGGCAACATGGATCTAAACTGTGGTGCATCCATCAACTGCAGTACGGATGGTTTCCAGAAGTGTTTGCTTTTAAAAGCAAGGACCATTCCCTCCTAACCATCTCCTCTGATAAAAATGCCATGCAAACCAAAAATCCTTGTCCTTCTTGCTGTCTGAGGATGAGAAGCCTCAAAAAAGGCACATTCACTAGGCCTGGATCTCAGCTTCTTTTGGGGCCACTGCCCCTAATGGATGAGGAGGGGGTGGGAAGAGAGGGATTTGGGTCTACCTGCTGGCCCAGGGCTAGTAGATGTCATGAATACTTATGGGTTGGGTTCCCATAGCCCTTCACCCCCAGGGAGCTAGAGCTTTGAAATGTGGTATATGGGACACAGCATTAGCCTGCAAACCAGGCCATTGAGGGAGGGAGGGAGAGAGAAAGAGAGAGAGAGAGAGAGAGAGAGAGAGA
>NW_020954563.1:8886231-8902539 GCF_900497805.2 Vombatus ursinus
AGGAAAGCAGAGGCTGGGCAGAGGGAGGGGAAGGTAGGGAGGTGTAAGAGATCATAACAAAAACAATGCCAGAGTACATTTGGGAGAGGATGATAGAGCTCCCTGCAGAACCAGGGCTTCAAACCCAGACCTACTACCTCTTTCCATCAGTATGACCTTGAGTAAGTCAGTGTCCTTTGTCTGGGACTCAGTTTCCTCCTCTGCAAAATGATATGGTTGGATTGGATAAGCCCAAAGGGTCAGCTCTTAAATCTTGTGCTCCTATGAGATCATAGATCATAGCTGTAGAGCTGGAACCAGGAGCTTAGAAATCACCTAGCCCAATCCTCTTGATTTCACCAAGGAGGCAACTGAGGCCAGACAGTTAAGTGACTTGCCTGTGGTTACATCACTAGTAAGTGGTAGAGTTGAAATTTGATGCTGGCGACTTTTCCAGGAATCTCTGCAAAGGATGGGGAAGGAATCCTAGGCTGGAGTCAGGGGGTCCGAGTCCTGACTCTGACAATGACCCAGAGTATAACCTGGAACAAGGCACTTGCCCTTACTGAGCGTCAGTTTCCTCATCTGTAAAATGAAGAGGGTTAGATTCAATGACATTGAAAGTTCCTCTAAGGACCACTTACTCACCTCCTGTAGGCCTCAGTTTCTCAATCTAAAAAATGAAGAATTTGGATTTAATGGTCTTGAAAAATCCAGATTCTGAGGTAGTTAGATGGTGCAGTGGATAGAGCACCAGCCCTAGATTCAGGAAGACCTAAGTTCAAGTCTGACCTCAGATGCTTGACACTTACTAGCTGTGTGACCCTGGGCAAGTCACTTCACCCTATTACCTTGCCAAAAAAAAAGAAAAGAAAAATCCAGATTCTGCAATTCTCCAAAGGACAGTCACCCTGAAGCACCCTCTCCATTTCACACTTACTACACGACAGCAGGCACAGTGCTCAGATGGCTAGGTGGTGCAGTGGATACAGCCTTGGCCTTGGAATCAGGAAGACTCCCCTTCAGGAGTTCAAATCTGGTCTCAGACCTTACTAATTGTGTGACCCTGGGCAAGTCACTTTCCTCATCTGTAAAATGAGCTGGAGGAGGAAATGGCAAACTACTCCAGTACCTCTTCCAAATGGGGTCATGGAAAGTTGGACCTGACTGAAAAACAACTGAACAACAACAAAGCACTGGGGAAGCAAAAATGAAAAAGCATTCCCTGCCCTCAAGGAGCTTACATCTGCTTTTTCTTTTTTCTTTTAACTAGATCTGTGATTTTATTGGTATGAGAAGCTCTTGATGAGGAAGGTCCCTCTACCAAAGTAGACTGGCATCTACTCTGTAAATGGGGACAGAGGGGTTAAGTGACTTCCCTAGGGCCACACTAGCCTGTGTGGATTAGAGTTGGGACTTGAACTCAGATCTCCCTTGCTCTGAGCCCACTCACCCCCAAATATGTCAGATTGCCTCCCTCTGCTCTCTTCTTTGTGGGGCAAGGGCTCTGATGAGGCTGAAATCCTGGCACTTACAAGGGAGGTAACTGGCCCAATGTGGGGCTCTTCTCCCCTCCCATGTCTCACTCCTGAACCTCATCCTCACCAACTTCTCCACCATGTCTGCCCTGTGCTACAAGCATCTCCTTACGTAATAATCATTATGGTAACAGATTATTATTGTCATGGCCATGAGCTTCTCTAGAGTTCCTTGTCTTGTAACTGTCCTCCAGTTGTTTTCATATGAGAAAGCCTTGTCTCCTCCTCCACACTGTGAGCTCCCTGCAGGTAGGGCATGACTGTTCTTTCCCAGTCTCCTCTCAAAGCTCCCAAAGGATGGGGCCAAGGACTTGGCCCAGATCTCCTCCTCTTCCTCCTCCTCCCATCTCTGCTCCCATCACCCAGGCCAGCCCCAGGTACAAAGGGGGCCAAGTACACATCATTTGGCTGCTGTTAGTAAGTAGAATCCTGGAGTTCTTACAAGGACCCCGAGATCACTCATGTTTTTTTAATTTGCTTCCGGATACCCTCCTAATAAAATCCCCAAACCCACTGGCTGTTCAGGGCTGAGATGACTAGAAGACCTCAGACACAGCCTTCTCAAACAGAGGTGGAGCAACGGAGGATTCTCATGGGTCAGCTTGAAGTGTCTGTGATTAGGAGCTGGAGCTAAAATGATTCTGAAGAGATGTTGGGGCTACCCAATTTTCCCCTTTGTATTCTGCCTGAAATTTAGGTACTCCACCATCAGGTGACTGGCAGTGATGATCTCTCATGGTTATGACTTCACGGTCCCCTCTAAAAGTCAGTTTTGTCACTGACAGATTAAAAAGAACACTGGATGTTGGTCACAAGACTTGGGTTTGAGTCTCAGCTCTGTACTGATCTTGGGAAAATTATTTCACCTCTCTGGCCCTTAATTTCCTCACCTCTAAAATCGGGAGGGTGAGGGAGGAACATGGGTTCAAGGTCGTGCCTCCGACACACACCAGCTGTGTGACCCTGGACAAGTAACTTGACTTCTCAGTGCTCTGGGCAAGTCTCTGAGACTATTCATTTCAGAGAAGCTGATGACCTGCCCTGGCCGAGGGAGCTTCCTCATCCAGGAATTTCTTAGAGCAATGAAATCTCAGGTCCAGTCCCTACCCCTGTACCAAAATGGGGATAATAATACTTTAACCACTTACCTCACATGGCTCTGGTCAAATGAGATAATACACCAAAAGCTCTTTTAAGTTGTAAAGTGTAATATACGTTATTATTGGTAATTGAGAATGCCATGTTTTTCTACTCAATTAAGGTTTTTGTATGAAAATGAAAATTTAAAAAATCAAAATAGCTAATCTAATATTAATCAGTATTGAGTTAAGCATTCCAATTTAAAAGAATATACAGTTTAGAGCAAGATTTAAAGAAACATAAAAACTTAGGTATAATTAGGCAGGTATCATTCCCCCTAACCTTCAACTGTTCTCACTTATAGGTAGAGCTAACCCAAGACATATGCAAAGATTCAAGTAGAATTTACTACTAATAATAGTAACTTACATTTACAAAGTGATTTAAGGTTTGCAAAGTGCTTTGCTTATTCTTAATATTGCTTAATCTAACTTTGGGGGGAAAAAACTACTTATTAATCTAACTTTGGATTTCTCCCAAGACTTGAGTAGAATTTACTCCAAAACTCTAATGGATCCAGGATCTTCCTGGAGGAGGTATTCCCTCCAGTAGTGTAGATTGCAATCCATCCACATCTTCCTACTCCATGCATTATCTTGACAAGCATCACCTTATAAATACCCCCAACATGTTGGGGGCCTTCCTCATGTTCTGTCTTCATTATATGGACAGCAATGGACTAGTTGGGCTATTGTTGTACTTTGCTCTTATTAAATGATTTGTTCTTTCTTTTTTTCAGTCCTGTTTGTCTGATGACGTCCTTAATATCACTTTCCCCAAATGATTCTTTTAAATGTGGGGTAGCCTATGATGAACTTCTCTATTGCCCATTGGGCTCTCAGTTTTAATTATCATGAAGGTGAAGAGCTTCTAATGACAACAAAGACAATTCCTGTGTAAATGGGAACATAGATTTAAAGCTAAGAGGCACCATAGAAATCAGGTCCAAACTTTTCATTTTACAGATGGGGCCCCAAGAAGTGAAGAGACTTGCCCAAGATTATGTAAGCATCAAAGGAAGGTTTTGAACTCAGACCTTCTAACTCCTAATCAAGTCCTCTGTTTGCTATAGAGGGCTGATACCCACTTTAAGATTTACATCACTTTCAGGTTTGCAAAATACTTTTCTCACAATGGTGTTATAAGTATTTAAAATTTTACTATTCTCATTTTACAAATTGCAAAACTGGGGCTCAAAGAGGTTGGGGAATGCCCAAGATCCCACACTGTGAGTATTCATCAGATTGACATGTCTTTTAACTGTCCAGCATGCTTTCCACTATACCCTTTTTGTTATTAGACCCCCTATAGCCTTTAAACCTCCAACCAACTTGATATCAAAAGCTCATAGCAGGTGGTTTGCTTCCAGACTTTGATCTTCTCTCTAATGAGAAGAGACACTTGACTATTTTATATTTTAGCCAGAACTATAAAGAGGCTTTCCTGACCAGGCATTTCACTTTAGTCAGTCCATCAATAAACATTTATTAAGCACCTACTACGTGCCAGGCACTGTGCTAAGGGGAAAGACAACATGCCAAACAACTACGCACAAACTATTTCCAGGATAAATTGGAAGCCACTGGTAGGCCGGGGAAGAGAGGAGTAATTGGTGAGTAGATGAAGGGGATAACCACAGAGTGATTCCTAGGCTCTAAACATTTATCCATTTCCTTGTTTGTAGAAATTGGATGGAGGCAAAAAACTGTTGGGACTGGAAGCCCGGCAGAACTCATCAATTACAAGGTGTAAGGTCTACATGTCCTTATCCTCGGGTCTGAAACCAGGCATGTGGCATGTCATGGGCGGGGACAGGGATTCTGTTTGTAGTTATTGCAGGATTGGCCATAGGACAATTGAGGAAACAGTGTCAAAAGAAAGATAAATTTACTTTTTTTAGGTTCACAGCTAGGCTGGTTCTAGGATGGTTCAAGGGGTGTGGCCAGGTTTAATGACATTAGACTCCTTTTGTGGGGATCTCTCTGTGGCTAAACCCATAGGACCCAAAAGGAAGATGCAGGAGTGTGGGGTACCAATGACACTGAGCCCCAAAACATGGCTCTCTGATAGTTAATTTTGTCCTAGGGAAGACGGGAGGAAGATATAGTTAGAGGGAGACAAAGGGATGGAATGGGGTAGATAAGAGAGAAAGGAAGACAGACCGTAGGTAGGTAGTGGGTGGAAGGTATGTGTTGGAGAAACCATATTTTACATATTGGGGATAAGAATGGACAGTAAAAGCTTAGTAGAGATCGTGTGCATTCATAACTGCATCTGCTTATGGGGATGTGAGTCTGTGCATATGAGGAGTACATGCCATAGAGAAGATGAACTGCCCATCATGCAGCTCTTGAGCCGACAACACCTTTGGGCTATAAAGGAAGGGAGGGGATGGTCAACTTTCCCATGATTACAGTTAAACCTACAAGACTGATAGTGCTGGAAACTCAGGCTCCTCCTCAGAAAAGCCCTTCCATGGCCTGGCCTGCCCTTGACTTCTGGGATGACCTCATTAGAATATCAGAGCCAAAGGGGTTTAATTGCCTCTTTGTAGAAATGAGGTAACTGAGCTCAGAAAAGGTCCGGGACTTGCCCCACAGTAAGATTAGCAGCAGAGATGAGACTAGAACCCAGGTGCCCTGACTTTAGGGCTAAATCTTCAAGGACAGAAAAGACACAGCTGGATGAAGGAGAGAAGGTAGATGCATAGAGGACAGATGGCAGGTAGGGACAAGAAGACTATGCTTTATGTCCTGCTTGTCTATAGGATTTGGATACCCTACGGACAACTAATATTAGCAAACTGACCTCACCATCTTCTCCTCTAAGCCCCCACCTGCCTCGTTTTCTATCACAAACCTTCTGATTCTTCCAAGCCTGAAGACCTGCCTGAGGCCTCAGATCAGTCTGACCCCCCTCTCATTTTTTTGATCCCCTCATTTTACAAATGGGGAAACTGAGACCCAGAGAAGGTGAAGGGCTTGCCCAAAGTTAGGCAGCAAGCTAGAGGCAACATGATGCTTGAGTAAAACAAATGCTTAACTAAAACTGGAGCCTGGGTCTCCTGCCACCCCCAAAATTACAAGAGATAGAGCTGGAAGGGACCTTATGAGATCAAGTTCAATACGTCATTTTTACAGAGGGGGAAGTGGAGGCCCAGAGAGGGTGTATGATTTGCCCAGTGTCACATGGAAAGTAACTGGCAGGGCTGGGCCTCCTGCCTCCTGTTTTCTGTCTCCAAATCCAGAGCTCTTTCTACCACACCATGGCACAAGGCTCTTTCAATCTCAAGCTCCTCCCCACAGTCATTGCCATTCTTCTCCCTGATTCTACGTAGCTTTTCCTCTTCTTCCTTTTATCTCACTCTCACCCAAAACAGGACCACAAACCTCTTTCTCACTCTCCCATCTGTCTCTGAGGGCTCTAAACCACATTTTCCTCTTCTTCTCCCCCCTAAAACAGTCAGACTCCCAGCCAAATCAGAGAGATTCAGACTCTCAGACCTAAAAAGAATTTCAGAAACTATCTGGTCTGAGACATACCTGAACAGGAGTCCTGTTAAGTGTTTCAATAGTCCCCATGTAAAGACCACTAGGGAGAGGTAACTCTTCAGAGAAGTCCATTCTGATGCTGGACTAATTTAAGTTTCGATGATTAGGAAATTATCTTGTACTTGGGGCTGAAATCCTTCTTTCTGCACTTTCTACCCAATAGAATGTAAGCTTCCTAAGGGCAGGACCTGTTTCATTTTTGTCTTTGTGCACTCAATGCCAGGCACATAGTAGGTGCTTAATACAAGCTTGTTGATTGATTAGACCTATTTCTGACCAAGAACAAGTCAAATCTGTCTTCCACATGACAGCTCCTCAAATACTGATTACAACTTTGATGTCTCTACTAAGTCACCTCTTCTGCAGGCTAACCATGCCCAGCTCTTTCACGTGACCTTCCTATGGCATGGTCATCAAACTCCAGTTTGGCAACCATGGTCTCAAGAACAGGCACAGCTCAACACTTAAATTCTCCTGCCCTCATTTAAAGACCCCAGGGACCCTTTAACAAACCCCAAGGCCAGAATTCTCTGCTCTCTCATTAGTAAGCAGAAGCTGCCCCTCCCCCCGTGTCCTTATGCCCCTTATCTTACACAACCCTCCTGCTCGGGATGCCTGGCCTTTCCCCTATCCCTCCCTGCCCTTCCTGTCTTCTCAACTTCACTCCAATTTTTCTTCCTTCAGGTGGTCTACCTAAATTGGGAGAAAGCATACTACGGGAGAAAAGAACATCTGTGTTGAAAGCTAAGGACCCAAGCTTCTGCTCCTATCCCTGCTCCTCATTTCCTGGGGTTTTTTTTGTTCAATTATTTCAGTTGTGTCTGACTTTTCATGTCTCCATTTGGGGTTTTCTTGGCAAAAATACTGGAGTGGTTTGTCATTTCCTTCTCCAGCTCATTTTATAGGTGAGGAAACTGAGGAAAACAGAGTTAAGTGACTGACAAGTGTCTGAGGTCAGATTTGAACTCAGGAAGTCTTCCAGACTCCGGGCCTGGCATTTTATCCACTGCACCAACCTAGCTGCCCACAGGCTTGTTGTGAAGGTTTAATGGAAGAGGGGATGGTAAAGCACTTTCTACTCGCTAAGACACCAGTACTTCACACAGTACTGAGCCTTGTGGCCTAAATCATCCTCTGCCCACCTTCCTGCCCAAATGCTTGGATGCAGGTGAATTCCAGTTAAAATGATGGGGGTGGGGATGGGGCGAGGACCCTCGAAGGGCCCATCGAAGTCGGGAGCGAGTGTGAGGTTCAAGTCTTCCTTCTTCCCCACAGGTCCAGGGCTGAGGGAGGCCACTCTATTTCAAGGCCCCCCTGCTAGCCCCGGATCTGCAGAAATCCCTTATGTATCTTTCCTTGCCATCTTTCTCCTCTTTCCAACCTTTTCAGGCTGCACTTAAGGAATTTCTCACACCCCAACCTGCCCAGACCCAGGCACCTTCCAAGAAACCATCTCTGAGGTTAACACTCTGACTCTAGGGATCGCACCTCCTTCCAGTAATCTCAGTTTTTAGGAAGGAGGGAAAAGGCAGGGCCTTTGAGGGAGGGAACAAAGAAGAGAGGGCAACGAATCCCTGACCCAGCCCAGAAGCCCCTCCTCCACTGTTTCCTCCATATTCCCCAGCCTCAAGGGGATTGGAAAGGCAAAAGGTTAGTGAGAGACTTGTTCCCAGTTCCGCCACAGCCAGGGGGATATCTGCCGTGCATCTTGTCCTTGTTTAGCTGCTTACTATCCACCCCCATTCCAGGGTGGCTGTTAGCTCAGCTAATTGGTCATAAGTGGGTTTGGTGACCAAAAGAGACAACTCCACACTGCACTAATGATCCAGATTTATCAGCTAAAAGCTGAATGCTTAGTGCTCTTTCTGAGACTAAAAAACCCAATTTAACAAAAGAAAACAAATCACAACACCTCTAATGAGTCCTGAGCCCCCATCGTAAGATTCTGAGTAGGGTGGGTATCTTAGAAATCATCTCCTCTCACTTCCTCATTTCTACAAATGAGGAAACTGAGGCTCAGAGAAGCGAGATGACTTGTCCAACATCACATAAAAAGGCAGGGGAGCTGGGTTTCCAGCCCAGGTCCTCTGATGCCAGATCCATTGCTCTCTCATCTGTACTTGGCATCACAATGGTTCACATCTCTATAGCCCCTCGGTTTATTAGTAGCTGGGTGGCTGATCCTGGAATTGGAAGACCTGAGTTCAAATGCTCTGTGACCCTTGGCAAATCATTTAACTGCAAACAGGGTGATGAGGATGAGATGGACCTCATCTACCTCCCCCATGATTCTGATGGTCTCAGCAAGGTCTCTAGGTCATGAAGGCTTTATCTTCCCTGCACTTCAGAGGTCATCAGTGGCTGGTATGGTGACATCCATTTAAAATGCTGTTCAGGAGTTTTTATGGATCCATGTTATGGCCTGGAGATATGTGAATAATGGTTCAATTTGTGACAATGTTCCTGTTGTTATTCTGGGTTGTAGCTCTGATTTCATCAATGCCAGTGGAGGGGCTCTCAAGGAGGAAATCCCTCTATCAGTGTAGATTGGCATTGACTTTGCAAACCAAGAGTTACCTTAGAGTAGGGAGAAGTTTAATGACTTGCCCAGGGTCACACAGCTGGTATGTGCTAGAGTATTAACATCACTCACATTTCCTATAGAGATTTAGGGTTTGCCCAGTCCTCTCCCTACCAGCTGGCAGCAAGGTGGCTCATGGATAGAGCACTGGAATTGAAATGTGTTCAAATCCAGTCTCAGACACTTCTTAGCTGTGTGAGCCTGGGCAAGCCACGTTAATATTTGCCTCAGTTTCCTCATCAGTAAAACGAGCTGAAAATGGAAATGGCCAACCACTCCAGTATCTTTGCCAAGAAAACCCCAAATGGGGATCACAAAGAGTCAGACATGACTCAATAACAACTCCCACCTATAACCCTGTGAGGAAGGTAAGATAAGGATTATTATCTTCATTTTACAGATGGGGAAATTGAGGTCCTGAGAGAGGAGGGACTCATACAAGGTGATAGTTGGAGTTCCTGGCAGAACCTGAACTCAGGTGTCCTGCTACCTAGCTCAAGGTTTTTTCTATTCCATCACCCAGTCGAGGCAACAGTTGGTGACACAGTAGGTAGAGCACTGGGCCCCAGAGTCATGAAGACCTGAATTCAAATCCAGCCTCAGACACTGGCTGTGTGACCCTGGGCAAGTCGCTTAACCTCTGCTTGCCTCAATTTTTTAACTGTAAAATGGGGATAATAATAGCATTTACTTCTCAGAGTCATTGTGAGGATTAAATGGGTAACATTTGTAAAGAGTGCTTAGCATGATGCCTGGCATGTGATAGGTTCATATAAATGCTTATTCCCTTTTTTCTTCCCTGTGACTCCCTGACTTCTGCGGAAGGGTTCTTTCCTGAAAGTCCCTTACCTTTATGTGCAGTTTCAGTTTGGCAAAGTGCTTTACATATGTAACAGGAGCATCACTTGATGCTCATAACAACCCTGTGAGTGAGGTGCTATTGTTATCTCTATGTTACAGGTGAGGGAACTGGGCTGAGAGGTTCAGTGTTCCATAGCTAGTAAATATCTGAGGAAAAATTTGAACACAGGCCTTTCTGACTCAAAGTTCAACACTTTAAACTGCTAAGTCACCTAGTTGATTACTAGAGGGTGTCAGAACCTTTAAAAAACAGCCACTTGTACTTCTAGACAAGGAGGTGAGCTTTCATGAACCTCTGGTCCCCAAATATTCTAGGAAGTGGAATATGGCCTACAGATGTCAAAGGAAGCAAAGGATCATGGTACTTAGCATTCGAAGGGCTCCTAGGGATGACAAATTTAGAACTGGAAGGGACCTTAGGCATCATCTAACCCCCTCATTTTACAGATGAGAATACTGAGGCCCCAGAGAGGTTAAATGATTTGGAACTTTCTCAATCGTACTGAGGCCCAGAAAGGGCAGAGTCATTTTAGCTTTTGCCTTTGTTGCCCCCAAGGCCTTGCACATTTGAGACATTTGATATGCTTGCTGAATTACCGGAGAGTGTTACCCTTCAGTGAAGGGACAGTTTGAATCTTGGTCTCCTGATTCCCAAGTCATTGTTCTTTCCAGCATCCTATTCCTCAAGTTTGCAAAGAAGGTAAGTGGTAGGGGCCAGGCGGATTAGTATGGGGAAAAATTTGGCCAGAGAGAAATGACCTAATTGAGGGCCCCCCCAACAAGAGTTTGCTCCACAGGTGTTTGCCATTGTCAGTTCTCAGTGATACTTCCCTGCCAGCAAACAGCCTCCCAGCAGAGACCCCTTGACCCAGAGGAGGACAGGCCCAGCCCTTCCTGGCCTGCACACCACTGCACACCACAGGCCAACGTTGGCCAGCGCTGTCTCCACAATGCTCAGGGCAGATTAATCTCTCCCATAAGTCACCTTTCAAATATCTGAAGACAGTAACCATATTCCTGCTAAATCTTACCTTCTCTATGGGAAATTCAGAGAAATGAGGGAAGACATGAAGGGGTGCCACGAGAAGAAAACAGAAACAAGAAAACAATGTACGTGATGACTACAATAATGTAAACAATCACCTTAAAGCAGTCAAACTGTACTGTCCAACCTCATACTGCCCAACTGATAGAGAAATATAGTCCTTCCTCCTCTTAGTAGAGAAGTGGGGACCGCAGATATGGAAAGTGTTATTTGCTCACACACTCAGATTGTTTGTCATGGTCTTGGACTTAATGCTGGTAGTGGTGATGAGGAAATTAAGGTGAAATAACAGTTGCATAAAAACAAAAGGCAATCATAAAACTTAAAAATAAGCACATAGGTGAAGCTCTTCTCTAGGCTAAACATGCCCAGTTCCTTCTGTCTGGAATCAACGTTGACTAGCCTCTATGCCACAGAATCCTAGGCCTTTCCTGGTCCCCATAGCTGCTGGTGACTTGTTCATTCCTTCTCACTCAAATCACCTTGTATATATTCTACATATATTCACATATATGCAAATACATGTTGCCTAGATTGTGAATTCCATGAGGACAGGGACTGTTATCACTTTTTCCTTTGTATCCTCAGTGTCCGGTACAATGCCTGGGTCACAGTAAGTAATTAAAAAGTGCTCATTAATTGAGAGATTGAGAGATTGATAGTCTAGTTTAACACTCCCCCTCTCATTCCCAAAGACTCAGAAAACAAGTGACTTGCCCAAGGTCACACAGCTAATAAATAGTAAAAGCCAGGATTCAAACCCAGGTCTTCTGACTCCAAATGCCATAGTCTTTCTAGAACACCACATTAACTCTACAACTGGAGAGTTGTCTTCAAATGACATCTAGTCCACCCTTTTTGATGTTCAGAGGAACTGAAGAATAGAGACAGGAAGGGAGCAGAACAAGGTCACACCACAAGTTTGTGGCTGGGCCCCACGTCCCCTAAATCCCAGAACCTAGGGCTCTCTCCCTTACATGAGAAACAGCCTCCTCTCCACCCCTCCCCCCACAATCCAATCTGGCAGAGCCGGGGAGAGGTGCCAACACTCAGTGCTGTTGGCTGGGGGTGGAAGCCAGGCAGCCTGAGATGTGTGGGAAGAGCATTTAAAAAAATTTTTTTTGTCGTCTTTAGCAAACCCGGGCCCCCGTTTCCAAGCTGTGCTCCTGAGCTCTCGGCCGCATGACGCAGCCGTGGTGAGAGGGCCCGGGGGCGGGAGGGGAGAAGGGGCCCCTCCCCCAGCCAGCTGCTGGGGGTGGGATGTTTAGGGGCACCCCTGGGAAGGCAGGCCTGAGTCAAAGCTTCCTCTAGGCCAGAGGGAGAGGTGGCTTGTGCCTCCAGAAGCAACCAGAGAGGTTAGATGAGGTCAGGGAAGTACAGAGGGGCCGAGGACAGACACCTGAGAGGACAGGGCTGAGGTGGCGGGCTCCCAAAATAGCTTGCGTTCATCTTGCATTTTCTGGTTCCAAAGGCCTTTTACATCGGTTATCTCTTTTGATCCTCATAATAATCCTGTGAGGGCAGGTACTGTGTTATTATCCCCATTTTACAGAGGAGGAAACTGAAGCCCAGAGAGGGATTGGGATCTGCCCACATCCAAATGGGTAATAATGAGTGGCAGAGCTCATTAGAACCTGGGCCTTCTGACTCTGCCTAGGACTCTGCCTGCACACCTTGCTGCCTCTCACAACTCCCTAGTAACTAGGTGAGGGAGAGGCAGAGTTTTAGAATAATAATAGGGAGCATTTATAAAGCACCTACTGTGTGCCAGGCACTATGCCAAGTGTCTTACAAATATTATCTTATTGGTCCCTGGGAGGTAGGTGACATTATTTTCATTTCACAGTTCAGGAAACTGAGGTAGACTGAGGTTAAGTGACCTGCCCAAGGTCACATGGCTATTAAGTATATGAGGTGGGATTTGAATTTAGGTCTTCCTGAAGCCAGGCCCTGTTCACCACAATGCTTAACTGCCTCTAGCGAGCCTGGAATGAGCCCTGGAATAAGAATCAGGAGACCTGGGTTCTAGGTCCCATTCAGCTACTGATTTTAAGAATTAATATTGTCCCTTCACCAAGACAGTATCCTCCTTTAGGTCAGAAGACTGTTCTGTGAACAGTAAAGCTGTGCCCAGGGTTAGGTATCCTCCAAAAAGGTTTCTTGGATGATTTGTAATTTGCACAATTTTGTCTGGAACAGTGCAGTTCCATATAAGTGAACTTTCCAAACAACTGAAGCTCACCCCTTTAAGCACCAAAAATTTTTTTTTAAAAGAAATTTAAGACAGAAATGTTTTTAAACTCCCTGACCTCAATCTTGGATCCTCAGAGGACTCCTGATTTCCTGTCTGGTGCTATTTGTTCTAGATAGAAGTTACTAGATCAATGATGTTTACCATGGTACGGTTAGAAAGAAATCTGGATTTGGAGTCAGATGGCTTGGGTTCCAATCTCGCCTCTGTATCTGGTACTACCGGACAAGTAACTTAATCTTTTTCAGCCTCAGTTTCCTCATATGCAAAATGAAAGGACTGAGTTAGATGACCTCTAAGGTCCTTTCCAGCTCCTTCTATGCTCCTGCCCATCTTTGTCCCTCTGCAAATGTCCATCAGAGAAACAGAGCCGGGCTTTGGCAGCACCCAGGTCTGCTCAGCCCTGCCTCTGGCACAGGTGAGTATTTGACAAGTCTTTTAGACAAGAGATTTCCAAACCTCATTTTGCAGCCCCAATTTATTTCAGTTTAGTTTCATTTACAAAGAACACCAAACTTTCGGGAAAAGAGAGAGAAACATAGTGTGACGTAATGGAAACAGCACTGGCTTGGGAGTCTGGAGACCTGAGTTGCATTCCTCAGTGCCACTGACTCAGTGTGATCTTGATCTGGTTCCTTCCCCTCTTTAAGCCTCAATTTCCCCAGCTGTAAAGTGGGGCTTGATCATTCTTGCCTCAATCTGCTTCCTAGTCCTACCAGGAAGATTCAGTGTATAGCCAGTTATGGTTGCAACAAGTAACTGTACCTTACAAAGAGCTGTACCCATCATGTATAAAGTGTAACAGACTGCAAACCACATGTAATCTGTAAGAAGCTACATAAATGGGAGCTGAGAGTGGAGGAGGGGTGATGCCTCAAAAATCAGACAATGGCAGATCTCACCCTTCATGCCAGGTCAGAAATTGTAGCCTGGGGTGACAGATGTGTTCCAAATTAGGTCAGGTGAGAAAACATGAGCACGTAGGTTGGGTGGTACTGGAGGCTTAAACCAGGGTGGGGCAGGGAGATGTAAAGCACAAAAAAGGTATGAGTTTCTTGAACTTGCCCTGGGCATAATAGTGGCAAAAACTGTAACTGGCATTTCTACATTGCTTTATGATTTACAAGGGTTTTATATATTCTACAAAGGAAAAGACTTCGTATATCAACCTCAAAGTTAGAGAAATGTGGCATTACATCAGCCCACTTGATCTTCACAACAATCCAGTGTGTTTGGTAGTATGTATCAGTATTTTTCCCCCCTTGGACCTGTGATTTCAATACTGTGCAGAACCCTCCAGTGTGGAAATTCCTTTCACCAGTGTAGAACAATGACCCATCTATAACTTGCAGTTTTAAAGGAGTTACCTGGAGACCTCAAAAGAATAAGTAACTTGACCATAATCTTACAAGTAATATGTGTTGGAGGTGGGACTTGAACCAAATGTCTTCCAGACTTCCTATCCACCGTGCTATGCTGCTTCTAGGACAGGGATTATTCCCCTCCCCCCAAATCCTATACCACCATCAAGGCCCAGCTCAACGTCCACATCTAGGAACTATACCCCTTCCAACCCCAACCACTCTAAGCTCCTTTATTAACTATGACAACTCACACTTAAACAGTATTTTAAGGCTTGCAAAGTACCTTCCTCACAACAAGTCTGAGACAGGGGGAGGTAGCATCAACACTCCCATCTTACAGATGATTAATTTGAGGGTCTGAGAGATAAAGTTTACATTCAGCCCCATGGTCAGTGTTGGAGGTGGGGTTGGCATGTAGAATCCAAATCCATGTTCTTTCCACTGTAACATTCTACCTCTCCCTTCCTCTCTAAACTTATTAGAGGGTTTATTTAGAGAATTCAGGACTGAAAGGGACCAGAGACCAGCTAGTCTAATTCCATCATTTTCTGGAGAAGGCTGTAAGTGACTATGCAGCTAATAAGTAGCAGAACTAGCTATCAATAAGTCAAATCCAGGTCCTCTGAAACCTAATCCAATCTCCCTATACCATGGTCCATACCACATGACTTAGCCCTAATTATAAACTGTCTAATATTAGTTGCTATCATTCCATGCAAAAGTCTTGATTCTCCTATTTGACTATCTGTTCCTTGATAGGGGATGTCCTGCTTCATCTGCATGCTCCTTAATGCCTCCTTAGCACAAGCCTGGGGCCACTTCAAGTGCTCAGTCATTACTTGGCTACCTGGAAGAAGGAAGAATGGGAGTAGAATGGTGGAGAACAGGGAGTAACTCTGCATACAGAGAAACCTGCCTTTTTGCAACTTCCTTACTTGCCCCCGGTTCTGTACTCTGGAGCCAATTAGGGGAAGTTGGCTTTGTCTTTTCTAGGACAGCCCTTCAAATTCATGGAGACAGAAATCATCTCCATTGCCCACTCTCCCATTCTGCCATCTCCACCAAGCTGGCTCTTATTTAAACACTTGAAGCTTACAGAACCTGGTCTCCTCACCACTCCCTACCATGGTCTCACTCCTTTGTAGGATCCCCAGTGTCTACAATCATTCATTCCACAAATACTTGTTAAGATCCTACTTTGTTTAAAACACTGTTACGCATTAAAGATACAAAGAGAAATGAAAACAATCTCTGCCCTCAAGGAGCTTACACTCAAGGAGCTTGTCAACATCCCTCCTGAAATGTGGTTTCCCAATTGATCCTTGTTCTCCATAAGGATATTTATCTGTCATTGCTTTAAATTTATTTTTCTTTTGCCATCTCAGTGGCATGTGAAACACCAACTCCCTGAAGCAAGTTTTTCAAGAGGGCTCATTAGCTCCCAACCCTCCCTGGTGTTGACTACATACAAAATAGGCCACATAACATCATCTAAAGCCATCCAGTCCTCTCCCAGTCTCAATGCACATAACCCTGCTCCCCTCATCCTAATAGGAGGCACGGGAAAGGGTTCGGGGCTCCCCAGCCTAACCCCTGGAAGCCCCCCCCTCAACCTACAGACAATAAACAATTAAAATAGACTCCTCTTGGACTATCCTCCTAGTTCCAGGAGTTGGTTAGTTTTTATCCTTTTCTGGGTCACAGCCCACCCCCAGCCCCCAAACTTAAGCCACCACTTTGCAGATGTGTATTCTTGGTCACTTAGGGAGACAGGGGAGGAGTAGGATATGCACGGTTTTTTGGCTTGGTGCAAACCATTCCTACTGCCAGAGACACAAGCCTTCCTAGGGCAGGCCCAGGAGCATCATCTTTGTTCAAGGATGATGGCAACAGCAGCAAAACAAGATCCTGTCATTCTTTCAATTGCGCTTCCTTCCCACTCCAAACATATACAGACACACAGACACAGACACAGACACAGACACAGACACACACACA
>NW_020954563.1:8902583-8916648 GCF_900497805.2 Vombatus ursinus
ATATGCCCTGGTAGCCTCCAGCTCAAATGAGAAACAGACAATTGCCACCCTGGAAGAGAGTGGTTGTGGAGACTTGGCCTAAGGGGATCCTTTTGGGGAGTGGGGAGAACCCAGGTGTCCTAGGACACAGCTGGTCTTTATAACTATGCACCACTACAGATGCATCTTTCCCCCCTCCCCCTTATCACACAAATGGACACAAAGACGCACTCAAAAGCATACAGAGAGACACACCACACATATGCACCTAGGGATATAAAAGCACACATGTAGAGACAGGCAAAGACACACAGACATATATGCAGAGGCGTATAGAAACACACACACACTCAGGCACATTCAGAGATGCACACCACATACGTCCAGATACATGCATAAATATACCACCACATACACTCACAGAGACACACTGTGTCCAAATCACTAGTATTTCTAGCACATGCTGGGAACAGATTGATCAGCCCCTCAGTGGCTGCTCAGGATGGGTCCCTAAGGCTGTCTCACCACCTGTGGAGCAGCCAGACCCTCAACCCCACAGCTCCCCTTAGGCTCTAATGATAGCGACTTCAATAGAATCCATACCCAGGTCATTTCTTTGCCATCCAAAGGGCTCTGGCAGCTTCAGCTCTGCCCTGTCCATGGTATCTATGGAGCACACTCCCTTCCCACCCCTCTTCTGTAGTCTGAAATTCCCTTTGGTCCTAATGGGGCCCCCGGCTCTGGAAATTCTCAAGGCTCTGAAAGAGCTTAACCCACTCCCTCCCCCACCCCCAACACATCACTCAGCCCCTTCTTTGGCACCTTGTCTGGTCTGGGCAGCAAACACTGCTGGATTTTCTGAGCCAGCCAACCTAAAGGAGGGAGACTAGTTTCGAAAGAAGGGGAGGGTGGATAGAGAGGGCAGTCTATTCCCAAGATTCTCCAACATTGCACCCCCTTTGGCCAGCCAGGCCTAGGATATCTTCCTTAGGATCTCAAGTTCCCTCTCAGATCTGAAGCTTCAGGCCTACTCATCAGCAGAAATCTCTGGCCAGACCTAGCTTAGAGAGGTGGTGGTCACCCTCAACTGAGGTGCCCTGGGGCCTACTCTTGGTAGAGTGGCCACCAGTAGGAGGGGCAGGGGAACTAACCATTCAGATCCTTCCCATGGAGCCTTGGCTGGGGGGGGGGTGAGAAGGGGAACCCTGTGCCTGTATTCTTTCCTTGTCTGTAGCTTTAAATTGTGGGTTGCTGAGCTGAATTAGGCAGGAAGACGGTAGCCAGAGACCCAGAGAAGAGAAAGAGAGGAGCTTTCCCTTAGTATTTTTTTCAGCCTCTTCCGGGATACAGCAAAACCTGCCCCAGTTGTGGGGAGGGTTGCCCAGGTTGAAAGACTCTAAATTCTGACTGAGGGGGTGAGCCTGGCCTGGACTCAGAAACCAGAGGAGCTAGAGGGGACCCCTTTACATCGATACCTTTCAGTGTCCAGTGCTCATTATCGTCCTCTTGCCCTATTTTCCTGAAGAAAGAGATGGCAACTTTCCCAGGGTGATTGGATGCCCCCCCTCCATATTAGCCAGCGGAACTCAATTTCGCCAGCCTCAGTCCCTCTATCACCCTTCAATCAAGGGTTTCCTCCTCCAATCCAATCCCTCTTCCTATTAATATTAGTATTACAACAGTCTCTGGTTTTTGTTTAAAAAAATTTTAAAAAGCCCAACATAACAGAAAGCCAGGAGAGATGGAGAGAAAGGCATAGGACACAGAGGCGAAGCCCCACACATCGAGTCACATGTCCAGGTAACACACGTCCCCCTCCCCCTAGGCGCACAGAAGCCTCCGGCACATCTGGACACATCTGGACATGCAGCACCCGGGCCCGTACCCTCCTCCCCCTCAGCCCAATTCTGCCTTTGAGGGAGGGACCCAGGCGTCCAAGGCAGCCCTCTCAGGCCACGTGAGCCCCCCTCCCAGTCCCTCCCGGAAAGGCGCCCCCACCACCAGGGCCCGTCCACGTGCATTTCGCAGTAAATTCCTCCATCAGAGGCCCCTGCCCCCATCCCCATCCACATTGGTCAGAGTCCTATGTGCAGCCTTCACTAGGGGCCTTAGCTATGACCCGCCCCCAATCCCCTGTCTCTTGAGTGGGAGCGCCCCCCAGCTTTTTCCCCAACACCTCCCCCCCACCCCCAGCCACCCGGCGAAGAACCGGGAAGCTGGAGGCTGGACAGTTCGAATCCCCCTGGGGTTCTTGGAATCTACGAAGAGGGGCGGGCCGGGCCCGGTCCTGCCCTGTCCTGCCAGGATTGAGGAGGGGGCTGCCGGGCCCCAGTCTTCCCCGGCATACACATGTACCCCACCAGGACTGAAGAAGGGGCTACCCAGGGCCCCAGTGTTTCACTACTGTTTCCCTTCCCTGGGAATGAGGAAGAGGCTGTCCGGGATTACAGGACCATTACCACCTCCGTGGGGCTCGGTGAATCAATAAGGAAGGGGGAGGCTACCCTGGCACAGTGACCCTTCCTCTTGGGATGAGGAAGTGGCTGCCAGGGGCCGCAGTGCGCTCCCCCTTCTCCAGGCTCTGTGAATTTATGAGGAGAGGGCTGCTCCAGAACAGTGACAACCTCCCCTCAGACGACGGGGGAGCTGCTCTGGCCCGTATCTTCCCCACCCCCGCCCAGGGATAAAGAGTGGACTGACCAGGCTGGGGCTACTCCTCTGAAATGAGGAGGGGGATGCCCCGCTGCAGTGAAGCCAGCCTCCCCCACCCCGCCCCCGCCACCCCTCATCCTTCCCTAACCCCGGCCCGGCTCACCTGCGCTCTGCTCCCCCGGCTGCCTCCCCCGGCCATGCAGCGCACACGTCTCCGCGGTCCTAGCTCGGCCGCTGCGCTCCTGATCGGGCTCCGGCTCCGGCTCCGGCTCCGATTCTGGTTCCGGATCCTGCTTCTGCTTCTGGTCGGGCTCCAGCTCCGGCACCGGCCCCTAAGCAGAGGCAACGGTGGCTCCGGCCCCCGCCCGCAGCGCCCCGCACGGCCCCATGCCCGGAGATGCTGCAGGAGCCGCGGCCGCCCGAGATCCCCCGAGAATACGGCAGGAACGGCCGGGAGGGGCAGGTGGGGGAGAGCAGGGAGGGGACTGGAGAGGAGGGAGCGAGGCGCCGACCGGCTGCTCCCAAAACCAGGCACGGACCGGGGAGGGGTGGGACTAAGTGTGTAGGGGCGGAGGCGGGGGCGGGGGGCGGCCACAGAGGAAACAGTGAAGGGGGGGCGGGGGTGGGACGCAGAAAACTGGGGCAGTGTGTGCCAGGCGGGAGGGGCCGCCGTGCGCCTAGTGGTGCAGCCGCCTAGAGCCAGTCTGCCCCGCCCCAGGCACTGAGGAGAGGCGAAAAGAGCACCAAGTTCCGACCATCAGCCGAGTGGATCAAGAACCCATCTGAGGCGGGAGAGAGTCAAAGTTAAGACTCAGTAGGGGTGGAGGCTTGCATGCCCCCGTGCTCAGTCTAGGTGTGAGTTCAGGGCCCTAGCGGGTTAATCTGTTGCCAAAGTATAAGGCCAAAGCTCAGTCTGGGGTTAAGGGTCAGGGCTTGGTCTAGGCTAGGGGTTCTTAACCTATGGTCCATAGATGTGAAGTTGAATGAGAAAAAAATTTACATTTTTATTTCAGTATAATTGGTTTCCTTTGCAATCCTCTGTGTTTTATTTTATTCACTTAAAAAAATAGTATTCTGAGAAAGAGGCCATTGGTTTCACCAGACTGCCACAAGGGTTCCATGACACAGAAAAGGTTAAGAATCTCTTGTCTAGGGCCAGAGTTAGGGCTCAGGCAGGGACTTGGGGATTGAATGTCCCTGCAAATAGTTACATCCCTAAGATTAATGTATGTTACAGAGCAGTCAGATCTCCACTAGGCAGGAGTCAGAGATTATGGGTGGCTGGTTGGATGCTAATTATGAGGGGCAACTGCTCCAAGCTCTGTGACTGTAACTGAATATTTCTTTGGCCTCCCTCTAAGCTCTATCTGGTTGTGAAGATCCCTGTCCCAGGAATGTTGAGCCCCCTTGCTTCCACTTCAGTTAGAAGAAATCCAGTGGGGAAA
Organism: Vombatus ursinus; assembly: GCF_900497805.2. Taxonomy (NCBI): domain Eukaryota; kingdom Metazoa; phylum Chordata; class Mammalia; order Diprotodontia; family Vombatidae; genus Vombatus; species Vombatus ursinus. Next base: position 8,906,660 of record NW_020954563.1, read on the forward strand.
TTATGAGAGAGGGCCTGAACTGCTGCCAGTGCCTGGTACATTACTCTGGATAGAAGAGGCTCATAGATCTAGACCTGAATACTAACCCCAGACATCCCTCCTCCTCTCTGATAATAGAATGCCTAACTTCCTTCAATGCTCATCTCAAGCTACCTCCTACAGGAAGCTTATCTTGACCCTCCCCCCCCAACACATACACCCTTTAGCTGCAAGTGACCTCCCTCTGGAAATTATTTTGTTTATATTTTGTATTTAATTTTCTAATGTACATAGTGCCTCCCCCAGCCCACAATAGAATGTAAGCTCCTTGAAGAAAGAGGCTAGTTAATTTGTCTTTGTAAACCTCAACTGCAAGCATAGTGTCTGTCGGAGAGTAAGTAATGCTTAATAATTTGCTGAATAAATGGATGAATCTCTTTTTTCCAGGGCTGTTTCTACCACGCTAAATAAGTATTTAATAAATATTTGGGATGATAGGATCATAGATTTAAAGCTGAAAGAGACCCTAGAGATGGAGTCAAACCTTCTCATTTACTAATGGGAAACAGGCCTAGGGACTTGTCCAAGGACACATAGTGAGAGTCAGAGATTGAATTTTAACCTGTTTTTAGAAGTCTGAGTTCTCATCCTAACTTTGCTGCTAACTCACTGTGTAGCTTGGCCAAGTCTCTTTCCCTCTCTGAGTCTCAGTTTTTTCCTCTTTAGAATGAAGGGATTTGACTCAGTCTAAGTTCCGGCTCTGAGGTTAGGCGAACGTCAGAGCGGGACACCACTAAACAACAGAAAGTCTGTCAGAACAAGTTTGCCTGGAGCTCTCCGTGGTCCTGACCGTTCATGGGTAGAATTACCTCCTTGCTTTGACCCTGTGAGACTAGAGTCAGCCTGCCCCTTTTCTGTCTTACTCTGTAGCCATATAATGTCAGTTTCCTTCACCTCACCTACCTCCAACAAATATACCTCCCTTTCCTGAGGCTTCTACTTATCCTGCTGACCCACAGCCCAAGAGTAATTTTCAACATAAAATATTGTTTTCTTTATTCCTGCTCCCCAGCATTTGCTAACACTGTTCTCTCCACTCTTTACCATCTCTTCCTGCTCCCTTCCACAATCTGGAAGTCTCCCATAGACTCATATATTTAAGGCTGGAAGGAACCTTAAGGACTATCAAGTCCCTCTCTGTCCTCATATTATACAGTGAGAAATTGAGGACAAAAGAAAGGAAGGGATTTGCCCAGGGTCACACAATAAGTCAATAACTCAGCCAGATCTTTTGATTCCAACATTCTCATTCTCCACAGAATGCACTTACTGAAACTATGCATTGTTGTCCAGAACCCAGATCTGATCCCACCACCTCCTTGGAGTTTTCCCAGACCATTCTAATCTAAGGTGATTTGAGCTATAAGTGAGTATGACAGTACCATTCACCTGGCCTTGAGCAGCCTCAGTCTGATGTTCTTATTCTCTTCTTGTGTGTGGGTCTTGTTCTCTGATTGAGGCTGCAAGCTTTGGAAGGTCAGGGAGGAGGGCTTACTCATCACTGAATCCCTAGGTTCATCTCAGGACTCTGCACATGGATGGAAGGTGCTCAGGAAATATTGAATTCAAGCTCGTGTAGAGGAAGGACTGTTTAATTTTTGTATTTGTATCTTCAAAGCCTAGAGAAATGCTTGGCACATAGCAGGTTCTCAGTAAACACTTGTTGTTTGATTGGTGAATTGGAAAGAGTTCTATCTCTGGAATCAGAGGACCTGGGTTTAAATTCCCCCTCTGATGCTTACAACCTGGGTGATCAAGTCATTTAACCTCCCTGGGCCTCATTTTCTTCATCGGTAAAATGAGGGTGTTGGATTCAGTTAGGTATTCTTAATGATTTATGGTAATATGGAACTCTCTGGCAGTTTGGGGAAGCCTATGGACCCCTATTCAGAATGTTTTAAAATGCATAAAATAAAATATGTGGAATTACAAAAGAAAGCAATTATGTTGAAAAACAGCAATCAAATACATATATATGTATATATATGTATATATATATGTGTGTGTGTGTGTGTGTGTATATATATATATATATATATATATATATATAAACAATTTCATGGACCCCAGGTTAAGAACCCTTGGACTAGATGAACTCTGAAGTCTCTTCTAGATCTAAACCCACAATCCTATGATTGTCCCTTCCAGCTCAAAGGTTCAGGTGTCTGACTGATTATTCATCTAGGCCTGGGGATGGAACTAGAAAAGGCTTAGGGGATTGGAATGAAGGTGGCCTGAGTCCCAGAAATTTCCTGGAGGTTTTTTCCCCTTTTACTAAATCCCTATTGTTAACCTGATATTTTTTGAGTGCCTCATTTTCCTCAAAGGAAACTGGAAAAAATGAAATGGGATAAATCTCATAGTGGGAAGAGACCTTGGAGATCATCTGGTTCAATTTCCCAGTCAGTGCAGGAATTACCCCCACAGCATTACCAACAATGGTCATCCAGTCTCTGCTCAAATGTTCCCAAAACAGCCTGTCCCACACTTGGGCAGCTCTGATTGTTAGCAAATATCTTATAACAAGCTGAAATTTGCCTCCAGGCCAACTTCCTGTCTTTCCCTACCCACTACCCTAAGTTCGAGTTTCACCCTCTAAAGTCCAGATAGAACAATGTTGATCTCTCTTCCCCATGATGGTCTTAAAGTTAGATGAAGTCAGCTACAGCCATGGCCAATAGTAGGCTCTGATTTTATGGTTCCCAATCACAACAATCATAGGACTGAGAATTGGAAGGGAATTTGGAAATCTTCTAGTCCAACCCCTTCATTTTGTTTACAGGTCGGACAGGATCTTGCTGGAACACAAGCACAAGGAGACCAGAAACAGGAGGGCTCAGTTCCCACAAGGTCAGATCAAGGCTCAGAAAGAACCAACTTGTCCAAGGTCCCTTGGCAAATGAGTGTCAGAACTAGGATTCTGGTTTTATGAAATCTCACCAGGACTCTTTCTCACAGTTTTTCTAAATAGGTTTTCTTAAAAGATGATTCAGTGCCTTGATAGGCATTCCATAGGGTTATAGTGAAACTCTCTGAAGATTTGGGAGAGTAGAGGAAGGAGGATTGTAGGATCACAGGTTGACAGATATAGAATTGGAAGGGAACTCAGAGGCTTCCTAGTCCAAGCCTCTCATTTTACAGATGATGAAACTAGGTAGCAGAACCAAGCCTCTGATCCCAAATTAGGAGGGAAAAATTATTTCTAAAAGGACCAAAAAGCCAAGCAAGTTACTAGTTAGGCACCAGCTATTTCCTGTCCCAATTTCCTATCCCAGCCCAACCACAATCACTCCACTCTTCTTCACAACCTTCACCCAAAAGTCCCTGTGGCCTGACCCTGGAAAGCTCTAGGTCTGAAAGCCTCTTCTTCTTCATTAATCAGTTACTCACCATGTGGAATTTTGTCCATTATTTCAAAGTTCTTCCTAAATTCCCTTTATGTACCTACCATTTGAGATACTATGCTTGTCAGAATAGTCACTGGACTAGGGCTAACCCCAGCATTAACTCTGTTCTGTCTGGCAACAGGAACTGAGCTCTTTTCAAAGACATATTGATACCCTGCCCTATAGCCTGCACAGTGATCAAAAGCATTGACCAGCATTGAAACGTCATGGACTAAAGACTTCATAGGGTTTAGAGCTGAAAGAGACCTTTGAGACTACATAATCCAACTTTATAGTTGGGAAAACTGAGGCCCACAGAGGTAAAAAGAACTTGCCCGAGATCTCCCAGAATAAACTTGATAAAGGGAAGAGAGTATAGTCTGGAACTGGGAGATTGGGGGATCTAGATTTGAGTCAGATGTTGTCATTTTCCCCCTCTGCAAACATCAGATCAGAATCAGTGCAGATCTGCTATTTATTCTATACTTCGAACAAGTGAATTTGCCTTTTTGAGCTTTAGTTTCCTGTTCTCTAAGAGAGACATGATAATATTCACATTTCCTAGCTCATAAGGTGGTTGAAAAGAAAGTACTTGGCAAACTTTGAAGACTTATGGAAAGGGAAGGTATTATTATTACTATTACCATTAGTAATTAATGAGTAATAAGAACAACAAAAATTATTATTATTATGATGATGATATCTGTTTTCTTTCCCTGGTGTTAATGAGTAAAACTGAGTTCCAAGCCCTAGTCTGCAATCTATTTTCTTCAGGCTTTAATTATCAACAATAACTGCCTAAGCCCAAAGTTTTCAAGAATGTTAACATGTATTATCTCACTTTATCACTACAGCAGCACTATCAGGTAGGTAGACTATTTACATAATCTTTTTTATTTTCTATCTGAGGAAATTGAGGCTCAGACAGGGGAAATGACTTGATATAGTAAGTTAGTGGTAGATCAGGAACAAGAGGGAGCCAAGATGGCAAAAGAGCACTAAAGAGTATAGTCTGACTCTTCGCTATGCCCAAACTCTTCCAAAAGGATCTAGAAACTGCACCAAGATGGATTCTGATGGGAAAAACCAAGAAAAAGCAACAGTGAATCATTTTTCCAGTTCAGGTCAGAACAGGGAGAAAGACAGAGAGATCTGTGGATGCAAGAAACTTGGGTCTAGCCAGCAGCATGCTGTGTAAGGAGTTCTCCAGCATAAGAAGAGGTTTTGTTTAAAATCGAGCTGTTCAGGCCATGGGGACAGGTGCCATCTGACAGTTTTGTCACTCACTTCCTATTTCCAAGCCACAGATCCAGGATGGACTAAGGATGGGACCTTCACCATAGGATAACACTCTGGGGTAAGGAGTGGCAGCAGTCCCTAGGTTGTGTCCTGAGAGGAACAAGTTCAGAGCAAGCAGCAACAGTGTGACTTGGACCTCAGGAGGAGAGCAAGGTCTCAGTTCTAGCTTCCAACCCAGTCTGAAGCCTGCAAAGGAATAATTTGGATGGGAATCCCAAACCAAAAGGAAGTTTTCAGTTCGGTCACTCAGAACCAGCAGTACTTCCTAGCTGCCTGATAGTGGTTCAGTGCAGTCTACTATTGCTTAGATCCAAATCCAAGTCAAAAACTTGTAGAGCTCAGCCTAGAGAGGAAGCAATCTGACCTTACACTGGATGAAACCACTTTGGGAGGTTTGAAAGCTTACAAGTTCCCAGCTTGGGCTGTCCCTGAGATCTTGGAATAACAAAACACACACTACCCAAAGGAAGCAGCAAATAAACAAACAAAAAACCAGCTTTGATCTTCTTTAGTGAAGGGCACAGAACTTGGCCCTAATATCAAGTCCAAAGTCAGGGAAGTAGACTGGTAGAATGAGCAAACAAACAAAAAATCCCACATAAAAAGTTATGATAGTGACAGGGATGCTCAAGACCCAAACCCAGACAAAAAGAGAATAACTCCAAAACAGTTACAAGCAAAGCCTCAGATGAAAACACAGCTTGGGCACAAATTCAACTAGAATTCCTGGAAGAGCTGAAGCAAGAGTTGAAAAGAGTTTAAAATGTTTTTATAGGTGAAATGAGAGTGCTTGAGGGGAAAAAAAATTGGAAAAGACATGAGAGCTATGCAAGAAAGGATTAAAAAGGCAATAAACAGCTTGATACAGAAAGTACAATACCTTGCCCAAGTGATAAATTCCCTGAAAATTAGAATTGATCAAGTAGAAACCAATGAGTCTGTGAGACAACAAGAAATATTAATACAAACAGAATGTTAATATAAAATGACTGAAAAATAGAAGAAAATGTAAGGTATCTTATAGCAAAAACAACTGACCTGGAAAAGAGATTGAGGAGAAAAAAATTAAGAATCATTGGACCATCTAGATGCTAAAAGAGAGCATAGACATCATATTTCAAGAATCATAAAAAAAAACTGTTCAGACCTTTTAGAACTAGAAGGCAAAAGTGGAAATAGAATCCACTGGTAACTTCCAGAAAGAAACCCCAAAATGAAAACTTGAACATCATAGCCAAAATCCTGAGCTTCTAAATGAAAGAAAAAAAATACTTCAAGGAATCAGAAGTCCTGAGGAGCCAACAATAAGGATCATACACTATTTAGAAGTCACCACTATAAAGAAGAGGAGAGCTTGAAATATGATAATCCAGAAGGCAAAGGATATAGGTTTACAGTCAAGAATAACTTACCCAGAAAAACTGAGTATAATCCAGAAGAGGAAAAATTGAACATGTAATGAAATAGGGGATTTCCAAGTATTCATGATGATAAGAACAAAACTGTATAGAAACTTTGAAATTCAAACACAGGTGTTAAGAAAAACATAAAAAGTTAAACATAAATGAACAATCATAGGGGACTAAACAAGGATTAACTGCTTACATTCAAATATGGGGAGATGATATATGTATCCACTCTGAATCCTATCATCATCAGGGATCATAGAAGGAATTCAATTAGACAAGGCATAGGAGTAGTTCATTATCTCTTGATGATCTTAAGAGAAGACTGGAAAAAAAGAGGAAGAGGAATAAATTAGGAGGGGAAGGGAAAGGAAGTTTAAGGGAAATTATCTCACATAAATTGAGTGTGAAAGTAGGCATCCATATAAATGGGGGGGGAAAGAGTGGTGCATGGCATTTAAATGGGGAGAAGTGGGGGCTGCATGGCATTTAAATGTCACTCTCATCTAAACTAGGCAAAGGAGGGAAAACTATACACACAATAGGGCATAAAAATGCATTTCATTCAAGAGGGAAATAGGAGAGAAAGGGAAAAAGAGAAAAGGGAGGATTAGAAGGAAGGTAGATTAAGGGAGGGAATACTCAAGCAAAACAAACTAAGAATATACAAAAATGCTTATTATAGCTCTTTTTGAGATGGCAAGGAATAGGAATTTGAGGGAGCACTCATCATTTGGGAATAGATGGACAAGTTATGCTATATAAATGTAATAGAATATTGTTGCACTGTTAGAAATGTTAAAGGAGATGGTTTCAGAGAAACCTGGAGAAATACAGTAAAATGAATAGAGCCAGGAGAACAATTTATACAATGACAACAATATAGTAAAGACAAATAACTTTGAAAGAATTAGAATTTTGACCAACATTATGATCAATCATGACTCCAGAGGACTCATGTTGAAACATTCTACCCACTTCCTGATGGATAGAAGGACTCAAGAGTGCAGAATCACACACACACACACACACACACACACACACACACACAACAATGCAAATATTTGTTTTTCTTGACTATACATGCTTGTAACAAGAGTTTTATTTTTATTTTATTTATTTATTTATTATTATTTATTTTATTTTTCTTTCATTCTCAGTTGGCTGAGGGGAAGGTAGGGATAAGAAGGAGAGAAGGTAAATTTTTGCTGATTGAAAAAAAAACAAAATATGATTTAAAAAATAATAATAAAGGAACCAGGAAAGAAACATCTGATTCTGACCTTAATGTTCTTGCCACAACTGAGGCTTTTAGAAATCTGCTCCATTTTGTGGGAAGAATTATAAGAAGAGGAAATTCTCTCTGGATCTTAAATGACCCTCCCACTAGGCCATCTCTAGGAGGGGATCTAGCTGCTTCCTCTGTTCTTACATTAATCCACAAAACCTCATCTACTTCATTCCATTGTTAATTTGCTACATGAGCTTGGGCAAGTCAAGTTCCCTTCTGGGCCACAAGAAACAGTGTTAGTCAGGAGAACTGGTTTTGGATCCCAGGTCCAACACTGACCAGCTGTGTGACTTCGGACAGGTTGTTTTACCTCTCCAAAATTCAGTTTTCTCCTCTGAAAAAAAGATATTATGACTTCTGAGATTCCATCCAGCCCTAAAATATATATATATATATATATAAATTCTGATTCACTTGTTGTTTGAGCTTGGGCAAGTCATCTCCTCTCCTCTAAGTCTCAGTATGTTCATCTGTAAATTGTGAATAATAATACTTGGTAATACTTTACCTCACAGGGATGTTGTGGAAAAAACACCTTATCAACTTCAAAATGCTATTATTATCATATAATAGGAGATCATAATACGTTCCTCACATGGCTGCTATGAGGACGAATATAAAACAAGAGACTATTTGTTGAATACCTGCCATTTGCTCAGCTCTTTTCTATGCTGCCAGGGCTAGAAAAATATTTATCTCTCCCTTTATAGATCTTGTAGTTTATATGTACTGAGAAAATAAAATATAGATATTTGAAATGCTGAATAACATTACAAAAGCTGTCACCAGACTACCCTTTCTATTTTTTTAATTTTTTTAAAAAATATTTATTTATTTATTAGTATGCTTTGATTTGCATTCAGACTCCATCAGTTCTTTCTCTGGATGTGGATAGCATTTTTCATCAAGAATCCTTTGGAATTGTTTTGTATCATTGTATTGCTGAGAATAATTGTCATTCAAACTAATTATTGAACAATATTGCTATTGCTGTGTACATTGTTCTCCTGGTTCTGCTCACTTCATTTTGCATCAATTCATGTAAGCCTTTCTAGGTTTTTCTGAAATCAGCCTGCTTGTCATTTCTTATAGCATAATAGTATTCCATTACAATCATATGCCACAACATGTTCAGTGATTCCCTAATTTCCAATTTTTTGCCACCACAAAAAGAGCTGCTATAAATATTTTTGTACAAATAGGTCCTTTACCCCTTTTAAAAAAAATCTATTTGGGATAGAGACCCAATAATGGTGTTGCTGGATCAAGGGTATGCACAGTTGGATTGCCCTTTGAACATATGGATTATCCCTTCTAAAAAGTCCAATGAGCAGGATAGACATTCAAAGATGCAGGACCTCAGACAAGCAAGAGATTCTTGGCAGCCAAGGAAGGAGTCACAGAGATGATTATTGCTTGTCCTTTTTGAAGAAGACCAACGACATCACAGGGTGATGTCTTGACTCCTGCATGAATTGGATTTAAGTGAGGCAGAGTTGCCTGAAGTCAGCAGCCTCATTCTCTCTTTCTGAGTCATCAAAGTCCAGTGATAGGACAAAAGGCAGGATGCAGTGGATGACCTTGGTATCTTCAATGTCTGACCAAGCTCTAAGAGTTCTGCAGCACCTGTTTCAGCTGCCTTCATAGTGGTTGGAACAAATTGTTCTCATCTGCCCATTCTGCTGGGAGAAGTCTTTACATGCTTGAAGTAGACACCTCCCCAACTCACCCATAGGTTTGAGGACTGTCGGCTACCCCCAACCTGGTCTAGCCCACCTGCTGAGATGGTTTTACCAGGGTATGGCTACTGCACTTGCTACAGCTTATTGGAGCCACAGAGGAGAGTTGAGTGAAGGTGGACACCAAAGGTGAATGAAGAGCCCTGAAAAGGGATCAGCAACCCTCACATCAGAGGTGCTCATCCTTCTGGAACATTCCATACACCCCCACAGAGATGATAGGATTTGAATGGATCAACTGATTGGCTTAGCTGTTTTTTTTAATTTACATAAATGAAAGCAAAACAGCTATAGGACTTCTTCAAAGAAGAATCTCGTCTATGATACGTGTACCACATACACTGAGAATACAATTAGTGATCAGTACACTGTCCCATCTATCATCATGTGTGAACCCCACAACAGACTTATGAAGGATTCAGGGCAGGGATTATCATCTCTCTTTTATAGGTGAAGGAAGTGAGGCTCAGGGGAAGCAATACGCTCAAGGTCACAACAATGAGGCTGCGGTAGGTAGAGCCAGGACTCAAAGCCAAGACTTCTGACTCCAAGTCCAAGCCTATTTCTATTATATCACACTTGCCTCCTCTACTTGTGAAAGAATTGATTAACCAGCAAGCATTTATTAAGTACCTACTATGTGCCAAGCTCTGTGCTGGTCCTAGAAATACAAAGACAAAAGTGAAACAGTTCCAGCCTTCAAGGATCTTATGAGAGAGACAGAGACAGACAGAGACAGAGACAGAGAGAGAGAGGAAGGGGAGAGAGAGATTGGAGGGGGAGAGAGGAGGGAGGGAGGGAGAAAGAGAGAGACAGGGAGAGAGAGAGA
>NW_020954563.1:8916714-8925661 GCF_900497805.2 Vombatus ursinus
TCTTTTGGGAAAAGAGGACACTAGTAGCTGGAGGGGATAGGAAAGGCTTCATATAGAAGGTGTCACTTAAGCTGAATCTTGAGGGAAAGCAGGGATTCTAAAAGGTAGAGATGAAGAGGGAGAGAATTCCATAATGGGGGACAACCAGAGCAAAAGCAGGGGGACTGTGATGGAGAATCCTATGTACAGAACACAAGCAGGCCAGTAGGCCAGGATCACCAGGTGCATGGGGGAGAAGGGAAGTGGAGTGTAAGGAGACTGGAAAGGAAATAAGGGTCCAAGTTGTGAAGAGCTTTAAATACCAAAGGCAGGAGTTTGTAATTAATCCTGGAGATAATAGGGAACTTATTGAGTAGGAACAGGATGACATGTCAGACCTGGACTTTAGGAAAAATCCCTTCGGCAGCTGTATGGAGGAGGGATTGAGTAAGGGAGACCAATTAGGAGGCTATTGAACTAGTCCAGGTGAAAGATGGTGAGGGCCTGTGTCGGAGTGGTGGCCGTAGGAATGAGGAGGAGGAGACACAGTCAAGAGATGCTGTGAAGACAAGACCTGGTGGCTGACTAGATGTGTGGGTGAGCAAGAACTGAGAAGTTAAGAATGACACTGAGGATGTCCTGGGAAACTGAGAGGATGGTGGTGCTCTCAGCAGGAATAGGGAAGCTTGGTAGAGTGGTTTTTGGTTGGGGGCATGGGGACATAATGAGCTTTCTTTCGTGAGTGGAGAAAAACTAATGTAGGAGAGGGATGCAGCAAAAGGGATGATAAAATCTGGCAGCTGATTGGACACAGAATTAGAGAAAGCTGAGAAATTTAAGATGTCACTAAAATTGTGAACCTGGGATTCTGAAAGGATGGAGGTGACTTTAGTAGTGACATCAGTCAACAGGCATTTATTAGGCACCTACTGTTTGCCTAGCACTGTGCTAGGTAATATGAGTACAAAGAATGTAACAATCTCCACTTGGGAGGAAATTACATTCTAACGGGGGGATAAGTACGTATGTACAACATAAATATTAAGTGAATAAATGTAAATATACCCCAAGTAGTTAAATACAAGGTAATTTAGGAGGGAGGACACTAGCTGTTGTTGTTGTTCATCCTTCATTTTCAAAGAGGAACCATGACATCATGGGTGATGTCTTAACTTGCACATGAATTGGACTTAAGTGAGGCAGAGCTGCACAGTCATCAAGCCTAAACTCTTTCTCAAGGTTTAGTGGCAGAACAAAAGTCAAGAACACTGGCAATGGCCCAGCATGCAATGAATGACCTTGGCTGTTAGGGGGATAGGGAAGTTCAGAAGAGGGGTGGGTTTAGGAGAAAAGATCAATTCTTTTGGAGACATGTTGATATGAGATTTCTAGTTTAAAATATCCAATAGACAATTGATGATGCAGGATTAGAGCTCAGGAGACAGACTGAAACTGAATATACAGGTCTAGGAGTCATTTGCAAAAGAGGATAATTATCTGCTGGAGAAGACAAGAGGGAACGAGATCAAAGGTACACGTAGCGTTGTTCTTGGCAAGGAAGAAGAGTCATCTTACTGTCAGATTCTGTAGTAAAAAAAGTAAAAAAAAATAGAGGATCCCATCAGGTTTTTGAGATGTAGAGAAGGGGAGAAGATGGACCTCACGATGAACGACTTCTTTTCTTAGTAAAGGATAAGGTGAAGTACTCAGCTGAGAAATGTAAGAAGATCTGTAGGAAATGATGCGGAGTGAAGAAAGATGAACCAAATAGAGTGGTACACATAATGACCACAATGATGTAAGTGAAAATGACACTAAAATACATCCAAATTCAGATCAAACACAGTGACCAATTGGTTCTAGGGACTGACGAAATGAAGCATATTGAGTACGGACGATGGATGCAGAACGTTGTCAGGTGAAGATTTGTTTTGCTGAGCTCTGTGTTCCCCATAGCTGGGATGTCGCCTTCCTTCTCTCCACCCGTGGAAATCTTTGACTTCTTTAGAGTCTCAGTTCAAAAATCAACTTCTTCATGAGGTCTTTCCTTGTCCCTTCAGCTGCTTATTTTGTTCTTTAGTCATTTCAGTCACGTCCAATTCCTCTTCATGACCCCATTTGGAGTTTTCTTGGCAAAGATACTGGAGTGGTTTGCCGTTTCCTTCTCGAGCTCATTGTACAGATGAGAAAACTGAGGCAAACAGGGTGAAGTGACTTGCCCAGGGTCACATAGCAAGTGTGATTTGAATTCAGGTTCTCCTGACTCCGGATCTAGCACTCTATTTACTGCGCTACCTAACTACCCTCTTGGCTGGTTGTACCCTCTCCTTTGTATGTGTTTTGTGCATATTTACATATGTGTATGCTGTCTCTCCTGTTAGAATATTAGCTTCTCAAGGACAGGGGCTATTGCACTTTTCCCTTTGTATTGCCAGCACTTAGCACAGTACCTGGCACATAGCTGGTGATTAATAAATGCTTGCTAATTGGTGGACTAACTTAACTATCTTTCCTTGTCACAAGGGGGTGGTTCTATGAAGGGGGCAGTTTAGGGAAGTAGCATAGGTGTAATACAAATGTTTAATACATTTTAAAAATTAAATACTGCTTTCAAACAAGTGTGCTGAGCATGGTGGCTCACATCTGTGATCCTGCTCTACTGCCCTGAAGGCTTAGGCTGGTGGGTTCCTTGAGCTCCAGAGTTCTGAACTGCAGGGCTCCAAGTTGGCTGGGCATGTAGGCTAAGTCCAGCACCATCATGAGGAGCCCTTGGGACCAAAGGACCATCAGAGGACTTAAGGAGGTGATGAAATGGCCCAGATTAGAAACAGCAGGTCAAAACTCCTGTGCCAATCAATAATGGGATTGGATCTGTGAGTGATGGCTGCACTTGTAGCCTGAGCAAGATAGGGAGGCCAGTCTCCAAAAAATAAATCAAATAAATAAATAAAACATGTTGGCCTTGTTTTGAGTGGAACTCATGGACCCATAAACCAGGAACAATACAAGGAAATGTGTTGATCACTACTCATTCCCTGAGAAGGAAAGATCACACAGACTGAGAGGAGTTTGAGAAGGGAATCATTCTGGAAATGAAACCATTTGCCCACATTGGACACACTGAAAATGGGCCTAAGCTCTTGGAATCTTGTACTTGGGGCGCTGGCTCACTGTGCCCTGTCCCTGCCTTATTTACACTTAATTTGCATCCCTACCAATTCAGATACAGGATCAAATATGGCCTGGCCTCAAATCTCTTCTTGCAACACATCATCATTAACCCTTTATGTCTACACAGAGACACTTTCCAGTTTATGAAGTAGCTCCCCAACCCACCTACTGATTATAATAAGGTGCTTAGTCTGACATTCAAGGCCCTCACAATCTGGCTCCAAACTGCCTTTCCAGTCTTATCTCCCATTACTCCCCTTCCCTTTCACACACAGCATGTTCAGTCAAACGGAATTGCTTTCTGTCCCTTATTCCTGTGCTACCTTCCCCCATCTCTGGTTTTTTGGGGTTTTTTTGAGCACATTGCTTCTCCCCACCACCATGCATAGAATGGATCCAATACGATGAGCAAATTTTTATTAAGCATCTACTATGTGCACTGGAGATATGAAGACAAGATAAAAACCAATCATTGGCCCCCCAAGCACTGATGTTCTCCTGGGGGGCATCTCATGTTAAAATATACTTACCTAATTATTTGAGGAGGATGGGAGAACCGTAACAGTCTAAGGGGATCAGGACAGGATTCCCAGAGGAAATAGCATGAGGTGAACCTTGAAGGAAGTTAAGGATTCTAAGAGGCAGGGAAGAGGAGGAAGTGTATCTCAAGTATGTGCAAAAATGCAGATAGGAGATAGAATGCTGAGGTCAGGAACAGCAGGTAGTCCAGTTAGGGTGGAATGCAGAATTTATGAAGGGAAATAATTTGAAATAAACCTCAAAAGGTAGGCTGGAACCAGATTAGAAAGGGCTTAAATGCCAAGCTGAGATGGTAATAGTTTATCCAAGAGCAAGCGATCTTAACTTGGGTTTCGTGAACTTTTTGAGAACTATATTTCAATATAATTTGTTTCTTTTGTAATAATAATGTGTATTTTGTTTTATTCAAAATCTTTATTTTGTCCATAAGCTTCACCAGATTGTCGAGGGGGGTGAGGAAGCCCATGACTCAAAAAAGGTTAAGAGACCTTGCAAGAGACAATATGGAGTCATTGAAAGTGCCCCCCCCAATGCCATCTTGCTCACCCCACCCATTGTCACTTTTTTCTTTTTAAAAAAATTTTCAGTTCCAAATTCTCTCCCTCCCCCGCTCCTTGAGAAGGCAAGAAAAACAAAGCCCATTACAAATATGCATAATCATGCAAAATTAATTCCCTCATTAGCCATGTCAAAAAGAAAAGAAAAGAAAAGGAAAGAAAAGATGCTTCAATCTGTGTTCTGAGTCCATTAGCACTCTATCTGGAGGTGGATAGCGTGTTTCATCATGAGTCCTCTGGATTTGTGTCACCCATTTTTGAGGTCCATTTCTTCCTTTAAGGTCCTTTAAGCTCCCTGATATTCCTCTCCCTCCCCCCACATACTCCCCCCCTCCATGAAAGTGATCTTTTCCTCTATGTACTTTTTCTCTATTTCTTTGCTTTGTTCTCACTCTTGAGCCACTCCCTCCCAATTAGATTATAGACTCTTTGACGGGAGGGTCTATGCCATATCTATTTCTGTATCTAGTGTCCATATCAGGCTCTTAGAAAATGCTTAATTAGTGTTTGCTGAAAAAATGAGTGAATGAATAAATGAAGTGTTTTTCATCCATTATTTAATTTGATCCTCACAACAACATTTGATCTTCCTGTGAAGAAGGGAGAGAAGGGAAAATTCATGACCAAACAAGTGATAGAGATCACAAAAGACAAAATAGATAATTTAAAGCTCTTACACAAATAAAATAAATGCAGCTAGAATAAGAAAAGCTGTTGAATAGGGGGGAAATCTTTGCATTAAATGTTTCTGATAAAAGTTTGATACCCAAAATATATAAGAAATCAAAACAAATATATAAAATCCAAGAGCAATAACCCAACATATGTGGAACTATGCCCAAGGGGCAACCAAATTCTGCATACCTTTTGATCCAGCAATACCATTACTAGGTATGTATCCCAAAGAGATCATAAAAAAGGGCAAAGGACCTGCATGTGCAAAAATATTTATAGCAGCCCTTTTCATGTTCACAAAATATTGGAAATTGAGGGGATGCCCATCAACTGGGGAATGGCTGAACAAGTTGTGGTATATGAATGTAATAGAATACTATTTTGCAGTAAGAAATGATGAACAGGCAAATTTCAGAAAATCCTGGAAAGACATGTACAAACAGATGCAAAGTAAAATGAGCAGAACCAGAAAAACATTGGACACAGTATCAGCAACATTGTGTGAAGATCAACTATGAATGACTCAGCTCTTCTCAGCAACACAATGATCCAAGACAAGAACAAAGGACTCACAAAGGAAAATGCTATCCACATTCAGATAAAGAACTGATGGACTCTGAATGCAGACTGAAGCATATTTTTTTTAACTTACTTTATTCTTTCTTGTGGTTTTTTCCCTTTTGATTTGTTTCTCCTTTCACAACTGTGACTAATATGGAAATGGCTTTTATGTGATAGCACATGTATAAACTACATTAAACTGTCTACCATTTTCAGAAGAGGGGAGGGAGGAAGGGAGAAAAATTTGGAACTCAAAATCCTGTAAAAATGGATGCTAAAAATTTTCTTGACATGTAACTGAGGAAGAAATAAAGTACTATTAAACTTAAAAAAATTATATGAACAAAATTTCAAAGTAAGGATTGCAAATTACCAAAAATCATATGAAAGATTGCTTTAATTTATTACTAATAACAGCAATACCTAATACCTATAAAATTGGCAAAGATGACAAAAGATGGAAATAGTCAATAGGACTATGGGAAGATAAGCACACAAATATACTATTGATGGTACTGTGAATTTTTCTAACCATTCTAGAAAACATTTGGAATTATGTGAGAAAAGTCACAGAATTGTTCATACTCTTTGACTCACCCTACTAAGTGTAAACTCCAAGGAGATTAAAGGTAGAAATAAAAAGCTTCATGTGGACCAAAATATTCATAACAGTACTTTTCATAATAGCAAAAAAAAACAAAACAAAACAAAACAGGAACAAAGTGGGCACTCATCAACTGGGGAATGGTTCAATAAATTGGTATATGAATGTAATGGAAAAATATTGTGCCATAACAAATGACAAATATCTTGAGAATCTTGGTAAGGTTTGTGTGAGTTTATGCCAAGAGAAGTAAGCAGAAATAGGAGAACAATATACATATGTATATATATATATATATATATATACATAATTACTATAGTAATGTAAACTCAAAGAACTCTAAAAGGAAGCTAACGTCTGAGTAATTACAATGACCAATTTTAGTACTGAGAATAGCTCACGAAACATACCTCTCTCTTCTAAGTGAAGAGGTAGAAGATGACAGAGGCAGAATGTTGCATAAAACTGGCAAGCCATTGTTTTCATTTATTTTGCTTATTATTATTATTTTATTTTTGCACAAGAAAAGTTTCAATGACAAGGTGAAGTAAAGAAATTCCTGGGGATGGGTGGGGAGGGTAACAAGCAGAAATAACTATGATGTAAAAGTCAAGGCAAGTATTATTATCCCAGTTTTATAAATGAGGAAAATGAGGAAAATGAGGAAACTAAATCCCAGGCAATCTATGACTAGAAAAATGTCAAAGCTGGAAGGGAACTTAGGTATCATCCTGTCCAATGCCAGCATTTCAGAGAGAAAGAATCTGTGAAAGTGGAAAATGATGCACACAGTGAGGAAGGTGTAAGGACTAGTAGGATTGGGACAGATAGATGAATTCAATAAACAAATTCAATTCAGTTATTGAATGCCTATAATGTGCAAAACACCACAGTGGTTTCACCATGTGAAAGGTCCTCCCCTCCCTCCACCTCACTCCCTTCAACGTCTTCACTTTTCTGCTAGGCCTAGCAACATATTCCTAAGTATGGATCTTCTCATCAACCCTCTTAGCTTTGACCTCTACTAGGGCTCATCTCTGAGTGACCAAAGCTATTCATGTCTGCCTGGTCCCTCAGACTCTCATTCATTTCCTCACTCAGCTGTTTGAGGGACTTGGATGGTACCTATTACCTCTCTCTTCCCTCCAAAGGCCAGCCAGCTAGAGATTTGTCCCACTGTCCATGCATCTGTTTCATGAACCACCAGTCTGCCCACGTATCTCATGCCCATGAACTTCTGTCTAGCAGTTGACACCTCTTCTCCACAAGTATTCGTTGGCCCTTTGGGGGTCAGTCAGGATTTCCATCCCTTAAAGGCCCCCCAGGTAATCAGGAGACATGGTAGGGGCTGTATCTACTGCCACCTTCAGACAGATAGACAGGACAGGGGCCTCAAAGACTACAAGGTCAGAGACTCCCCAGTCCTTGGATGGGGTTGCTACCCCTGACCATGGTCCCAGGGAGAAGCCAGGATCCCAACATCCTCAGATCAGCCTTGCATCTGTCTTGAATCAGTCACCAGCTGATTCTTTTGCCCCTCCCAGAGCCCAGGCTCCATCCCCAGCTCCAATGGCCACTCTGAAACCCAGTGCTGGATTATAGACAATAGAGGATTGGCCTTGGGTCTGCACGGAGCCAAGCAGATAAGGAGAGGCTTCCCTTTAAGGAATGAAGTTTTAGCAGCCTTGCTGGTGTAAATCTGATCCTAGTAGCTCAAAGGCCACCCCTCACAATATTTTCTCTTTCTGGTGTTTGAAACTACTAGGAAGCTTCTTAATGTACAGGTCTGACCTGTTACTTCTTTGTTTAGTGGCTCCAGATTGCCCAGAGAGCAAAATACAAATTCTTTAGTCTGGTGATCAAGACCCACTGTGATTTGCTGCAATTTGCCAGCCTAGTTTTCTTTTTCATACCTTCTTTTTAAAAAGTCTGTTTTAGCCAGATTGTAACTAATTGTCACCCCTTTTCCTCCTGCCCTCTCCCATCTGCGCCTTTACTCATACTGCTCCTCCGTGCCTGAATTATTCTCCCTCTTTATCTCAGCCTATTGAAATGCCTCTTTCTGCCCATGGATTAGGGAGTGGCTAAACAAATTGTGGAAGATGGGTGTCTTGAAATATTACTATACTCAAATACAGAGAAGCATGCAAAATCTTGTGTGAATTGATACAAAGATAAGAAGAACCAGAAAAACAACAGACACAATGGCTAAAACTGTATAATTAGGAAAAAAAAATTGCAACTGGATGTTGTGTACTTATTTTTTAATCATATTTAATTTTTTCCAATTAATCGAAATCCATCTTCTTTCCCTCTCACCTCCCCCACACCAAAAGAAGAAGAAAGAAAAATAAAGCCCTGGTAATAAGTATATATAGTCAAGTGAAAAGAATCCTGTGTTGGCTATATGTGTGTATATATACACATGTATGTACACATTGAAATATATGCATATATATATGTATGCCTATTTATATACATACATATATGTATGCCTATTTATATACATATATATGTGTGTGTATATATATTTCGATCTATACTCTGAATCCATCACCTTTCTGTTAGGATGTGAGCAGCATGTTTCATCAGGAATCCTCTGGAATTGAGGTTGGTCATTTCACTGACCGGAGTTCTTAAGTCTTTCAAAATTGTTTCTTAAAAAATATTATTGTCATGAAAATTGTTCTTCTGGTACTGCTTACTTCACTCTGCAACAATTCTGTTTTTTTCCCCTAAAACTGTCTTCTTCATTCTTTCAGCATAGTACTATTCTATGGTATTCTCCTTGGGACCATAGTCAGGGGTAGCAACCCCATCCAAGGACTGGGGAGTCTCTGACCTTGTAGTCTTTGAGGCC
>NW_020954563.1:8925712-8970440 GCF_900497805.2 Vombatus ursinus
TGGATACTTGTGGAGAGGAGGTATCAACTGCTAGACAGAAGTCCTATTCTATCATATTCATACACCATAACTTAATTGATGTGCACCTCCTCATTTCCAGTTCTTTGCCACTACAAAAATCACTGCTATAAATATTTTTGTATGTATAGGTCCCTTTCTTCCTTCTTTGATCTCTTTAGGATATAAATCTAGTAGTAGTGGGATCACTGAGTCAAAGGATATGCTGACAGTTTAAGAATTTGGGGGGCATAATTCCAAATTGATTTCTAGAATGTTTGGACTAGTTTACAGTTCCATCAACTGTGCATTAGTGTACCTGCTTTCCCAAATCCCCTCTAGCATATCATTTTCTATTTTTGTCAACTGTGCCAATCTGATGGGCATGAAGTGGAATGTCAGAGTTGTTTTAATTTTCATTTCTCCAATTACTAGTAGTCATTCGGGGCGTTTTTTTCAAATGATGTTTGATAGCTTAGATTTCTTCCTCTGAAGACTGTCCGTTATATCCTATGACCACTTATCAGTTGGGGAATGGCTCTTACTCTAATACATTTGAATCAGTTCCCTATATTTCTTAGTAATGACACCTTTATCAGAGAAACTTGATGCAAAGATTTCCCCCCATTCACCTTCTTCTCTTCTAATTTTATCTGCATTGGTTTTGTTTGTGCAAAATCTTTTTAATTTTATATAATCAACATTGTCCATTTTATCTCCTATAATCCTCTTTATCTCTTGTTTAGTCATGCACTTCAGAGATCTGACAGGCAATCTCTTTCTTGCTCTTCTGTTTATAATATTGCCTTTTATATTTAAATTATGTACCCATTTGGAGCTTATCTTGGTATAGAGGATGAGATATTGGTCTATACCTAGTTTCTGCCCAACTGTGTTCCAGTTTCCCTAAGTATTTTTTAAAACTTTTTAATCAAACAGTGAGTTCTTGCCCCAGTGGCTTTGGGTTTATCCAACATTAGGCTACTATGTTTATTTGCTTTTGTATATTGTACAATCTAATCTTTTCCACTGAAAAAACTCTCTATTTCTTACCCAGTACCAAATTGTTTTGACGATTACTGCTTTGTAGTATAGTTTGAGATCTGGCACAGCTATGCCGTTCTCCCCACTTTTTTTCATTATTTCTCAAGATTCTTGACCTTTTGTTCCTCCAGATGAATTTTGTTATTTTTTTCCCTAGCTCTATAAGATAATTCCTTACTAGTTTGAATGGTATGACACTGAAAAAGTGAATTAATTTAGGTGAACTGCCATGTATGTATGATGATCAAGCCTAACCCAAAAGAAGAGAGGAGAAAATGTGCTTCCCTCCCTTCTTTTCAGAGTGTGTGGGGAGGTGGGGCTATGGGTGTGAAACACTGCATAAATTGTCAGGCTTAGTTGATGTGTTGGTTAAATTTGATGAACTTTCGCCCTCTTTCTTTCTTTTTGCATCCTTTTCATAGAAGAGAGGGAGAAGGACATATTTGGAAATAAAACTATCAACAAAAGATATCAAAAACATTTTTTAAAAAATGTATTTTCCCTCAGAGTTCAGCTATTTCCTCCATGAAGCCTCTTCTTAACTTGTCTCCTCATCCTGATCCTCACCCCAACCCGAAGGTGATAGCTACACTTTGTAACACTCTCCTGTATATCACGGCTATTGGCATCTCTGCCTTGCCTCTGCTAGATTAGGAGCTTCCTGAAACCCCAGCCTGGGTCTTATTCTACTTTACATTTCTCTCATGGCCTTGCTTAATAGATACTTAATAAATGTTGGCTTAATAAATGAATGGCTGGTTAACAAATACTACTTGATATGATGTTCCTAAACTCCATTTGCTCCTTTCCTAGGCCTGATCCAAGGACGAAATCCTTTCAGGGACTTCTACACAACTTGGGAGACACTACAGTGGTTTCCAATCATGTTTTTATTGAAAACATTTTTTGGTTTCTGGAGTGAGGAGGGTCTGCAGTGGGGGAAGGAGTAGATAGTGGAACAAACCTCACTGAAGCCCTCTGGAGCCCGGCTTTTGCTATACCTCTTTCCACATTCCAGTCTCCCCTCTCCTCTGCTCCCAGTTCATTTGAATGGATTTATTTTTATGTAATTCAGAGGAACCTCCTCTCCAACCACAGTGGGATGAAGACTGGAGAACATGTGTAGTAGAGTGGAAAGAGTACTGGCTCTGGGTTCAAATTCCCCTTCTGATGCTTGCTACCTGTGTGCCTTTGGGTGAATCACTTAGCCTCCTTGTGCCTCAGTTTCCTCATCTATAAAATGAGGGTGTTGAACTAGTTGGCCTCAGAGTTCATTTGAGGCTATAGTCCTATGAACCTACGTCAAATGAAGATCAGTTAAAAGAACTGAGGATGCTTAGCCTAGAAAAGAGAAGCCCTCCAGGGCACATAACTAGTCTGATGAATATCTGAAGAGTTGTCACATGGAAGGAGGGATGCAATTAGTTCTGCTTGGCCCCAGGGGGCTCTGAGAGAAGTGGTGTGGGGAGGGACAATTCGAGAGAGTGTATTTCTGCTCAATAAGAGGAGCCTCCTAGTAACCAGACTTAGGAAAAACCAGACTTAGCGGCAAAGAGTTTTGGAGGTCTTCAAGAAGATGCTGAAGATGCTGAACCACTACTTACTTGTCAGAGAGGTGGTAGAGGAGATTCCTATCTACGGACAGTGTGGACAAAGTAATCTCCAAGGTCCCTTCCACCTCTGAGGCTCTGCAATTCCAAGATCCAAGGGCACTAGCAGGTAGCACAGTGCCCAGTGCCTTGCAAACAGCAGGCACTTAATAAGTGTTTGTTAAATTGAATGTAGTTTAGTGGGAACCTTTCCAAAGCTCCAGTAATGGGAAATGAATTACTTGACCCCATTACTTCCCTCCTTCTCACCTCATTGTAATAACTAAAATTGTTGGGAAGTTTTTCATTGTATCTAACCTAACTCTGTCTCATTTGATCTTTCTACCCACCACTTCTAATTCTGTCCTCTGGAGCCAAATCGAACAATTCCATGTACATACACGTACCAACATACACATTCAGGCAACTATATATCAAGCACATAAATGCAGACATTCACACAGAATCTACGCCAGCACATCATATTCCTTTACTAGACATCAAAGTGTCTTATTGTCCTGTTTTGGAAAGGGTACCCAGCCACTTGCTTCAAAGGGGTCAGGATATGTTTGATGGGTGCCAGGGAATGGAAGGACATTGTTGCAAAAGGGGGTCCATGATGCTCAGAAGGACTCTCCCCAGAAGTTGATTGCCCAGTTTAGGTCTGAGACTTGGCCCTAGGCTCGGCTCTCAATTCACCGGGAAATCACTATTTTGCCCTTGGAGGCCTCATTATAGTGGCATCTCCTGGCATCTGTTTGAGCTTAATTACAGGTTAATTAGGAAACAGGGGACTGTGACTTTTTTCCTTTCTTCCAGCAATTTGGGATAAATTAACTGTCTTCTTGGGTTTGTGCTCTGAGAAGCAGAGATAGAGGTGTAAAGAAAGAGACCCACACAAGTAAGACAAAAATAGAGAGACCCATGCAAAGTGAGACAAAGAAACAGAGAATCAGGGAGACAAAAAGAGAGGAGGTGGCCTTTGAACTGAATCTTGAAGGATAGACTGGCAGGATTTTGATAGTCGGGATAGGAGGGGAGGGAGGCTATCAGGACAAAGTTGCGGGGGCAGGAAAGCATTCTATGTGTTCCGGAAATGGTGAGTTTTCCAAATTTGCTTGGCCCGCTTGGAGATTATGGCTGACTGAGCAAATGGATTCAGATGTAGGAGGACCTTGAATGCCAGGCTAAGCAATTAATTCTTTCTCCTGCCAGGCAGTGAGGAACCATAGCAGGTTCTTGAACACGAGAGTGATGTTCTCAGAGCTGTGGATGAGGAAGATAAGTCTGAGTACCTGTACGAAGAGAGACTGGGGGATATTTCCTAGAGCGGTTGCATTTTCCATTAACCAAACCGCTGCCCTCCCTTGTAGCCTTCCCTCTCCCCCCACCCCCCACCCCGCAGTCCCAGGCAATCCGGAAGCTGCCGAAAATCAATGCTTGAGGTCGAAGGGACCCCAGCTCTGAGGCTCCGAGGCCTCGGCAGAAGGCTCTCCTCAGTGCCTCTGGCTGGGTTGCTCACTGCCCTGCTGACCAGCTTGCATCACCAATGCTCGGTCCCCAGCCTGGCTCTCCATGGAACCTCCTCACGGGGATGAATGAAAGAGCTCATGAATATTCAGGCTTGGCAGGGCAGATCCCTTTCAGCTAAATCTCATCACGGGGCTGGCAAGAAGGGAGAGACTCACTAAAAAGAATGCAGTGAGGAACGCGATGTGCAGCGCTGGAAACGGGGGCTTCGCCAGAACCTGACACCGCACATACGCACAGCCCCAAATAAAGTTCCTTTCACTGGGGAAATAATAAGGGGACGTGGATCCCACCCGAGGGTTCCTATGGCAACGGCACCGCGGTGTCGGAGGAGGAGAAGGCCTGGGAGAGATAAGAGCTGCGTAGGGTCTAAGAATAGAGGCAGAGGACAGGGATGAGCAGGGCGGGGCTGGCTCTGTTTAATTAGGCCCGTCAAACTTGAAGCCCGAAGGGACCAAGGGGAGCAGGAGGCGGACCTTGTGGAGAGAGGAGCCCAGGCCCGAGCTGTTGCTGGAGCGGAGTTTGCTTTCCAGGGCCTCAGTCACTCTCAGGGCTCCCACCTTGAGCACCCATTCCCCACCCCGGGCTGTGGCACTCCTGTCTCCTCCACCCCCACTCCCACCTCCCGCCCTCGGCGGCCACCCACCAGTTCCCCTTGAGAACCTTCCGGAAATCCCTGAAAGACTCTTTGAAGACGCCTTCATTTTAAGGGAAACTGAGGTCTAGAGAGGGGATAGGACTTGACCATTGTCGTATGACTAACAATTACTGACAGTGCTGGGAATAGAACCCAAGATTCCTGTCTCTCAGGCCACCAACATCCTAGCCTCTCTCTGTCCACCCCACCCCTCCACTTCTTATTGTTGTCAAGTGTCAAACCGAGATTGGAGAGCCGGGCGTGCGTGGGAGCATGAGAATTGTTTCTATTCCATTTGTCCCTACCTCAGGCTCCCTGGGACACTGATGGGCAAGGGTGGGGATGGGGAGGATGGGGAGTGTGGCTTGGTTCCCTTCAGGACTTACTTAGGGGACAAGCACAGTACACTGTGGAAAGATTCAAGTCTCATTTCTGATGCTTACTGTCACTGCACAAGACCCTTTCTCTCTCTCGGCCTCAGTTTCCTTATCCATAAAATGAAAGGGTTGTACTAGCTGGCCCCTGGAGTCCTTTCCACCACTAAATTTGTGATCTTATTACATATCCCACTGTGCTTTTCCCCAGGAAAATCTCCTTTATTTACAAGGTTCTGGCTGAGGGACAAGCCTTTACTTTCTCCAGGCTTTTAGTCTAGCATCTATCCAT
The DNA here is from genome assembly GCF_900497805.2 of Vombatus ursinus. Lineage (NCBI taxonomy): Eukaryota > Metazoa > Chordata > Mammalia > Diprotodontia > Vombatidae > Vombatus > Vombatus ursinus. Next base: position 8,931,176 of record NW_020954563.1, read on the forward strand.
CTATCACCTGGTTGGCCCGGTCTGAGAGAGTAATGTGAATCTGGATCCCTCGTTCTCCTTTCTCCATGGCTCCCTAGCCCAGGCTTTGACTGAGGGGCTCAGAGCCCTTCCAGAAGGCCATTTGAAAGTGCAAGAAAAAGGAAATTCACTGGCCTCTGCTAGGTCTCCCAGGGAAAGAAGATCCTATCTCTTTATTGCTCCCTTTCCATCATCTTTATCCTTCTAGTTTATAACAGAAAAAGAAAAAAGATACTGTTCTACTTCATTCTCACTGCCCACCCAAAAACTCACTTAAATGCTTGCTGAATGAATGCCACCCACCATCCATTGGGACCATGGTCCTTAACTAGTTACTACATTTATTTAGCATGCATATATTAAGCAGAGCTCTGTGTTGGGCTCTACAGGAGAAAATGTCTAGGCAACATAAAACACCCTGCCATTGTAGACCTTCCAGTTTACTGGGGAATAAGACACAAAAATAATGAAAATATATAATATTATATAACAAATGTATTAGGGAGCTACGAGGCTCACGGACTCTCAATGCCGGAAGGGATGTTGGAGATGATACAGACCAAGCACTTATTTTTTTGGAGGCAGGTGAGAATTCAAACCCAGAAATGAGAAGTGACTTGTCTAAAGTGACACAGGTTATCAATGTCAGACCTGGGACTAGAACCCAGGTTTTCAGGTCCAATGCTCTTCCTTCATTTTCTTTCACTAGTTTAATAAAACTGCTCATCTTCAATGTCGTCTCCTAATTACAATGTCCACCTCTGTCATCAACACCTTTTGTTTCTAGTGAACCAACCAATAGCATACCAAGCTGGCCCTGCAGCTACTTTCCAAGATGCCTCAGCCTTTGGTAAAAAGGGATTTGGGTTTTGTTGTTGTTATTGTCGCTTCAATCTTTTTAGACTCATTCTCAACAAAATAGTTGATAGGAAGTATTCTTCTCACTAATGCTTACTTTGTTATCCCTCTATCACCTTTTCTGGTGCTGAAATAAAGTTGGGATTTACCAACTTCCCGGAGGGTAGTCAGCTCCTGCCAGGTGCTGTCTCTCCTCCAACTGTAGACAAGATAACAGCAGGGATCTAGGATGGGCCAGGTGATACATAGCCTCTGGGATCAGATTTGGATATAGTGGAACAATGTTGACAGGTAAGGAAACTCATGAAGAGCAGGGTAGAACGTCCTGTGTGTCAGAATGGTCCATAATGGCGACTGAAAAGCAGAAGCCCACAGCTGCCCAGTGCCCAATAAAAACACCATTGTGTGTGATCTCCCTTCAGGATTGTGAGGCAAATGCAGAGTACTACGAAGGTTGAGGCAGCGCATTTATTTATTTATTCATTCATTCAACAAGCATTTATTATCAATCCACAAACATGTATGAAGTACCTACTGTGTGCCAGACACTGTACTAAGTGCTAGGGACATCAAGACAAAACAAGAAAGTCTCTGTCCTTTCCCCCATCCTTTTGAGGGGAAGCAACGTAAACAGATACAGACAGTTCTCTTAACGCAGTCCCCAGACCTCCCCCTCCCCTCTCGCAAGGCCCCGCCCACTCCGAGACTGTGCAGGGCCAGCAGCTGGCGGCTTCAGTGCTTGGAGCTGAGGACCCCTGGCCCCCATTGCTTCTGCGGCTGCCGGCAGCCGCCCCTGCCACCCGCCCTCTGGGAGTTAAATCTGCATAATGCGAATTTATGCAAAGCAAGAGCAGTCAGCAAATATGAAATGTATACAAACACATAAAAAGTAATTTGGGGAGGCATTAGCAAATGAGGGAATGGGGTAAGTTTCACGTAGGAGGTAGTACTCAAGATGAGCTTTGGAGGGAAACTATGGGTTCCACAAAGAAGGATTAAGGAGAGAGTGCACTCCAGGCATGGGAAACTGCCTGTGCAAAGGTATGGAGGCAGGAGGTGGATTCTTCTGTACGGGAAACAGCAGATAAGCCAGTTTGGCTGGAATGTAGAGTACATGAAAGAGTGTAATGTGCAATAAATCTGGAAAAAGTAGGCCAAGGCAAGATTATTAAGGGCTTTAAAATTCAAAAGGAGTTTGTAGTTTATCCTAGAGGCAAACAACAACAACAACAAAAAAAACCCCGAATAAAAAAATCACTAGAATTTCTTAAACAGACAAGTTACCTGTGTTTTAGGAATAGTACAATTATATGCATTTGTCATGCAATCAGATAATAGACAATGAACAGGAGGGATGATAGATGGACTATCTCATTTACCAGCTGGATACCATAGGACCACAAATAGCAAATCAAAAGCCTGAAAACTTGGTAGGCTGAACCAAGGGTTCAGTTGTTCAGACAAAGAAGAATACCTGATACTGTGCTCTGGTGTCCAACAGCTCTGAACTTGTGTTATGTAGGGAGAAAACATGTGCACTGGATGACCAGGTGAATGAACCATGTCTTCAGCTCAGGTGGCTGCCACCAGGTGGTAGGGCATCACAAGAGGGTCTTTACCCAGAGAAATCTTGAAGCATATGGCACATGCTTCTACAACTAAATGTACTCTTCTCTATGAAAACATAACTTTGTACCTTAAAATTACATAGATCTGTAAACCTCACTGTATAAGAGATGGATAAACAGAGAACTTAAAAAAAAAAAAAGGAGCAAGACTGAGAAGAAAATAGAAATCCGTAAACATGCAGGGTATCCCTAAAGGTCTTAATGTAGTTTTAATCTTCAATAGTTTAAAAAGCTTTTTAAACTACTGAAGATTAAAACTATGACTTTTGGGACACCAGTTATTATGTAGGCAATAACTAGCGTTTCACAGTTTTAAATTGGACTCATTTTTTAGACTCAGAGATCTTCCTGGTTGTTGACTCAGTTCAGTTTTTAAGGCTACTGAGCAGGTGTGAGGCAAAAATTTGGACTCCACAAAAGTCTTCTTGTTTCTTTCTGCTGTCTATTGGTTTCTTCCGGCTGCCTACAGACACACCATGTCTCTCCCATCCTTAAAAAAAAAAAACAAAACCTTCTGGGGCAGCTAGGTGGCAGCTAGGCAGCACAGTGGATAGAGCACTAGCCCTGAAGTCAGGAGGACCTGAGTTCAAATGCGGCCTTAGACCAAACACTTGACACTAGCTGTGTGACCCTGGGCAAGTCACTTAATCCCAATTGCCTAACCAAAAAACAAACAAACAAACAACAAAAAAAAAAAACCTTCCCTGGATCCTACCCTCCTGGTTACCTTCCAATCTCTGCTCCCTTTCTTTGTCAAACTTCTTGAAAATGCCATCTTTCCTTGGTCCTTCCTCTTCCTCTACTCTCTCCATTGTGTAAAGTGTTCGCAATGAAGTTTCTGGCCTCTTTCAGAAATCACCAAGGATCTTTTAATTGCCACACCTAATGGCCTCTTCTCAATCTTCATTCCTCTTCACCTTTCTGCAGCCTTGGGCACTGTTGACTACCCTCTCTTCTTTTGAATATTCTTTCCTCTCTGGGTTTTCATGACACTGCCCTCTCCTGGTTCCCCTGCTTCCTTCTCTATGTCCTTCACTCCATCATTCATGTTACACTCACCCGCTGTAATCCAAGGTTTTATCCTGGGCCCTCTTCTCTTTTCTCTCTACTCTCAATCAATTAATCAACATTTATTAAACAACTACTATGTACCAGACACTGTGCTAAGCTCTTTCTCGCTTATTAACCTCATCAGGTTCCATCGATTCAATGATCATCTCTATGCAAATGATTCCCAGTCTATATGTCCACACTTAAATTCTCACCTGAGCTCCTGTTCTACATGGATACTGATTGGACACTTTGATAGTATTTTCTTTTTTTTCTCATTTCACATAAAGACAACTTTTAACATTCATTTTTATAAGATTTTGAGTTCCAAATTTTTCTCCCTCACTCCTCTCCTCCCTCCCTAAGATAGTAAGCAATTTGATATAGATTATATATGTTCAATCATGTAAAACATTTCCATATTAGTCATGTTGTGAAATAAGAAACAGAATAAAAGGAAAAAAACTATGAAAAAAGTAAAGTGAAAATAGTATGCTTTGCTCTGTATTCAGACTCCATAGATTCTTTCTCTGAATACAGATATCATTTTTCATCATGAGTCTTTTGGAATTATCTTGGATCATTGCATTGCTGAGAACAGCTAAGTCTTATTAGATACATTGAACTAGATTTTCTATAGGTAGCTCAAACTTGATATGTACAAAAGAGAGCTCATTATGTTGTGTGTGTGTCCCCCACCCTCGACCTCAACCAAAAACCACCCCTCTACCAAGCTTCTCTATTCCTGCTGAGGGCACCACCATCCTCCCAGCCCCCCAGGTTCACAACTCCAGTGTCATTCTTAACTTCTCAGTTCTCTCTCACTTGTGTCCAGTCAGCCGCCAGGTCTTGTCTTCACAGCATCTCTTGACTTTGTCTCCTCCTCGTCATTCCTACAGCCACCACCCCGACACAGGCCCTCATCATCTTTCACCTGGACTAGTTCAATAGCCTCCTAATTGCCCTCGCCTACTCAAACCTCTCTCCACTCCAATCCCTCCTCCATACAGCTGCCAAAGGGATTTTTCCAAAAGTCCAGGTCTGACCATGTCACCCTCTCCCTACTCAATAAACTCCCCATTATCTCCAGGATTAATTACAAATCTGGAGCAGTGGATAGAATGCCAGCCCTTAAGTCAGAAAGACTCCTCTTCCTGAGTTCAAATCCAGCCTCAGATACTAACTAGCTGTGTGACCTTATGCAAGTCACTTAACCCTGTTTGCCTCATTTTCCTTATCTGTAAAAATGAGCTGGAGAAGGAAATGGCACACTACTCCAATATCTTTGCCAAGAAAACTCGACAAGGGGTCACAAATGACATGACTTAAATGACTAAACAACAAAAACAAGTTATAACCCGTTTGGTATTTAAAGCTCTTCACAACCTGCACTCTTGTTTTCCTTCCAGTCTCTTTACACCCCACTCCCCTGCTCCCCCATGCACTCCGTGATCTGGCCTAGTGGCCTGCTTGTGTCCATCTCCGCACTGCCTGACAAGACTCTTCCTTGCAGAAGCCACGTGGCTGTGTTGCTTTCATTTATGTAACTGCTCCGAATACCAAGGATTGGTGTCACCTGACTGCCTACCTCTGGCCTTTGAGTCCTCAAGGGTAGAATCTCTCTTTTCTGTTCAGACACTGCTCCTCTCTTACTAAATAGTTAATTCCTAATAAAGCCTCATTTTGCCTTTTCCTCATTTCTCTGTTTTTCCTCTCCAGTCAGAATAAAGTTCAGAAACAACAACTAGGTTTCTCCCCACTATGTCACACACTGTAAAGCCCTTCAGGACAGGAACCAGTTCTCTTAATTATTTCATCTCACCCACAGTGCTTACTTAGCACAGGGCACAATACATAAGTCCTTAATAATACTTGCCAATTTGATTGCTTTAGAGACAGCTGTGTAATGGAAAAGAGACAGGAGTGCCTAGGAGACAGAAGGCCTGGGTTCTAATCTCAGGTCTGCCACTAAGTCACTGCAGATCTTTGAGCATATCTCTTTCCTCCTCTCTGATCTTCAAGGTCCTTCAGTTTCTGATCTTTCAGTAAAATGTGGTTGTTGGAATGGATAATCCCCTCCTGCTCTGTCATTCTGTGTTCTGAGGTTCCTCCCAGCTCTGATGATCTACATAGCTTATGTTCCAAGAGCCCTTCCAGAACTAATACTATGACTTTCCATTCTAAATCACTGTAACTATTCCAAATCTCAGGCTTTGTTGTAAATCTTTCCTATGTCCCCAGGCTTCTATGAACCCCTACCCCTTATCATCCATCACCCTCCATTCTCCCTGGGGAGACCTTTGTGAGACAGGAGGGAGGGTATTGATTTTCCCTTTATGGTTTGATTCTTGGATTTCTCAGAGACAATTGTAATAGACAACACCTTGAATTCATACCTTCCTCTTTTCCTAGGAAGACTCAAGCTCCCTCAGCGATAAAATCCAATTTATCCTCCTAACTGCCAATGGAGAGATTCAGGTTCTGGGATCATTTTATTTAGTTTTACAAGTAAAGATTTGGGAACACAGAGTGTGACTTGTTCAAGATCACACAAGCCAGTCAGTAATGAAAGACCATGTTAGGGAGTAAGGATTTGTTGTTCAGTCATTTCAGTTGTGTCCCATTCTTCAGGGCCCCATTTGGGGATTTCTTGGCAAAGATATTGGAGTGGTTTACCATTTCCTTTTCCAGATCATTTTGCAAATAAGGAACTGAGGCAAATAGGGGTAAGTGAATTGCCTAGTGTCTCATAACTAGTTAAGTGTCTGAGGATGGATTTGAACTCAGGAAGATGAGTCTTCCTGGCTTCAGGCTATCCAATGGGCTACCTAGCTGTCCCTAGTAAAGGTTAGCTTATATATAAGTATTTGCAGAACTTAGGTCCCTGATGTGAAATAGATACAGAAAAGCAAAACATACTTTTCTGGTTAGAATCCTCAAGCACGGCAAAGAGCCTCAATCAATTAGGCTTGAAAATAGAATGGTAAACAGAAACACAATTTGTGAATTCATGCCCAGGTGAAGAATTAAAAAAAAAATCCCAGAAATGGTAAGGTTGGAGTTGTCTAAGGAATGTCAACTCGCCCACCTCCAGCATGGTAGGGAGATGGAGGAAATGCAATTTGAAGTCTAAGTAGTTATTGAGGATGTGACATCTGGGCTGTGTGGGTGAGTTGCAACCACAACATGGGAATGTTGGATACAGTGATGAGTATAGGAAGTGTTGGGAAAATCCATGTGGGGGAGGGGGAAGAGGAGGAAGGACTTGGAGATAGAAAGTAGGAATAGAAAGGGGAGAATGTGATTAAAGGGAGATAAGGGGAAAGCTGAAGAGAGAAAGCGGAGAGATGAGGAAAATAGGGAAAAGGAAGAGGTCAAAGAAAAGATGGGAGATAGGGGAAGAAAGGGAATAGAGAAGAGGATGGCTGGGGAAGAGAAGGTAGAGACAGAGGAAGTAATGGGAAGGGAGAATTTCATGCCGAGAATTAGTTACAAATCATGTGAAATAGGAAGGGAATAAACATGTACATAGTGCCTACTAGGAGCCAGGCACTGTGCTAAGAGCTTTACAAATAACTCATTTCATCCTCACAATAATCTGGTGAACATCAACCCTGTGAGGTAGGTGCTGTTATTATTCCCATTTTACAGATGAGAAAATTGAGGCTGACAGAGGTTAAGTGACTTATCCAGGGTCATACAACTAGTAAGACTGGATTTGAACTCAAGTCTTCCCAACTCCAGTCAGCAGAGCTCCAAGCCAATAGCACTTTATTAAAGGCCCCCTCACATCTTCCTCATGGCCTGAGATGGTGCCTTTCCCCAGGGCCTTACCTTTATAGGGCTTGATACCCAGACACTCAGAAGAGGCAAAGTGAAAGTCTTATCAGTTGATACACCTTGTTCATGACCCTCCAGGAGGGCTAACAATGATGCATCAGCATGAGTGGTCACAGGATGGGCAAGAGGGTAGTCCGAGATACAAAAATTAGTTGGAGGACTTTCTATATCTTTTTTTTTTTTTGCAAGGCAATTGGGGTTAAATGACTTGCCCAGGGTCACACAGCTAGTGAGTATCATGTGTCTGAGATCGGACCTAAACTCAGGTCCTCCTGACTCCAGGGCTGGTGCTCTATCCACTGTGCCACCTAGCTGCCCTGACTTTCCATATCTTTAAGACAGCCCAGCCATGCTGGTCTTGGTCATACACTTATCACCCAAAAGAGTGGAAGTCCCCTGGTCAGCATTCTTGTGGTTAGGCAAGTGAATTTGATAACAGGCCAGTGAACAGTGAACTTAAAGCTTGTCATGTAAAGTCTGTGGCCTATTATAAGAAAGAATATGTTTTATCTAATTATCCCTAAATATATGTAAAATATGTATTAATGTATTTCTATACAAATATTACTAGATGAGTATATCACTAATAATTGCTAAGAATCATTACCCCTGGCATCACACTGAACTGATTAGTAATGACTGGAATAAAATAGGGGTCTGATAAATCATTCCTCACACTTCAAGCTCACCAGGTCCAACTCTTGCTCTACAGCTGTGAAAACTAAGGTTCAGAGAAGGTGACTTGTCCCAAACCATAGAGTTAGTAGCAGTGCTGGGGAAAGAACCCATGATTCCCAATTCCAAGGTCCAGACTTGCTGCTACACCCTAAGAATAGCTAACCAGTTCTTTGAATAAGCCTGCATTTTCAAATGATAGGGTCTCCACAGCTGCAGAATTTAGTCTTCTCAGCCTCCCACCTCCTTGGACCTTTCCATACATATTCTGATACATCTTAACCTGTATGTTGTTTAGTTCTTATACAGTTTCTCCCTAACAACAACCCTGTAAGGCAAGTGCAGACTTAACTAACCTTGTTTTTTTCAGTTAAGGAAACCAAGACATAGAATGGTCAAGAGACTTTTCTAAGGTCACCTAAAAAAGTGAATGACAGAATTTGAAACCAGGGCTCCTTCCAGAAACCAGCCTGACTGCTCCTCTTCCAAGGTCATAAGTAGACTCAAGGGGAAGCTACATATCCAGGGGTCAAAGTGGCCTCCAACCTGACCTGAGAGGAAGCTCCTGGCCTTAGCCCTGGTCAGCCTTCAGATCTGCAAGGTAGGGGCCCAGGAAAAAAGGTGGGAGAGGAGAACAGCAGAGTCAGGCTGGTCTGGGGGTTAGAAAGGCATGAAGGTCAAAGCCACAGCTGGGCTCCCAGTTCAAGTATGCAAGTACAAAAGGCAGCCTTAAATGCACAGGTGGTGTTGCATAGAATTTGCATCCTAAGCCACTGATATAAATTAAAATAACCTAGATGGATAGGGCAGGTGGCCTGGGAGAAAGACAGGAAGCAGCTTTAAAGGATCATTGTAAGTTCATCCAAGATGACCAAGAGCAACTCTCTCACCCCATCCCCCTGGATGAAAGTCAGGCACCAACATGACAGACACATGAAGACACTTCACATAGGCACATACAAACTACTTGCATATACTCCAAGTATTATGGACTCTCACAATGTCAGAGCTGCAATGGACTTTAGAGACACCTCATTTTTATAGCTGGGGAAACTGAACACCTGAGGAGGAAGAGACTTGGGCAGGGCCACACAACAAATTAATATGCAAAGTTCAATTCAAAATCTCCAAGCAGTCTGTGAGTGGAAGTCCTAATGTCCAGAGCTCAGATCCCTTTGGGTCTCACCTTGAAAATTGTGCCCTAAAGCCTAACTCACTGCTAGCCCTTGCTTCCCCCCAAAAAGAAAACTTGGCCCACTTGATTCCATTCTGACTTTAATGAATATGTGGTCAAGACTGGACTTGTTTCTATCACAGGGACAGATTTAGTGATGACTCACCAACGACGTGCTCTCCAATCACTGTCCTTCCCATTCATTCAGACTGGGCATTTCTCCACACGGTCTGTGCTCACATCCGAACACAGTAACTATCCTGACAGCCAGACTATTGATTCATCCCTTTTCTGGTTCGTCGGACAATTTCCCTATTGCCCATAATGACCAAACATAATAGCACCTGGTTGTGAGATAGGCTGATGCCAGCATCCCTGCTTTCTGCTTCGTGGGGACCTCCTGTCTTGGCCTTTCTGGGGACCCTCAGTTTAAATAGAAAAATGGAGTTGGTTTCAAGCAGCGTCGCTTATTCTCACATCGCACTCCTGCTCTGGAACCAACAATTGTTCCCTACTGCCCGAGACATCAAAGATTGGTATTGAAAGCCCTCCACAGTCTGGTTCCTAGACAGCTTACTCCTCTAACATACCCCAGGGCCTCCGTTTGACTGATGCTTAAAGGGATTCAGTGGCAGAATCTATGTTTTCCCATCAAGGAAGAAACTTGGCATTGTTATATACTTTTTGATATAAATCATTAAGGTCATTAAGTCCAGGGGTCTAGATTTACCCACACCAGGTTAGAGACTTGGGACTTAATCCACAGTAGTACCTGCCGTGGTTATTTTTGAGTCCCTTGAAGAATCAGCCTGTGGCAAAGTCTGTATTTCATATGCTCTGGGAGCATCCCTGCTTCACAGGAGCTCATGAAAATAAAACAATGAAGGGGTTAGACAAGGCAGTTGGGCACAGCACATCTCTTGAGGAGCTAAAAGACTAGACCTAGGCTCGGGTCCTGGCACTATCTCAGAATAGCCGTGTGTCCTTGGAAAAAACAATTAACCTCTGGTACTTATTTATAAAACGTAGAAGTACTTTTCCTGCCTCAATGGGGATGTTGAGAGATAAATTAAATGAGATGATTATATTCTCCACCCAAAAGACATAAGAGAAGAGGAAAAACAAATCAATGTGTAGCCAAATTAAAAACTGAAAAGACACAATCTGTAACAAAATTAATTTCATCCTTCATCATTTCAAGGCGCTTTGCAATGTGGGCCTTTTAAAACCTAACAATGTTGTGCTAATGCAGCAACTTCCAACCTCTGGCTCCCTCCAGAACTAAGTGGACAGAAAGCCCAGAAGGGAGGTTGCATCATGCTCCTGATTAGGCCTGCTAAGGAGAACAGAGTAGATAAATGAACACAACCATTTGGCACCACTGACTATGGAGATGATCTACAAGGCAAAGCCTGCCCCACTGGGAGCCTGATAATGAAATAAGCCTCTTAAAGCCCCACAGTGACAACACACCATGACTGGGCAAATCTTTCAAGATGTCTCTATGGGACTATACAATGAAAGTTATTTTTCAAAGCTTAAGACAGCTGTCATCAACCTCACACATATGGATTTTGGTCCATAGTGGTGGGAATTACAACTCTTGCCTCTCCAGTAGAATGCGCTGGGGCACACAACCAAAGTTGCCCCCACGCCAAGTCTGTATTCAGTAACTGTTCATTGGCAATGTACTCTGCAGTGGCCAGATTGTACCTGGAACTGTGTTCAGTTCTGATACCAGATTTTAGGAGGAACATCATCAAGCTGTATCACATGCAAAGGAAGGCTACCAGGAAGTTTAAAGAACCAGGGATCTTTTGCTGTGGCTGCTAAAGCTACAGTAACACCATATCCATGGCATCTGCTACCCCATGGCCATGGGCCTCAAAAAGGGCCCCAAAGTCACCACGAATGCTTTGAAGCCTCAAAACTGCCACTGGGGGTGCTTGACCAAACTCAAAGTTTGTGAGAGACGTGATTTGGGATGTGTGTGTGTTTGAAACTTGTGAAAGGCCATGTTATTGTTAAGAATCTCCAAGGATAAGAGAACTCAAATTCATTAAAAAAAAAAAAAAGGTGGGATTTCCAAGAGGGAGAGAAAGGAGTTCAGCAAAACATCCTGCCTGCCATGAGGAAGGCTGCTGTCAAGGATTAACCTCAACCCTGCCTCTCTTTTCCAACTACCCAATGACGACTTGACAAATAAAACTGAATAATCTTAAAAAAGAATTGGAGATGTTTTGTCCAGTGGGAAAAGCCATTAGTCTAGATAAGAAGGGTATTGCCATCACAGAATACTTCAGAGTGCAGTCCACAGTCCAAGAAACCAACTCCACGCTACGTTAAAGAACCCTGGCTTTGAAGTCAGAGGATGCAAGTTCAAATTTCAGCTCTGCTACTTTTTACCTGTGTTACTTGAGACAAGTCATTTGCCCTCTGGACCTCAGTTTCCCTACCTATAAAATGAAGGACATGGATTCAATTACCACTAAAATCTCTTTCAGCTCCAAACCTTATGATGTTCAACTATCAAAGACTTACAGAATCCTACCTTTGGGAGATACCAGAGAGGTCATATCATTCATTCAACAGGTTGTTTGATGGATGAATCTCCTCTATACATAAAGTCCTTGACCTTCTGAGGTCCCTTCCAATTCTGAGCAGCTGTGATTCATTTTACCCGTGGCCCACTAAGTATATGCCAAAAATAATAATGGTAATTGTTACAATTCACATTACCTTCAGCCCACTAAGCAGTTTTTATAACGAAGTACAGCAGCTCTCACTACCAGCTTGACACAATATTATTTCCAATTTTCCAAAGCGTTAGAAAGTGGTACAAACAGAAGGACCTTGGTTTAATAACTAGAATCAGGAAATACTTAAAGGTGAATTTGGTCCTGCGTAAGGTTTGGCAGATAGGGCATTGAGACTCTTGGGAAACTTCCAGTCACCTTTCTCCCTTGGATGGGGCCCTCTAGGCTGTCACTGAATAACTATTCCCTATTTTTGACTATTCCATCTAGCACCCAACATAGAAGCAAGCACATAGCAGGAGAGGGGACAAGCCTGCAAATTGGATTTATGAAGTTGAAGAACTAGAAGAGTTCAATGGAAAGTAGGTATTCAAAAACAAGATGAGTTAGTCCAAAGACAGGATCTCTCAAAGGGCTGAAAGCAGATATAGCCTGAAGCAAAAGCTTCTGAGAATCTCTGGGTGCTTAGGAGAGGGTCTTCAACCTATCCTTTCAGCCCAGAGCCACCATTCCCCACGGCAGGCAATCCTAACCATCCCTCTTCCCTTTAAAGCCTACACTACCTGACGTGACTTGTTTTCAGTGCATCCACTGCATCTACTCTGCATTTCCTCCCCATCACGCTGCAGGGGCTAGAATCTGACCAAAATCTGGTGGACTACCGAGTACACAGCAGACTGCTGAGCTACAGGAACATTAAATAATATTTACAACAGGAGGATGCAGGGAAACTCGTTGCTCATGGGTAAGGGAGATCAGTTGCAGGGGAGCCATTCTGCTGGTTGAGTGCTATGAAATTTGCTTGAACAAGGCTTGGGAACAGTCATCGTTTGTCACAAGGCAGCTGAAAGGGTCAGAAAAGCAGTCCTTCTGTTGATTGTGCTAAAAATATAAACAAATCAGCTTTACAAATACATCCTCAGGACGTTAGGTTTGTGAATTTGTCTTTTCAAGGCATTCTCTTCTCACCAGCTTCACTCCTGTAATAATCTGGTTTCTCAATACTAAGGGAAAAAATTAAATGCCTGTAAGTTAAAATATTATTGAGAAATGCAGGCAGGGAATATAGTTCTATTGGATGTATTTCTAACTTAGCTCCTGATTTATGTGCTCTTTGCCATCCATAAAATGGAGTTAGAATAGATGATCTCTAAGGTTACAGGCAGTTTTAAAAACTTCATGTCATTTATCTGTTCTCTGTCTCAGTTTTCCCACAGGTAAAGTGAAGGAAAGGAAATTTTGGCTGCCACCCTGCTCCTTATCCTTAGGGCCGAATGGGGCCAGGAATTAGCTGGGGTAAGGGACTCCCTTTAAGTGCTGAAAAAATGGAAATGGCAAACCTGACAATGCCCTAGTCTGGAGCACCAACATTACCTATGTAGAGACTCACACGCAACAATTTTATTCTCAAGGAAAAGATTTAATACATCCAACCTTCTTATAAAGCAATCTCCAAGGAAACAAGTGGAACTAAAAATCCTACCTAGTCAGGATTCTCATTCAAAAGCTGAAGCACCAGAATGTGTGTTAGAGAAAGTGGCAGCGGGGGTTTGCTCTGTTGTACAACATGACAAGGTGAGCAGTTCAGGGCAGTCTCCCTTCAAATACAACATTTTGCCTACAGGTTACTGGCATAACCTTTCAGCTCCATTCCAGGTGGATGCTTCAATTAATCAGAAAAACTGACAGTTACAGGGAAGAAATGGGGGGAAGAGGCCAGGGGAAAGGGCACTAAGGCCTAGGGAAGTTAGGTAAAATTGTAAACTATTCAGAGGTCCCAACATGGGCCACAAAGCTTCCATAACATATGGAAACAACCACTGGGGGAGGAGGAGGTTTGCTTTCTTCTTGCTGTTGAATTACAGCAATACCAAAAACCATCGTGGGAAGCCTTCTTTTACCAAGCAGTTCTAGAGAAGCTCATCAGTTCATGTGGCGGGATTCCTATTCCAGAAGGATCAGAAAAGGGTGTCATGGCTGCAGCAGGCTATGCAGGTGGTATGGCCTCTCATAGTAACTGTCCTGGGCCCAGTGGAGTTAGATGATCTGACCCCAGAACTAGTGGAATGTAATTTAAGCAGAGATTGAAAACTACTCTAGTCCTCAGGCACTGCTGAACTGTCTTCCATACCTCGAATACATCTGGATTTCCTTTGGAGACATCTTGTTTCAGAACATCAAACAACAATATTAAAATTTAGCAGGCACAGTAATCTTCTCACCTGTCACTACTACACTCCTCTCCTTCCACCGACTTTGAAAGACATCTAGGGAAAATAATAATATCAAATACTAACAAAGATAGAGTTTGTAGTTTCTGATTAAAAAAAAAAAAAAAAACAACAACCTATCCCAAGGCAGTCTCCTTCCCAAGGAAAATTTGGTGGCTCTCTCTCCCAGTTCAATTTTCCTTTAGAAGGAATTAAGTTGTCACTCAGGCAGCTTCTTTGAAGATCTTACATAAGAGTTAGTTTTGGTGAAATTCAATCAGACCAGTAAAGTACCAGGCTGGTGTAGCAGGAGGTGAGAAGGGGCCACAGCAGAAGCCCCAGGGACCCAGGTTAGTAGACATAGACACCCTATTCCAAACCCATGAAATGGGACCAGAGACAATGGAACTCTAGCTCCCCATCACAGTTCAAAAGGACATCCAGCAGAAAGGAGCTTCAAATTCAAGATGACTGGCCTCTTGGAAAGAAGAGAATCATTTGCTTATGGTCTCAGAGCTAGCCTGTCATTTCCAAGTTAACATCTTCTGGAAGCTCCACCACTACTGGGGCACAGTCATCTGGCTCTGCCTCAAAGTCCCATTTGAATTTCTTAGTCAGATGGGCCTTGAACTTCTCTGCCTTCCGCCTCAGTGTCTCATCAACAGTGGTGCTGCAAATGTAGGAAAAGAAAACCTGAAGGGAATAAAAGAAAAAAAAAGTCATTCCTTAGAAATGAGATCAAGCAGAAATGGGGATGTGGAAATTTCCCTGCTGGGCTGATCTCTTCCTATAACTGGTGGATCAGCTGCTACTGGCTGTTGTCCAGGACACCTACTGTATTCTACCCAATGAGAGAGAAGAGGAGAAGGAGAAACAGGAACATAATTTGGTTAGAAAATAAATGTCCAAGATAGAGCTACCTCACCCCAAGGTCAGGTCTCACCTATGTGCTATGTGGTGGCATATCCAACTTATAGATGCCTTGCCACTAAAGGGACACATCTTTGGAGGAGAAGCAGGTAGCAAAGGCCTGAAGGTACCCCCCCCCCCCCCACAATCAGTGGTGCAGTTCTAAGGAGGCAGATTTTGGATCAATATAAGGAAGAATTCCCTAACAGTGGAACAACTACCCCATGAGAGTGAATGAAGACTCACAGAAGCAGGAATATCTCACTTGGGGATGTTACAGAGGGAATTCATGCTTTAGGGGTAAGGCTTAAATTAGATAAATTCTAAGGTCCCTTCCAACTGGAAAATTATAAACTTCCTTTGCCAATTATCAGTGGAGCTAGAGCGATGACCTTTCTTTTTCCACTTTATTTCATCTTGCATAGTTTTTCTGTTTTTTTTTTTTAGGGGATGAGGAAAAAACATATTATGATCTTTCCCAGCCCCCTTCCAATCAACTGTCCTAGATACTAGGTAAAGCAGTATAGGTCTGAACAAACATCTCCCTTCCTCCACCCCTAGTCAACAAATCCTCTTTATATCCCATTCCTAAGTCCCTTTCTCCCACACCATCAAGCACAACAACAGAACCAAAGGGAAGGGTCACTGGTCTTTGCTTTGAATGATTTCATTCTGAGGAAGCTAGATCAAAGGTTACAGACAGAGGGGGAGAAACCTGAAGAACTAAAGGTAAGAGCATAAAGCGCAACCAAAACAAATGCAAGATCGATAATGAGTGTAGCTCCCAGAGCTGGAGGGCAGTAGGGAGAGAGCAGACATCTAATGGAATCGAGTGCCACACTCAAGCGTCTCCTTTTACAAGCAGCTCGGTTTACAGGGGCCTTATCCACTTCCAGCTCACCTCAGGTTCCTTCTAAGCTGCCAGTGTGACACTAGTTTCCTCTCCAGGTTCCTGGTCTCACACAGCAAATGAACACTCATTGGCAATGCTAGAGACACTGAGACACTAACAGTTCCAAGGACAGCAGGGGTGGGCAAAATGCAGCCTGGGGAGGGGTGGGGGGAGCCTTGAACTACCCTACAAGTATAATCATCGGCCTGAATCTAGTAGCAACTAGTAATAAGGGGGATGGAACAAAGTGGCTCCCCATACACCTGCCCCAAGGTAACATTAACTAGAGGCTAGGAGAAAATACAAGCCAACACATCCTTCTGTTCTAATGCCAATAATCCCAGATATTTAAAAATCATGTCGTCTTCCCTTTTCTCATTTGATCCTCAAGACAAATCCTTAAGGCCCAGCAAGAGAGGAATTACCATATTCATTTAACAGATGAGGAAACTGAAGCTCAGAGTAGTTGGTTAAGCAATTTATCCAAGGCCGTGACACAACCAGTTAAGTGATAGAACTGAAACGAGTAAGTTTCACTTAAGCTACTAAAGGAAAAAATATGAAACTTCTATAAACTTTTTATAAATTTTGAAGATAACATGCTGAAAAACCATAATGTTTCCTTCTTTTTGACAGGAGGCAATAGAAACTGGGAAATATAAATATGTGCAACATTTTCAAATATCTTTTGCAGATCTAAAATCACTTTTTTAGCTTAGAAATATAAATATATACTCTGTATAATCTGATTTGTTATAAAAGTTTGGCATATTTAGGGATGTGAACAAAGAAGGAGGGTCCTTGAAGAACACAGTGGTTGAAGCAAAGAACTTTCTATCAGAACTTGATTTCCTCTATATAGGAACTTCCACCACTAACAGATCAAAGCATAATTTATAGCCTTAAGACAGTTGCCTGAGGCTAAAAGGCTAAATGACTTTTGGGCCAGTTCACAAATCTTGAGTCAGAGATGGGACTGAAACTCAGGCATTCCTAGTCCAAACCCAGCACTCTCCACTGTGCCATAACGTTCTCTTTGGCCACTGTCCCACACAAATCTCCATACTCATAGTCCCCCAATCCTGCAAATAAGGGGTGAGGAAAATGGCTTCTCACATTTCTTGTTTGGGGCCAAGCTTGGTCATAACCAGAGCATTCAGCTTCAACTGCTTCCTGTTGCTGCGCTTTCAATTTACATTGTTGTAGTCACTGGACATAACTGTCTTTCCTGGTTCTGCTTACTTCATTTCACATCAATTCACATGAATCCTTCCATGCTTCCCTGAATTAATCACATTCACTGCTTCTTACAGCACAGTAATATCTATTACATTCACGTACCATAATTCGTTATTCCCCAAGTGACAGATATCTACTTTGTTTCCAGTTCTTTGTTACTATAAAGAGTTTTGCTATAAATATTTTTGGCGTATGTGGTTTTTGTTGATGTTGTTGGTACTGACCTCCACGGAGCATAAACCTATCAGTGGGATCTTTGAGTCAAAGGACGTGGACATTTTAGTCACTTTCTTTACATAATTTCAAGTTGTTTTCCAAAAATGGTTGGACTCTTGCACAGTAACACAATACATTAGGGTAGTAGTCTTTCTACAACCACTCTGACAATGACTATTCCAATCTTTTGTCATTATTGTACCCAATACAAATCTTAAGTCCAATGTCTGGTTATTTAGGCACAAGCAAAACAGGGGGTGTAGAGTGTTAAAAATGATTTTGCCAGAAGGTTACTGTTCCTGCTGTTTGCAGAGAAAGATTTGTTTGCTACAACTTTCATAACAAGTCGAACTTAAACTGCTACATTTCATTTCAAATCTTTAGATTCCTTCGAAGCTCAATTCAAATGGTGCCTCCTCCGAGAGGCCTTTCCTGACTCCCACACCCCCACACCCAGTCATTGATGTTCTCACCACTGACTTTTCATCATTTTGTATGTACTTACATGTATACATATTGTCTTGTCTGAGAATATAAGTTCCTCGGGGTAGAAACTTTTTCATTTTTGTCTTTATATCCCTAGCACCTATCACAGTGTTTGTACACAGCAGGCCCCTAATAAATGCTTGCTGCTTGACTGAACAATAGGAAAGGCAAGTGACTAAGGCAATAAAAAGCAATTCTTTAGCTGACTGGAACTTTTGATTAAGCTTCATTCTCCCCAGATAACCAGGATTTGATCGTCAACAGCTCCTACCTAAATTCCACAATGAAGCTGCATGCTAGATGCTGGATTTAGGGCATTAAATGTGAGTCTAGCATGCCAAGAGGTGACAACTGCCAGACAAGATTAAATCTGATAAGTATTTGAATTCAATTTAAATTCTGATTTTAATCCTAAAACATGAAGACTCATCTTAATAACGTTTTAGTGTATTTTTATGATATGACATAACCCTGAAAGGGTCTTAGCATTTTTTCTACCATTCTGATAAAGATGAACATATTTAAAACAACAATTTATTCTGTATTTTCCTCACATTAATTTTGTAACTATGTCTGAAAACTGAATGAATCACTGAATTTGGAGTTTGGCCTACAGAGGTTACCTAGTCTAATCTTCCTCTAAGCAGGAATCTCCTCCACAACATCCCTAGTGGTTGTCCATAAGAATGTAAATGTCTTGAGGTCTAGGGCTGGTCCCTTTTTTGTCTTAGATCCCTACCAATATCTAGCACAATGCCTTGAACATAATAGACAATTAATAAATGCTTGCTGAATAGGTCACTTTCTACTGGAAAGCCTCCAGTGAAGGGGCACTCATACCCTCAGGAAGCAGCTCATTCCATTGTTGGCTAGTATCAAGTGTTAAGAAATTTCTCCTTTGCCCTGGAGTAAATCTGACTTTCTACAACTACTACCAATTGTTGCTAGGTCTGCTCTATGAGTCTAAGCAGAACAAACCTAATTCCTCTTCTCTATGACATCACTTCATATTCTTGAAGATATAGATCACATTTTTCTCTTCTCCTATCTACTCTTCTTCTCATCCTGCCCCTCCCCCAAAGTCTTCTTTTTTCTAGGTTAAACATCATCAGCTACTTAAGCTGTTCCTTGGATGGCACTTTTCAAGTTCCTTCATCATCCCTGGTCTCCATCCTCTGGATAGTTTTCACCTTGTCAATGTTCTTCCTAAAACAAAGTGCCCAAAAGAAAATACTCCAAATATAATACAACCAGGGAAGAGTACAAGAAGTTTTAAATTCTTTTGGATACTAGCACAGGTGCCACCTAGCTTTTTTGGCTGTCACGTCACACTTAACTCATACTGAGTATGTAGTTTACCAAAGCTCTAAGATCTTTTGTTTTTGTCTTTTTTCTTTTTGGTGGGAAAACAAATTTATTCAGTAAGAACTATTCAGAAAAGCAGAAAGCAATTTGGTAGAACACAGGCTTAGACTAGCATATAACAATGAATTCCAAAGGGATAAACAATCTAAATACAGACAATTACACTACAAAAAAAAGTTTTAAGGAAGAATGGTAAGCTACAGCTTTGACAAATGTGGATGGGGGAGACTTCCCTAAGGTCTTTTATTTTTTTTATTTTATTTTTCTCCTTGCTTTTTTTGGGGGTGAGGCAATTGGGGTTAAGTGACTTGCCCGGGGTCACACAGCTAGTAAGCATCAAGCCCTCCTGACTCCAGGGCTGGTGCTCTATCCACTGCACCACCCAGCCGCCCCGCTAAGGTCTTTTAAAAACTCTCAGCTAGGTGGTCTCTTCCCATTCTCTCTGGGGCAGTGTGGCATAGTGGAAAAAGTGTTAGCTTGGAGGTAGGTATGAACTGAGTTTAAGCCTGCTTTCTGGCACTTGCTGGCTTTGTGACTACTGGCAAGTCATTTAACCTCGCTGAGACCCAGTTTCCTGACCTTTAAGTAAGGTACCATTGAGGAGTAAGGTACCATTGGGTGTGCTATAACCCCTCAAAGTTGGTGTCAGTATCTAATGAGATTGTGTAGTAACATATATATTGTTATTAACTTTCTGTACCTGATTTTTAAAACTCAAATGTAGACCTTTATATTATCCCTACTAAGTTTCTTCTCTTTATATTAAGTGAATTGTTCCAGAATCAATCCAGTTCAGCAAACAAATTGTTAAGTGTAGACCTTTCTGGATTCCAATTTTGCTACTCAGTTTATCACCTAACTCTCCCTACTTCAGGTCATCCATAAATTCGATAAACATACTATCTGTGCTTTCACTGAAGTCATTGATAAAAATGTTGAACAGAAGAGAGCTGTGGTCAGGCATGTGTAAGATGTAGATGGCCTATATAAAAAGGTACAGAGGTAGGAGGATAAACTGCTGAGTTTAGAGAACAGCAAGTAAATCATTCTGGGTAGAATGCTGAGTGCATAAAAGAGAATCATGTGAACTAAGTCTAGAAAAGTAGGCAAAAGCTAGGGTCTAAATGTCAAGCTGAGAAATCTGTATTTGTCTTAAAGACAATAGGGAGCCAAATAAAGATTCTTGAGGAGGCGAATCAGAGGATGAGATTTTAGGGAAAGTATTTTGGCAGTCAGGTGGAGTATGTTAGAAGAGCCTGAAATCAGAGAGGCCAGTAAGGAGACCATTGAGACAATGTAGGCATAAGGTGATGAAGGCTTAGGTACTGGTCACGTGAGGTAGAGGAGATGAATATAAAAGATATTGTGAAAGTAGGAGGGACAAGATTTGGCAAATGACAATATGAGGAGAGGAAAAGGTTAAGAGTCAAGAATGACTCCCAGGTTATACAGATGATCAACTAGAAAGATGGTGGGTGCCCTCAACAGAAACAGGAAAGTTTGGAGAGGGAAGATATTAAGTTTCATTTCAGGATGGTGAACTGGAAATGCCTACGAGACTTCTAAGCAGAAATGTCCATCAAATAGTAAGAGATTGGGAATTAGAGCTCAGAAGAGACATTAGGGTTGGCTATATAGATTTTTGGAAGTCATCTGAAGAAAAAATATAATCAAGCTCATGGAAACTGAGTTTCAGTTCACCAATGGAGAAGATATACCAAGTGTAAACAACCATTTGTTCAATTCAACAAATTTTTAATGAGTACCTACTATATGCAAAGGGCAGGTAAGGTGGTTCAGTGGATAGAGTTCTAGGCCTGGAGTCAGGAAGTCCTGAGTGTGTGACCTTGGGCAAGTCACTTAACCCTGTTTACCTCAGTTTCCTAATCTGTAAAATGAGTTGGAGAAGTAAATAGCAGTATCTTTGCCAAGAAAACCATGGGTCATGAAGAGTTAGGCACAACTGAAATGACTGAATAACAACAAACCATATGCAAGCCCCCATGCTAGAGCCACTGAATCATAAGGCCAGGAAATATTTAACTTTTTTCCAAGACTATATTAATATATGTTATTTTTTCATTTAAAAATATGATTTTTCTATAAACAGTAAAAAATGAAAAAAGGGGGGAGGAAGGAGTCATTTATTGTTTTCCAAATAAATATACCAAATTTCCTCAGTTAAAAGTCAAAGGAAGAAAATTTTCCAACCATCAGCTTTATAAACCCCACCTGGGAATATAAAAATTCAGCTGGGCTCTTTCTGCTTCATAAATCATTGCTGGCAAAAAAGATCCTGCATTAGAACTCAGCTGTCTATTGTGCTGACAACGCCCTAGAGAGCCAATGACAGGCTGGCTTTAGTATGGTTAAACTAACTCTAATGTTTTTTATTGTATTTAGGGATGGGGAGGAGGTCTCAAGGAGACTGAAGTGAAAACTACCTCCAGGATGCTCTGGCATCTATAAGGATGCTCATTTGAAGTTCAAGGAGGCCTCTTCATGGGGGCCAGCAACCTTAAAAGAAATCTTTTCCCATATAGCTGCATTTTCTTTTTCTTCTTGGGGACTTTTTTCACCCTTGTTTAAGTGATATTTACCCAAGCAATTATAAGGATCTCTATGGCTCTTTCTGGCTTAGCCTCTTAACTAGTTACGCCTCCTCCAGTCTTTCGCTTTGTAGTCATCCTTGCACATGCTGCTACAATAACCTTCCTAATGCTCATCTTTGGTCATTTTATTTCCCTGCTCAAAATCTTTCAACAGCTCCCCGCTGCCTAGCGAATAAAGTCCAAATTCTTGGCCAAGAATTCAAGGTCCTGTACAAACTGGCTCTGATTTACCTTTTCAGGCTTATTTTAACACTTGTTTTCACATGAACTAAAATCTAGCCAAACAGGCCTACTCAAATGTTCTCCAAACATATCGTGAACTCTACCACCTCTGTACCTTCACATATACAGTTCCCTACACCTAGAATGCCCCCTTTCCATTCCTATTTTAATTTCTGATAGCTAAAATCCTAGCCATCCTTCCAGGCTTAGCTTAAATGTAACCTCTACCATACAGCTTCCTTTATCTATCCCCCACCTCAAACACTCTTAGCACTTTCTACCTCTCATGCACCTCTATATTCTACTTACTATTATTCCTAGTCATTTATGTCTTATTTTTCTTTTTCCTAACAGATTATGAACAACTTGAGGGCAGGGACTTTATATTATTAATATTTGTATCTAGCAACCAGTCAAGTATTTATAAAACCCCTACTACATGCCAAGCACTATTCAAGGCACTGGGGATACAATATAAAAGTCAAACAGTTATTTCCTTCAAGGAGTTTACATTTAACTTGTGGGATACAACATGTTCACAGAGAAGTAAAGGATAGACATGAAATAAATATAAAGGGATGGGGGAGGGGAGTAACAACTGTAGGAATCAGGAAAGACTTCATAAAGAAGTTGGCACTAAAGTCAAGCCTTGAAGGAAGACAGGGTTCCAAGAGATGGAAATGAGGATGGAGAGCATTCTAAATATATGAGGAAGGGGGAAAGAAGCATGGAGGCAGGAGATGGAATGTCATGTATAGGGAACAACAGTTATTAAGCTATTTAGCTGAAACATAGGTTGTATGAGGGGGATCTTTGCACACAGTAGGATTCAATATATATTTGTTGAAGAGTGATGTCATGGTCATTCTAAAAGCTCCCCCAAATTGGTTAAATCAGGTTCAGTTCATGAATGAACATGACTCATTTCCACCTTCTAGCTATAGTATAAAATACTGCGATGTCCTGCAAAAGTCAGTTAATGCCATCATCCTACAGCTTTCCTGGGGATAAAATAGTCTCTATTCACAACAGTGAGTGGGTTTAGGTACAGCTAGAGAAGGCTGTCACTATCACCAACTAATACACATTTATCGATCTTACCAGCTGCCCAGCTGTTATAGAGAATAAAGCAGTAGCACTATGAGTGGAATAGCATTTTTCAACAAACATTAACTAAGCACCAACAAAATATAGACTATTCGAGGCACTGGGGATTTCTAAAGCACCTTTACACACAGGAAGAAGTAGCTCAATGGGGAAAAGATAATGGAAACCAACAGCTTACAGGTCTGAGTGGCTTCTAGACCTGAAGAAATAACTGAACCACATAATGGCAGAAACTGGTCACAAGCACATTAAGGAGACTGATCTATTTGAAAAGGGAAGGAGCATCACAAGATGAAAACTATACATCGTTTGAAGCATCTCTCCTAATTATAGCTCATAATGAAAATTTAATTGCTAAGTTAAAAGGAAATTCCTTTTTTTCTAGATGAGAACCACAGCAGAAGCTGGCATTTTGATTGAAAAGGAAATCAAAGTTACTTTAATGTTCAAATGAAATTTAAAGAGCTACAGACATTTCACTGGGAATAATCTTCAAAACTCAAGCCTGAAGTATAAGGCTAAAGCAAAATTACTGTGTCAGGCCAAATACCTCAAACATGGTGGTGGTGGTGGTAGGGGTGATTCTGAGGTTTGGGAAACTATCCCAGTCCTTGAGAAATAGAAATAAATAAAAAAATTTTTGTCCCCCTAGCAGAATGCCTGGAAATAGAAAGTACCTATTCAAATCATAGGGTTGTAACAGCTATTTTGGAAGACTTTATTTAAAAGAGTCCCTTTCTTTTCTCACCTAACCACAGAAAGGTGTCTATTAAACATCTATTCTGTCATAGTTGCTGGCCCACCTGGAAGGATAGCTTACCTGCAAGGTGCTGGTTAAGAAGTTGTCCTGAGAGATGATGTCCACAAAGAAGTCAGCAGGGATCTCAGCAAGCTGATGATACAAGATGGAAATGAGGCGGCTGTAGAGGGCGCTGTACTTTCCAATGGCTTCTTCTGCCCTGCACAGGAGGTTCAGCAGCTGCTTCCAATGTTCAAACGCATCATACACATGCCCAATCAGGAAGCAAATAAAGGCAAACTGCAGCTCAGCTGATGAGTCCCAGAGAAAGGAAATACAAATCTCAGGAGAAAGTCTGATAGCTAATACCTAATGTAAGAGCTCTACAATAGTGAAATTATTCAAGATACAAAAATCACACAGTGCCAGAGGTGGAAAGAACCTTAGTCCACTCCTTTTGTTTTATGGAGTAGGAAACCAAGGACTGGAGAGGCAAAGCAGCTTGTGCAAGGTGTCCCAACCAGTCACCGACAGAGCCAGGTCTAGAACCTGGGTCTTCTGACCTCCACTTGGTACAACTCTACCTTGTCTTCCCTCATGAAGACCAACTATGGCCTTGGATACTGAGAAAGAGATAAGATGATCCATAGTAGAGGACACCCTACTTACTCTCAAAAATAGTTCCAGATAGTCCCTTCAATCAGAGCCAGGAAAGCGATGCTTATCGTCCCTATAGCTCCATCCCAGTTTTTCACTAGTCTCCTAAAGCATCTTTCACATTGAATAGATGACCTTGACTGATTACAACTATCAATTTTTAGGTCCCCCAACTGGGAGAACTTGGGGGAGATGGATGAAATCACAAGTAGGCAAGGGAGTACTAAGGAAGACAGCATTGCATAGTCAAAAGATCACTAGACTGAAGATTAGAAGATCTCAGTTCGAGTATTGGTTGTGCCATTTATTTGCCACAAGGGTCATTTTTCTCATCTGTAAAATGAAGGAATTGAACTAGGCAGTGTCTAAGAGCCCTTCCAGTTGGCATTCTAGATTCTAAGGCATTTGTGTTCACAAGGGGAAGCTTAAAGGTCTCCCCCTATGTGACTTGCTGTCCACTGGAGGCTTTGTGCTTTTCGTGGAGCACACAGAATGACTTTCCACTAAATATTTACATGCCAAAAAGAATAGAAGTTTCTGACATTAAAAATGTGTGTTTATGCAAAGTACAATAAGCAAAAATGAGAAAACAACATATACACACACAATGCCTACAATAATGGAAATGGAAATAATAGAAACCAAAAAACCACCGCTGTTCTATGTAATTATAATCACCAAACTTGGCCCCTGAGAAGAAACAAATATATCTTCCTTCTTTCTTGGCAGAGATTGGAGACTATGGGTGTGGAATACTGCATATACTGTCAGATTCAGTTATTGTGTTGGTTAGTTTTGCTGAACTGATTTTTTGCCTTTCACATTTATTCTCTGTTAAACGAAATGGCTCACCAAGTAGGAGAGGAAGGAGGTATAAATTTGGAAATGAAGGTGATGTAAAAACAAATAATATCAACACATTTTAACTATATATGCATTTATAAAAAGTTGTCCCTTCTTGCAACTTCAGCAACTGTCTACCTTATTTACTTACTTACTCCCTAGTTTCAGCTCTAACTCCAAAAGAAAAATTTATGTATTTATATCTATATAAATATTATAAGTATACCAATACCAATAGCATTGGTCTTAACACAAAATGCTTCAAACAGCTACTAACCACGTTTCTCTCCCAATAAGGATCAAGAAGCCTTCCAGAGTCAACATCCCTTTTCTCATGCTCGACCCCCTCTCCCATTGGTGAGCTCCTTCCAGGGTCTTCATTTTGGGGAAGGGTTCAGGCTGACCAAGCTGTGCTTCAGACTCTCTGGCCTGCCACCATCCCTCTTGTCCCCCTCTGCTCCATTTTCAGTTCTCTTTTTATGTGTTGTCTTCCCCCATTAGAATGTAAGCTCCTTGAAAGCAGGTACTTGAATTTGTATCCCCAGCTCTTAGCACAGTGTCTGACACCTTGTTAGCACTTAACAAATGCTTGTTGCCTGCTTGCTGTTACTGAGCAGGTTTGTCCCAGTACCACATAAGAAATTCTGACCACTATTTCTGGTCCCTTCTTATATCTCGTGGAGACCTGCTAGTCCATTTGCATGTGCCTGCTGACATTATGCCTTTTAATCACCATTTACCCTTGCCACAGATTTGGAAGAACCTTCATAAATTCTCTTCCTTCAAAAGAGAAGTTGTGGGGTAAGCAGGGTGGGGGGGAAATGAAACATGAGCAATCTGACTGTGGCAAGCAGGGGCTGAGCAGAAGGCAATGCTCCTGAACACTGCAGCTCAGCCCCAACTTAACAATTCCGAGAAATGGAGTCTGAAGTGCAGGGCTCTAAAGGGAAATTATCCTAACTTAATTTCTAAGTTCTCACAATTCTTAGGGGCAATGCATGTATATGATCTGCGACTCACAGAACTCAGAATTTTTGGAGCTGAATGGTATATTAGAAATCATCTAATTTTACACCGTCATTCACAGATGGGAACATTAATGCCCAGAGTAGACTTGCCTGAGATCACATAATGGACAGGTGGCAGAACTGACACCAGTGCTCAAGTACCCTGACCTACAATCCAGTGCTTTATACACTATAATTACATTGGGACTGGCCAGATGTTGAAGACACAGGGAAGCATTTCAGGAACTGCAGGAAAGTCAGAGGGGAATGAAAGAGAGCTATAGAATGTGCTAGGGGATACAAAGCAACAGAATAAACTATTCCTCAAAGAGAGCCACAGGAGGCCAATAGGGGAAATGATGATGAACCATCAGGGTGAGCAGATGTGTTAAATGCTGCAAATCCACCAGCTACCTTTGTAATACACAAACAGTAGCTGAGACCCACTGTTAAACTGATGGTGTTTAGCAACTGAACTTGAGTGTCCCTTGGTTATTCTGTTGGTGACTGGTAATGCTATCTCGGCTTCACAGGAGGACTGTAAAAATTTATTACAGCTTGAGAAGTACTTTGTAAAGCTTTATGTAGGTAAAAAAATCCTGCTGTAATCAACTTTATACTTGCAACATTCCACATGAACAAACTCCATAAACCTGAGAGAACTAGTTCTTGGTTCACTGACTATACAACTAGACCAGCACTCAAGAGAACCTGACACATCCTGTGACAAGACTCAAAGTCTTTAATGCAAAATTTTCCTCTTCTAAGCAAGTTAAGGGAATAAAATTGCAAAAGGAATTGATAGTTTAAGAGAAATGTCCCTTCATTTCATCTCCACCTCTGGACATCCTGTGGTCATCCTAGGCCCAGCTCAAATGCTAGTTCCTCTGTGAACCCTTCCCTAAGTTCTTTGGCCAGTGGCATGGCATGTAGAGTTCTAAGGGCCTTTATAAGTCACATACTCCAATCCCTTCATTTAGAAACCTGATCTCATGGTTTTTTGGACTTCTTTGTATTCCACTGTATTATATTTATCTCTATACTTTTAACTATAGTTCTATATTGAGCTCCTTACAAGAAGACATTGTGTCTTACTTATCTTTTTATTTCCTACTGCACTCTGTACCTAGTATATGCTTAACATTTGTTAAATGTTGAAGAGGAAAGCTGAATAGTATTGTTGGATAAGCTCTAGACTAGGAGACAGGAGAATGAGTTCAAATATAACCTTAGACAAGTACCTTCTTCTCTCTGGGCCATATCAAGCCATCTGCAACATACGGAAGAAGATGGACTACATCTGTTTTAGGTCTATCTGTCCTAGGTCTGACCATCTACGATTCCTTAAGAGGAGCTATAAAAGTATTGGGATCTCACAATGCCACTTCATATAAGCTATCAGGCCTCAAGGACGACCTTAAAAATTATGCTTCATTTTACAAAGGACGCAACTAAAACGCCAGGATGGTGAAATGACTGGTCCAAGAGTAGTGAACAGTAAAGCCTGGCCTCTTAATTCTAATGACTCCAAATTCAGTGCTCTTCTCATGACACCACCTTGACTTTCAGCCGTCCCTCTTACCTTCGGGGCAAAAGTGAACCAGTCATACGTACCCAGGACATCCTGGGGATTGGTGGAGTACTGACTGTTAATCACAGTCTCCAGGGCGTAGCTCAGGTCCATGCTATGCTTGGTAATCTCTGCCGGGCTGGCGCCGTCGGGGTAGGTCTGCTTGGGCAACGTGGTGAAACGGATCTCGGTGCCGGCTTTCTGCTTCATCTGGGGCAGGCGGGCCAGGCCCTCCTGGTAGCTCTTGCATTCGGCGGCGCAGGACGGCGGGCCGCGCTCGGCGCGGTCCTTGGTGTAGGTCAGGGGCAGCACGGGCAGCACCTCGGAGAAGGCGCAGATCTGCCCGTTCTCGGGCTGCAGGCGCTGCACGACCTCCTCGCTCAGGCAGCTGCTCAGGGAGACCCACTTCTTCAGCAGGTCGTAGGGGTAGGGCCCCAGGAAGCGATCCAGCTCCTGCAGGTTGGCCCGGACGGCCTCCAGCTGCTCCTCGGGCGGCGGGCTCAAGTCCAGCTCCTCGCGGGCCGCGTCCCAGCGCAGCAGGCGCAGCCCCCGCGGCCGCAGGCTCACGAAGAAGCCCGTGCGCGGGCCTGTCTCGCGGGTCCCGGCGGGGCTGCGGCCCGCCGCGCTGTAGTGCACCAAGTGGACGCCCGGAGGGATCATCTTGACGCCGCGGAAGCGGGGGCCCACTTGCCACGAGCTGCAGTCGACGCCGAACTCGGTGCCCTCGGGCACGTCCAGGGCCACCACCGTGGCGCCCTCGAAGAAGAGGCTCCGGGCCAGCTCCGGATCCATCGCGGACGCCCAGCCGCTTTTCGAGGCCCTCCTGACCCGAGGCCGGGCCGCGGGGGCCCTGGAGGACTGAGGACCGGGGGCCGAGACGCCCCGAGGGATCGTTTCCAAACGCCGGCTGACAGCCGCTCCTTAGTGGCCGCTACCGCCGCGCGCCGGAAGTGCGGCCGCTTCCTCCGGGGATGGGGACGCGGGTGCAAGGGGGAAATGCTCCCTCCCCACCCGGAGACGGCGAGAGACGGGTTCCTACATCCTCAAGTTCCGCCTTCAACCACTTGTAGGACTATTACACCCCGCCTATTCCTCTACCTGCTAGTGCGTCTGGCGCTCTAGAACTCGGAGTCCTGAGATGAAAGCACCTCGCACAGTGCTGGAACATAGTAAGCGCTTAATAGATGCTTATTGACTGACAAATGTTTATTGAAAGGAAGGGAAGAGAGTGACTTAGCTATTCTGATCAATACAATGATCTGACAATTCCGAAGGATTTATGATGAAAAATGCTATCCACCTCCAGAGAGAAAAACTGATGGAGTTTGAGTGCAGATTGAAACATAATTTTTTCACTTTCTTTATTTTTCTTGCCTTTTTTTTTCATTGCAATATGGCTAATATGAAAATGCTTTGCATGATTTCACATTTATATTATATATATTATATATTTCACATGTATTTATATTATCACATTTCTTGTCTTCTCATGGGGAGGGGGCGCTGAAGAGTGAAAGAATTCAAAACTCAAATTTTTAAAAAGTGAATGTTATAAATAAATAAATAAATTATTTATTTATTTAAAAAATAAAAAAGAAAAGGAGGAAGGAAGGAAAGGAAGAGAGAGCCCTTTACTTAGGGATTTGCTCCAGGTTCTGCTCCACCCAGGCAGCCAATCACCAAATCTCAGAATCCCAGATGCTCAGAGCTGGAAGAGACCTGGAAAATCATCAAGTGCTACCAGCATCTGAGCAGCAATCCCTTCTACAATGTCGACAACCAATGGATCTCTTTCTTCCACTTATGGACCTCTAATGACAGGGAGCCCACTCCCTCACAAGGCATCTCAATCCACTTTTAGAAAACTTTGATTTTTTGGAAGATTACTCTTTAGGTGGATCTACAATCTACCTTTCTAAATCCCACCAACTGCTCCTAGGTTTGCTTTTTTTAGGACCAAGAAGAACAAGGTTAATCTCTCTTCCGGAAGGACCCCCCTTGCTTCCATAGGCCTGGATCTTCCCCTTCCCCAATCCAGGCACCTGAGGGGCCTCCACCCATCTGGAAGAGGTGCCTTGTACTAGCATTCTTAACTGGCCCCTTGGGTTGATTTAACCTAATTGGTACTCACCCTGTCCCCCAGAGAGAATATTTCTACCATCTACTCGTTTTCTTCCATACTTGGATGATCTCATTCATATGGGAATTTCTGAGGATACAGATCACCACCCATATACACCCTATCATTTTCTGTGACTCCTGTCCACATCCTTCCATAAATCCTCCACAGGGTCTCCATTGGACCACTCAATGTGCTGAGATGACGGAACGGAATGGAATAAGTATTTTTAAAGTACCTGCTGTGTGCCAGGCACTGTGCTAAGCATTTTACAAATATCTCATTTAATCCTCACAACAACTCTGTGAGGTGGGTGGGGGAAGGGTCTTTCTGTAGTTCTCTTAACCTTGCATGTATGCCAGCAAGAGGACTATCTATGGGTTATACCACACTCCTTCAATATAACCTGCCCACCTTCTTTTTCAGTAGACCATAATATATCTATCTGATGGCATCCTTTTTTCTGTTTCTCTTGTTTGGTTAATTATTAATTACACACACACACACACACACACACACACACACACACAAAGCATTTTGCAAACCATCAAGCATTCTATAAATGTCAGCAATTATTATGAGTGTGTCACAGCTTACTCATGCTGATCATATGCCTCTCCGTAGCCTGTCCTCTAATCCCCAAAAGCAACTGATTGCTGGGGTGTGTTACATTAAAATAATTAGCATTAGTGACTCTTTTGCTTTTATCCACTTTTTTGTGAAGTTATGTTTCAACTCCACGTAATCACCTGATTTAGGAGGTTTCACACCTGACTTAAAGCATGTCACAAGAATACTCCTCTTCCTTTCATCTCAGTGTCTCCCAACTCTCTCTAGCCCCCCCCCCTTCCACCAAGGAGAAACCAGATATCTGAATCCCTATAATCCTGTGTTTTTCCTGTTGTGTTTTTTTTTTTTTATTCCCTCTAAATTATATATTATCTGTGAGAAACCAAGCTTCTGGGTCCTTAGCTACTGAGAGTCTTGGACCCAGTTTGTTTTGCAACCACATATACTGCCAATATATCGTTGCCTGGAGGCAATTACTCAGTTCCTTTATTCCACCCATAACAGATGGGAGCGGGGAATGAGGTGGGAAAAGGAGGAAAGGTTGCATTTCCATCCAACAGCCTTTCTCTAGTCTTGCCATTAAGTTATTGTGTAGCCCATGGACAGACTTGATGGGGCTTAAAAGTAATCTCACCATAGTTCCATTGCAGTGCTTTGCAGTTTTGCTAACTGGAACTCCTGGGGTGATCAACAGGGACTCATGGGTAAGATAAGAATGAAAATTACTCTTTTGACCATAACACAAATTAGAATTTCACCGAAAGTTTAAAATATAACTGAGGAGTTAAGTTCAAAAGACCAATTTAAATGCCCAAGTGCATCTGAAATCACAAAAGAGGTTCCCCTGCCACTGGGAAAGAAGTTGTAC
Organism: Vombatus ursinus; assembly: GCF_900497805.2. Lineage (NCBI taxonomy): Eukaryota > Metazoa > Chordata > Mammalia > Diprotodontia > Vombatidae > Vombatus > Vombatus ursinus. Next base: position 8,962,806 of record NW_020954563.1, read on the forward strand.
AGGAGCTAAAAACCAGCAGAGAGCAGCATTGCAGAGAAAACGAATAAGACGATCCCAGCTCAGCAGAGAATCAGGAACGCTGTATTGGGGAGCAAGCAGCAACATGAGACATAGGAGTTCCCTTCATATTTCACTGAATAAAATGAGGCTATTCCAGCACTCCCCCTTTTCTCTTCTTCATCTCATATCAATCAGATACCTTTCCCTGATTACCTCCTCCTTCAGTCTGGCCTTGGTTAAAGAGGTGGCCCTCCTCCGAAGGCAACCTTCCATATGTGCCCTTGATACTGTTCCCTCCCATCTTCTCTAGTAGATTGCTTCCACTTTCACCCCTACTTTTTCTCTTACACTGAATCTCTTTGTATCTATTGACTCCTTCACTGCTACTTACAAACATGTCCAAGTCTCTGTCCTTAAAAAAAGTTTACCTTATTCTACCATCCCCACTAATTATAGTCCTATATCTCTTCTCTTGTCTTCTCAAATCAAACTCCTTGAGAAAGCTACCTACTCTCCACTTCCTGTCTTCTTATCCTCTTTTAAACCTTCTGTAATCTGGCTTCTAACCTCTAGTCACTCAATACCATTCTAGTCTCTAATATCAGTCTAAACTCTAATCTTTCAGCCATTCTGATTATTCAATGGAAACAGCATTCTCTAAAGTTACCAATTATCTCAGTGGCCTATAATTGCAACGTCTAATGGCCTTTTCTCAATCCTGATTCTCCTAAATCCCACTGCAGGATTTAACACTGTTGACCACCTCCTCCTGGAAACTCAAAGATGTGTGGATTTTGTGACGCTCTTCTCTTCTAGTTCTCTTGCTTGACTGCTTCTTCTCATTCTCCTTTACTAATGCTTCATCTATGCCATGCCCACTAACCATGGGTGTCCTCCAGGACTTTGCCCTGGACTATCTTCTCTTTTCACTTTATATTGTTTCACTTGGTGATCTCATCATTTCCTATAGGTTCAATTATTTCTATAGTCCAAAATCTATATGTCTATATATCTTTCTAAATCTATGTAGTCTTTCTTGGTCATTTAGTCTTTGAACAAACATTTTTTAAGTGCTTAGTATGTGTCAGTCACTGAGCATAGGCACAGGTACAAAGAAAGACCAAAACCAAAAACAAAACACAACCAAAAAAAAAAAAAACCAACAAAACACAGTCCCTTCCTTCGAGGATTTCACATTCTAACTACTTTTTGGATATCTTTAACTAGGTGTTACATAGGCATTTCAAACTTAACATGTCCCCACATCCCAGCCTTTCCCTCAACTACACTTCTATTGCCATTGAGGGCCCCCCTATCTTCCTACTCTGCCAGGCTCATAACCTTGGTGACATTCTCTAGTGTTTTTGTTTTGTTTTGTTTTTTTGTTTTTTGCTTTTTAGTGAGGCAATCGGGGTTAAGTGACTTGCCCAGAGTCACACAGCTAGTAAGTGTCATGTGTCTGAGGACGGATTTGAACTCAGGTCCTCCTGACTCCAAGGCCAGAGCTCTATCTACTGTACCAGGTGTCATTCTCAATATTTGCTCACCCTACATATCCATATCTTTCTATCTCTATCTTTACAGCATCATTCATATACATCCCCTTCTCTCACTCACACAGCCACCATTCTAATTCAGTTGCTTATTACCTCTCACCTGGACCATTGCAATAACCTTCAGGTTCATCTCTCCCTACATTCAGCTACTAGAGTGATTTTTCTAAAGTGTGGGTCTAAGCATGTCACTCCTTTTCTTAGTAAACTCCAGTGGTACCCTATTACCTCCGGGATCAAATATAAAGAGTTCTGGTATTCAGATCCCCTCATAACCTGTTCCCTTCCTACCTTTCTTGTCGTACTGTACTTCTTTCCATGTACTCTATATGCCCAGCAACACTGATCTACGTGCTGTTCTTCAGATATGACAGGACCAAATATACTGGTCTCTGCAGCTTTGTGCAGGTCTCTGTAGCTTTGTACTGGTTGTCCTCTGTTTCCTTCCTCACCTGTGTCTTAGTTTCCATAGCTTTCCATACCTTCCTTCAAGACTCAACTCAAATTTCACCTCTGGAAGATGGTTTTCCTGGTCCTCCCCTTCTGGTGCTTTCTTTTCTGAGATTACTTTTCATTTATTCTCTATGTATCTATATATACCTACTTATTTACATATTGTCCATCCCATTAGAATGAGCCCCTAAGAGCAGGGACCACGTTTTTGCTTTTCTTTGTATCCCTGATGCTTAGCACAGTGCCTGGCACATAGGTAAGAACTTAATAAATGCTTGATGACTTGCTCACTATCTTAGAAGTATGGGTTGATCAGGTCACGTGTGCTTTCTATGTGTGTTCTCCCTTGATAGATGCTTTCTGTCCACATGTGTTCTCTTTCTGTATTCTTTTTCTCACTAGTGCTGTAGTAACCTGTGGAGGAATACATTTCTGTGGGTATCTGGTGATTTTTCCTCATCATTTATTTTGCCATATTAGGTAACTAAAAGTCTTTTACTTTGAACTAAAATGTACCCTAGTTGGTTTGTAAAAGAAACACATCCATGGGGGCTCATGAACTATGGTTTTGAGTGGATACTGATCCGTAACATGTCTTGAACTTAGGGTTTCAAAGTTTCAGCTTTCAGAGTACGTGCACAAGAGAAACCCTGGGTCCTATACTCATGATTCAGAACTGTTGACTAGGCAAAACATCTTCTCCCTTGTTATATCATTACCGAGTAACTCAGAGAGGCAGCATTAAAAAAAGAAGCAGCTTAGTGAGAAAAGCAATGGGTTTGGAATCCAGGTTTAGAGCACATCTGCTTACTTACTACTTGTGGGACTTTGGGTTTCACCACTCTGGGTCTCAGTTTCCTCATATGTAAAATGAGAGAGTTAGATTAGATGGCTTCTATTAACAAAAATCTTCTTCATCCTATGCTTTTCTCTGTCACACTCCTTTCATTTTCTGATGCTTACTGAAACCTGACTTTTCCCAAAAGATACCAACCCTTGCCTGCCCTCTGTAGGGCTGGCTAACACCCTTCATGAGCTCAGGAACTCTGGAATGGGAGGAGTCAGCTTACTCCTTGTTCCTTATTGCTTCCAGACTCTCCCATTTCTGCCATCACTCAACAACCTTGTCTCCTTTGAGGTTATTAGAAGCGCTGATATGACTCTGTCAAGAACAGACTATTCACAGGCTTTCTTTCCACTCCAGCCACTGACTTCATATTCAGGCATGTCAATATTCTTCCTTGAAGACATAACACTATGGCCTCTCAGTTCATCAATCACTTTGATGCCTATGACCTCTGTCTCCTCTCTCTCCACTTTAGCCATCCACAGGTTACACCTTAAATTTTACACTCATCCCAAACTAACATACCTCTAAGATCTTGAATTCTGAAATTCTCTTCTCTGATCACAATCTCTTTCCCCTCTGCCCATCTCCTCCTAAATTTGGTCTTTGTCCCTCCCTCTTCCCCCCCCCCCCCAAGTCCTTCTACCCTTTACTGGTCTCCCAGTCTTGCTGTGGCCTCTCTTCACAGATTCGATCAGTAATTCACCAGCTTAATAAAGTACTGTCCTCTATCTCGAATCTTTTGTTCCTTTGTGCTGTTGGGTCACCACCACCACTTGCCTTGTCCACATTTATCCCCAAGGATATGAAGGGCTTTAAATGTCAAACAGGATTTTATATTTGGTCCTGGAGGTAATAGGGCACTGAGGTCAGAATTAAGAAGACCTGGGTTTAAATCCTGTCTCAGACATTTATTAGCTGTGTGACCCTGAGGAAGTCACTTAATCTTTCTGTACCTCAGTTTCTTTATCTGTAAAAGGAGAGGTTTTTTAATTATTTATTTATTTTTTAGGCAATTGGGGTTAAGTGACTTGCCCAGGGTCACCCAGCTAGTGTCAATTGTTTGGTCTAAGGCCGGATTTGAACTCAGGTCCTTCTGACTTCAGGGCCAGTGCTCTATCCATTGCGCCACCTAGCTGCCCCAAAAGGAAAGTTTGAACTTTAAGGTCCCCTACAGCTTCAAATCTATGATCCTATGACATTTTTACAAGTCTTTTATCTTGCTTGAGTCTCAGGATGAGAATGTCCCCTCATCTTCATCTCAGGATGTCCCTTCTCTTTGCCAAGGCTAACCCTTCTATGTGTGCCACTGACCCTGTCTCCCTCCTCTCTAATGCAATTATCCCATGACCTGTATATTCTAGGCATCTTTTTGTCTCTCCCCCTCCCCCCTTATTAGACTATGAGATCCATGAGCAAGGACAACATTTTGTTTAAACTTTGCACCACCTTCTAGTTCTTAACACAATGTGCTATGCACAGTAGACCTTTAATAAATGTTTGTTGGAGGCAGCTAGGTGGCAAAGTGGATAGAGCTCCAGCCTTGGAGTCAGGAGAACCTGAGTTCAAATCCGGCCTTAGACACTTCACACTTACTAGCTGTGTGACCCTGGGAAAGTCACTTAACCCTGATTACCTCACAAAAAAACAAAAAACAAAAACAGGAGACAAGAAAAAAAAAGTTTGATGAATGAATCAATGGATCCTTTCCAAACTTAGTAAGGTCCTCTCTTAGATGACAGACACTGGTGACCCCTTTATAAGACCCAAACTTAACATCTTCCCAAGTCTGGTAGAATCTGCTGTAGATTGTGCTCTATTCATTTGTTCCACAATCATTTATTAAGCATTTACTGAGTGACAGGCATTGTGCATAGCCTTCAAGAGCCCACGACTACCATGATAAGGCATCAAAGTAGGATGCTAGTGGAGAATCCTTTTTTTTTTTAAGTATTGTATTGTAGTGGGTTTTCTTTCAATGGGATCTACCCATATATTATTGTCCCTTTAGCCCAGAAATACTGCTCTCTGTCCTGTGTGCACAACCCACATGTGATTTTTTAACTTAAAGGACTTTCTTCCACTAATTCCAAGTGAAGAAACATTCAGACAAGGATGGCCACAAACTCTTCCATCCCCAGGTCCACCACATACAAATAAAAACTGACTGCATATAGTTCTGTTACACAATTATCTGCCCACACAGACTCATTCAAATATTATGATAATAATGATGATGATGATGATGATGATGATGATGATGATGATGATGATGATGACGGCTGATATTTAACTACACTTTGCTGTTTACAAAGCACTTTACATGAGCGCATAGATTTAGAGATGGAAGGCACCTTAGGGTCAATGAGTCCAACTCTTTCATTTTACAAATGAAAAAAACTGAATGAGAAAATTAAGTGATTTACCCAGGGTCCCTTAGCTCGTATGTGATTAAAGTGGGGTTTAAACCCAGGTCTTGCTAATTCCAAGTTGAGTGCCTTATCCACTGTATAATACTGCCATTCAGACATGCATTATCTCATTTTATTCTCACAACTCTAAGGTAGGTATTGTACATTGTAGGGTTCTCATTTTACAAATGAGGAAACTGAGGCTGAAAAAGGTTAAGTGGAATGGGCTGCCTTAAGAGAGCTTCACTAATTTTCACTGCAGGCCTTCATGCGTTGGCTGGATAGCCATTTGGTGATGTTGTAAAGGAGATTCCTGTTTGAGTACAGGTTGGACAAAATGACCCACTGAGGACTCTTCCAATTCTGTAATTCTGTAAGATTAAGTGATTTGCCACAGGTTAAATGGCTGAGTTAGAAACAGAATCTCAACTGGACGTCTTAAGAGTCTTAAATCCCGTGTTTTTTCTACATTTTGCCGTCGGTCATAAAATTCACCGGGAGTTCAGTGTTAGGCTAGGAAAGAGCAGACGAGCAACAGGCCAGTGACCGGGAGTAAGAGAGAAAGGGAAGGAGACTGGACTAAAAGACCTCTAAGATCCTTTCCAACTCTAGAACTCTAAGGACTAGGGGGCAGAGGAGGAAGAGATAGGTACAGAACAGGGCCTAAAAGTGATTTTCAGTCCCTATGGCAACTCCTGGGGACAGCTAGGTGGCAAAGTGGATAAGAACGCTGGGCCTGGAATCAAGAAGATTCACCTTCCCTGAGTTTAAATTTGGCTTCACACACTTACTAGCTGTGTGACCCTGGGCAAGTCACTTAACCCTGTTTGCCTCAGTTTCCTCATCTGTAAAATGAGTTGGAGAAGACGATGGCAAACCATTCTATATCTTTGGCAAGAAAACCCTGCGAGGGGTCATGAAGGGTCAGACAAGACTGAAATAACCGAACAGCAGCAACAACAACAACAGGGCGACATGAGGACAGATTGCAGAGATAAGCAAAAGGAACTGAAGAGGAGTAAGCATCTGAAGCCCCCTAGTCTACAGGAGGAGTGCCTCAAACCGATTTATCTATTTATTTATTTGTTTTTAGGCAATTGGGGTTAAGTGACTTGCCCAGGGTCACATTCCTAGTAAGTGTCAAGTGTTTGGTCTGAGGCCGGATTTGAACTCAGGTCCTCCTGACTCCAGGGCCGGTGCTCTATCCACTGCACCACCTAGCTGCCCCATCTAAAACTGATTTTTACAAAAACCCCAATAAGTCAGAGGTTTTGCTTTCTTCTTTTCGGTAAAATCAAGATCAAATTCAGCACCATTTTTCTTTTTGACCCAAAATGAATCCACGTGAAGGTGGCTTTACTCTGACACACTTGCATCTTCTGGAATCAAAGGAAGACATAGAATTGGAAGTGTCAGAACTGAAAGACCCCATAGAGGTCATTGAGTCCAAAGCTATCATTTTTGTAGATGGGGAAACTGAGGACCAGAGAAAGAAAGGGAGCTATCAATAAAAACAAATCTCTATAATCCTAAATCTACAAAATCTATCGAGCTCCTCTTTATATTCCCCCAAATGCCTCATAAATGCCTTATCCTGCCTGGAAGGTCATTATAAAAAGAAATGATGAGGAGGGATGAAACATTAAAGCTGACTAAACTGGTGGAGAAGCAGAGAATAGTTTTCTAGCCAGTGGTGAAGCACTGGGGACCTTATGTAACTCACTAACAGGAATATTCCTTCCCTGGCTCATGCATTTCGTCATTCACATTCCCTTTGGTATGGAAATGTGTTTTCTCCCTTTCATAAATTTGGCATTAACTCCAATGAGGCTGTAAAGAAAGGGATCTCATATTTAGAAGAAAATCTAAATTGGTCTTCTCTGAAATTTCTGCTAATGTTACACCATTGTGGTGTAACAAAACCTTGTTACACCATCCTGATGTAACAAAACCTTGGTCCGAAGCCACAGGACAGAAGGTTGCTGTCACTCTCCTGGCCTTTAACTCAATTCAACAAACTTTGGCCAACCAGCCACCTACCATGTTGATCACTGGGGTAATAAAGATGAAAAATGGGTAACTCCTGCACTTAAGGAGCTTATGGACTACTGGAGGTAGGGATGGATAGAACATTTACACAAATAACCATAGGACAGTGTAGAAGAGAGGTCGTCCTTTATGGGGACACAGAACAACTGGTCCAACAAGGAGCTATTTGTCGCACACGTCCTTTAGCAAGGGACCAGAGCACAAGTGATTCACCAGAAGGGGCCAGGGAACAAGCTCATCTTCATGCATGCTCCAAAGAATGGATCCCCCCTCACACACACACACAGACACAGACACACACACAGACACACACACACACACA